>NC_060143.1:392720114-393040829 GCF_021461385.2 Schistocerca piceifrons | reverse complement strand
ATGATAAAGAAGGGACTTGCCCCCACGCCATAGGGTATATGGTTAGGTAACAGACCAGTATGATCTATTTCATTTTTACACATTCTGTCATCTGGTGCCAGACTATTATAGTCACTACTTGCCCTAGTAATAGAGGGTGGTGTGTCATGAACTATTCTTTTGACAGCAGACAACTCTATATATTACTGAGATGCAACACTATCGTGCCGTTCTGGCAAATCTTTACTTAATGCAGTTTTGATATGATTTAACTCTGTCATAACTGTTTCTTCTAAAGTGTCTCGCTGAGATAATGCTTCAGTAACAGGCTGTTTTGCAATACATGGTAATTGTAAATCTAATCTTTTATTTATGTGCATCATCATTTGAAATCCACTATGAAAAATCCTTCAAGATACTTTCTCTCCTTGCATCAAACTGTTCATTGATCTTAACCTCTTGTTCAGCCATAATATTATATGCTTTTTCATTTAGCTTATGAACAGATTCTTTTATATAAGTTCGTTTGGCAGAGATCAGTCATTTGGCATCAGGAAGGCAGTTTCGAGTTCTCTGATTTTGGTTGTTAAAGCATCCTGTTATGATGACTATTTTATCATTTTGGATGACATTATACCTTGTTGTAATGATAAACCTGCTACATCACTTGACAAGTTGGTTTGTTTGTATGACATATAATTTTGATTAGATGACAGTACATGATGCATAGTTGACATTTCATTTGGCTGTACTGATATGTTTCCAAAATTCTTTTTCATCATTGCCTCTAAACTTTGATAAAGTGCTATAAATCTGTCTTGTATAGGGCTAGTCAGTGGAATAATTTCTTCCCTCTCAGTATGCGACTCCATTTTGCGTGTGAAGCGTCATTGTTTTCAACAGCCACATCAGTTAATTCACAAGCCGCAGCATATGATTCTACTTCATCACATATTTCAGATTCCATTTTTACAGACTTTCCTATCTGTGCCATAACACAGTTATGACTAAAATTATGTGAGTGAATTTATGTGCTTAATTTAATAAAACACATAAACATTAATGCTGGAGTAGTTCTCCCAGAAGGCTTTATTTCTGCTGAAGCTAAGTACTGTCTAGCAGTTCTGTCTCATAATTTTATATTTTGTGCACAAGCATATCTGTGAGCCTGACCACATAACACAGTCCCAATCCCCCAGTGCATGCTGTTAGTCACATCAACCACTACTGGTTAATTTTGGAGGTGTGAATGAGAAAATTCTCTTACATCTATGTTCTAAATGTCTTCCATGGGAGTTCTGCCTTTCCATTGGAATGCTCTCTGGTGTGTTGATTCATAAAATAGAGAAATTTTCAGCTTTAAACCAGTACTGGTGCCAGAAGCTAAGGTACGTGACAATTGTATATTGACCGTAGTCTGATGTGAATTTTGTGTAGAGGGGGAAGTGAAGCCCTCTCAATAAGCTCAAAGGAAATTACAAAGCAGTGTACTGGTAAAAATGTCTAACCTAACTAATCCCACCTCTCCCTCTTCTCTTATCCCAATCTGTCATACTTCATTTCTTCTGTCCTGTTTTCCCACTTTTTTTATAAATTTTTAAGTGCATTTTTACTGATATGTGTGTATTTTTACATATTTTAGCACCTTTTGCTGTTATCCAACTCCCCACACAACTGCCTAACGCCTTCATTTGCCTAATTCCTACATTTCCCGTTTCCCTAATGCTGCCCCCGCCACAATGGTTTCCAGCTCCATCTTCTGCACCATTTCAAAACAGTACTCCTTTCCCTTGCTAAAACCTTTTCCACACATTGCAAGGTTCCATCAAGATTCAAACTCAGATTGCTGAATTCAAGTTCCAGAGTATTAATCATTACACCATGGAACCACATGTTACTGTCCCATTCATTAAATGCTACTTCAACCATGGAATCCCACACCGCTCCTAACAGCCTAACTATAAAAATTCCTTTCTCTGCATCCCACCCCTCTCTTCAAAATGACTTTCACCTTTTCAGGTTCCACCAGTCCTTGTCCCTCATAAATCAGGTACAGCAAAAACATATCTGTATGGCACAGACATCCCAGAACCACCCCTGCTCCCTCCGCAAGATACTGCTACTACGCATTTCCTACTATATACATCTATGCATTTCCTACTACATGCATCACATCTCTGATATTAATTTAATTGGATGTATAAAAAATCAACTCACCAAGCGACAGCAGAACACACATAAATGAGGGTTGTAACGAGGCAAGCTTTTGGAGCCAGTGGCCCCTTCTTCAGGCAGAAGGGTTGAAGGAAATGGATTGGACAGGTCTAGGAAAAAGAGTAGATTTCTGGAAAGTCACCCAGAACTGCAGGTCAGGAGAGACTTATTGCATGGGATTACTGATAGTTGGGGACTGCATTGGATGAGATGTGAAAACCTGAGAGCTTTGTTGTTACACCTCTGAAACTGATTCTCTTGGACTCCAGCACCTTAGCACCTAGCACAGCATTCCAGACACCGCTTGTGTAAGTTATCCAGCCTGCTGATGTCCTGCTATCGTCTTGTGGCACCACTGTCCAAACCCTATCCTCCTATCCTATCCTGTCCACAGTGTTCCTCATCATCAGTCCCTCATACCACTGCCTAGCTGATCTTTTCAACTTGCCACATCCCTCTAAACTCCCTTCAAACACTCCATTGTATCTAGAGCTTATGAAATAATCCCAGAACACTGTTTTTACCCTTTTCATCAAAATCCTTAGCCCCACTAAAGTTTAAGTGCTATACAAAGGCCTCACCTTCAGCCTTACAACCAAATTTAACCATGTTGGGCTTGTCAAAGACCTACTCTCCTTCTCCCAATCCTTGCAATGGAAACACTTATTTGCCACCAGCCCTTCCAACCAAAACCAAACTAATCCCAACATTGAACCCTGCCTCTCCCAGTTCACACCACCATCCAAGCATAAACCCCTCCCACCTAACCACCCCCTGGTCACCTTCCAGAAATTCCTTGCCTGCAACCTGGCTCACCATCCTTCTTCAGGCCAGTTCCTAAGAACACTAACCTTCCAGCAGATGAAAGGAAAGCCTCACACACCATCAAAATAGATCCTAACCTTATCATCCTACCTGCAGCCAATGGTTCCACCATTGTCATTATGAATCACCATGACTACCTGGCAGAAAGCCTCTGCTGATTGTCTGACACCTCCACATATAAACTTATGTGGAGTGATCCCATCCCAGAAGTCCAACACAACCTCTCTCCTGAATCCATTTTCCTCCTCACTCCTATGATCCTCTGTATACCCAACTTCTACATGCTTGCCAAAATCCACAAACCTGTTGGCCATTGTAACTGGTTAGTGTGCTCCAAAAGAATTTTGGCCCTAATTGACCAACACCTCCAACCTATCACTCAACATGTAGCCTCCCACATCAAAGATATCAACCACTTCCCTTGCCAACTTTCCACTACCCCATACTGATACCGCTTGGATCCCTACTGATCAGCGTAGTTGCCACTTCCCTCTACCTAGTGATACCTCATGCCTGTTGTCTTGCTGCTATTAAACACTAACTCTCCCAACATCCTTTAAAATCCAAACCCAAAACCTCATTCCTTATACACTTTACCAACTTTATCTGAACTCACAACTACTACTCCTTTGAAGGGAAGGTATTCAAGCAAATCAGCTGCACAGCCATGGGCACCCGCGTGGCACCCTCCTATGCCAAACTGTTTACGGACCATCTGGAGGACACCTTCCCCAGCCTCCCAAAACCCCAAACCCGTGGTCTGCTTCAGGTTTATTGAATAATCTGGATTCAAGATCAGGACACTATCTCATTCCTTCACAACCTCAACACCTACTCTCTCATGCACTTCACTTGGTCCTCCTCAATCCAGTGTGTCACCTTCCTGGTCGATGATCTCCTCCTCTCTCATGGCCTTGTCCAAACCTCTGTCAACATTAAACCCACCAACCACCAATGGTACCTGTCATCCCTTCCACACCAAAAAATTTCTCTGTACACCCTGGTCACATGGGGGTCAGAGTATCTGCAGTTATGGGAGCTCCCTTGTCCCATTTGCTGAAAGTCTCACAAAGGCCTTCACAGACACACTATCCCCGCAAATGCAGTCCGCAAGCAGATTTCTCGTGCCATATCTCCACATACTCCCAATCCTCCCACAACCCCCAAGAACCAGCAACATAGGAGCTCTACCATCATCATCCAATACCACTCCAGACTGGAACAACTGAACCACATCCTTCGTCAGGTCTTTGTTTATCTATCATCAAGCCCTGAAATGAGGGACATCCTGTCCAAGATTCTTCCCACTCCTCCTAAGTAGTGTTCTGTTGTCCACACAATCCACCACAGGGATCTAATCCCTGGGAAGACCCAGATGCAAGACCTGCCCAACACATCCATGCAGTGCTTTCTATTCCAGTCCTGCCACGGGCATATCCTACTACATCAGAGGTTGGACCACTTCTGTCAGCAGCAATGTTATATAACACCTCAGCTGCAATCATCACTCAACTTTTTATATTGAAATGAGTACCAAACAGCTGTCTACCAAGAAAAATGGCCACCGCCAAACTGTGGCCAAGAGCAGATTGGACCACCTTGTTGCACAACATGCTGCTGCACACAACACGCTGCTGCACACAACATGCTGCTGCACACAACATGCTGCTGCTCTTAACACACAGCTGCTCTTAACACGCAGCTGCACATAACATTTTTGATTTCAGTGGCTGTTTCACAATCAGGACCATCTGGATCCTCCCTTCCACCACCTGTTTTTCTGAGCTACACAGATGGCGACTATCCTTACACACAATCTCTGCTCCTGAAATAATACCAGCCTCATCCTAAGGTAACCCACTGTCCTCTTACCCTCCACCCAACTCTTTCTGCCCCCTCAGCCCTGTCACCATCTCACAATTCACCTCCCCTCACCCTTGTGCGCTGCTATCTTTTGGCACACCCACCTGTCTTTTCCCCTTCTCTTTTCCTCTCCTTTCGTAACCCCCCCCCCCCCCCCCTCCCTGTCTGCCACTGTGCCTGACAGCCCTGTCCTGCCACCTCTACTCACTAAATGCTCCACCAGCCAGCACTGATTCCTCTCCCCACACCAGTGCTCTGCTACCCCTCCCTCTCCCCCTTCCTCACCCAACTCCAGAATGTTGCTCCCATTCAACACATTTCTCATTTCTGTTGCAGTCTGGCCAGAGAAAGTGGTCATGTGTGTGTGAGGTGTTTTGCTTATGTGGGTGTGGGTGCATTTTTCTTTTATGAAGAAGAGTTTAGCCAAAAGCTTGGTAAGTAGCTCTCCATCCTTTACATAGTGTTGTTGATATTACAACCTGGACTTTCTATTGTTTGAATCTTTATAAATCTGCTGATTACACTGTAGGTACCTGGTTAAATATGATTAAGTTAGGAAAAAACTCACTAATTAGTGAAACATATGTTGACTCCTAAAGTTAATCATTTTTCACTGGTTACAGTGGTCACACTGCATGCTCTAAATGACAAATGAGACAGTCATTGTGCTGTACCACTTTCATAGTCAGTCTGCTTCATGTATCATGCACATTGTTATGTTTTAAGATGTGAAGACAAGCTCATGATTTGCAAGTCACAATAAGCTTCTTTGGTTTAAAAAGTGTTGCAGACCTTCTGTTTAAAATTAAAAGGCTACAGAGTTCAAAGACTAATCCACAAGACACTATAATTTCCAGTTTTTTCTTTCAGCCAAGTACAGCACAAATCATTTAAATGAGTTTGCTGCTACATCAAGTTGTGCCAGAAGTACTATAATGTCAAATACTTTATAATGCAAAGTGATTGTGAGAACTCATTATCTTATTATTCCTTATACTTGGAAAACAGGTACAAAACATTGTTGCCAAGTAAGGTTGCTGAGTCTGTTTTATTTACTACTACTCTTCAGATTGTAATTACAGAGTAATGTGGCACAGCCATTAAAACACTAGACCCACACTTGGCAGGAGAAAGTTACATATCCTCATCTGGCTATTCAGAGATAAGCTTTCTGTGGTTTTCCCAAATCAGTTATGGTGGAAGCTGTGGTGATTACTAAAGTACCACTGGTGGGGACACTCAACAAGAATACATGAATATCCAAAACAAAACGTGTTTTATTCGTAAGTTTCAGTTTCTGAATGTTCGTGGCACAAATCAGTAGGTAAAGGTTTATCACTACATCGAAAACAAGTTGACAAAAGTTCCTTGTCTGGAAATTTATAAACAAAACAAAGTAATCTCTTCCAGTTATTGCAGTTAATTAATTCTTGAATCACTACTTTGAATGCAAACCATGGTCTAGTGGGCAGTCTATTAGTAAAGACTTTCAATGAAAAAAATTAAGTCTATTCAGTGAAATATTGCCTTAGTTGCCACGTAATGAGAGGTCTGAATTACACTGGCAAAAATTAAAATTTGCACTTAAAGTGTCTTCGCAAATTTAAAGTTTGGTACAACAGCCTGAGAAAAGTCTGCCAATCAGTCCAGCTAAAACCAAACATTATAGAGATACCGCACTTTCAACACAACGGCATGCTGACAAAGTGGACTTTGCAGAGCTGCCAGCTTAGCCCTAAATATGCTGGTGGCAGATTCATGGAGGATTGCTATTGATGGTGTGATGTGTTTGTGGAACCATAATGGAGTGTGGCATTGTCCACCTATGAAACCAGTGATGTGTGCACGTCCTCACTGCATGACCACCTCGCTGAAGAGGCTATCTGGTGCTGGCCTTCGAACTTTGCCAATTGTTCACCTTTAGATGCTGGCCTGCTGTATGAGTTGAGTGGTAGGCCACCCACCACACTACTTCGGCAGTGTGGTGTCAGCATATAGTCATGACATGCACACTATTTTGAAAAGAACACAGCTATTTTCTTTCCCCATCATTGTTTGGTCTGAGCTTATTTTTCTGTCTCTCAATAACATCATTGTCAATGAGACTTATTTCCTTCATAGCTTGTAACTCAACTTCAGAAACATGAACAGAAGGTCACTATTAAATTGACATTCACAGGGGAAACAGAACATCAAATCGCCACTAAATATGCAATATTTGGAGCAGAAAACTTAGAGACATTGTTGAGGGATTGTGCACATGCTAAGGCTAAACATGACACAAGAAATTGTAATTAGTTGACAGAGCACATGGAAAATGTGTGTGTGCAGTATTTAGCTTAGGCATTCTCTTTGACACAAAACTGATTTCTTTCTGCAACATGTTAACACTTCACCTTTTTACTTTGTAGGTTACCATATTGTATGTAGCAGAGGAGAAACACTGAGATAACAAAACAGCAATACACACACACACACACACACACACACACACACACACACACACACACACACACAACAGATGTCAGTAGTATTGTATTCACGAGGTGTAAAAGGGCAATGTGTTGATGGAGCTGTCATTTGTACTCAGATGATACATGTGAAAAGGTGTCTGATGTGAATTTGTCGGCAAATGACTGAACATCTTCCACTTCATCACCACTTGTTTCACTATTGCTGTCATAATATTTGGCGCCACAGAGCCCATGAGGCCATGGACCCAAGTTGTCAACATGGCACTGTGCAAGCTGGTGGTGGCTCCTTAATGGTATGGGCTGTGTTTACATGGAGTGTACTTGGTCTTCTTGTCCAACTGAACCAATCATTGATGGGAAATGATTGTGTTCAGCTACTTGGAGGCCATTTGCATCCATTCATGGACCCTCATGTTCCCAAACAATGATGGAATTATTATGGATGACAATGTGCAATGTCATTGGGCTACAATTGTTCGTGATTGGTTTGAAGAACATTCTGGACAGTTTGAGTGAATGCTTTGGCAACCCAGATCAACATAATCAAGAGGTCAGTTTGTGCACAAAATCTTGCACTGGCAACACTTTCGCAATAATAGATGGCTATAGATGCAGCATGGCTCAGTATTTCTGAGGGGACTTCCAATGACTTGTTGAGTGCATGCCAATTCGAGTTGCTGTACTAAGTCTGAAGAAGGTCTGATACAATGTTAGGAGCTGTCTCATGAGTTTTGTCTCATCAGTGTATAGTGTAGATGTATCATTGGCTCTCCACCCATTACACTCTGGAATCTGATCCATGTTTTTTGCCAGGAGTATAAAGAAAAATGTAATTTGGAATATTCAACACAAAAGTTACTGAAAATAATGGCTCTTAGTAGTTCATTGATTACAATTTATTATTATTATTATTATTATTATTATTATTATTACTATATTAATGATGATTTTGTTCATATAATGCATTGTAATTAGGTAATACTGTTTACCCACCATAATGGATCTCATGAAATATTGATAATGACTCAGGTATGATTACAGTTACTGGTACTTAGTTATCTGAAGTAAATAGATTTTGGAATGAGGGATCTGCTGCATATTGTTCATTTATAGGTGGAGAATTGTGTTCAGTATCCTTCGCTTAGTAACTACAGTGCTATGAAATGAAATAAGAACCACCATTGCTGTAGAAACAGTAACATCAGTAGAAGGTACAAGAACTTTTTAACATGACGCATTTCACTTTAGTGTGATTTTCTGCGCAGAAGTGGCATACAATGCTAGAAGGAAATGTAGCTCATTTAAGTTTTTAACATCCGGGGACGTAGGTACATTACTGCAGTCTAAAAGTATGGTCATTTTATTGTAGATTTGTGGAACAACTGTAGAATACCTATATTGTACAAATAATCAGAGGTGTGGAAATACCAGTTCAGAGAAATCTAGCATGTTCTCTGTGTACACTATGTAAAGCATTAAGTGCAGTCCCACACTGAGAAATTGTAATTTCTTGTGCAAAGCATATTGGAAATAAGTGTTTGAATCATGGAACATCAGGTAGAGTAGTTTATGCAAACCAATAAACATTGAAATTCATTTAACCAAAAGTGCTGTAAGATGGATTATCTTAACATTAGAGAAGCAAGACGATTTGCTTTGTGTAACCATCACTACAGCTTAATAAAAGAGTTATATCACTCTTCACTCCTATAGGGCCGAGCGGTCTAAGGTGCTGCAGTCATGGACTGTGCGGCTGGTCCAGGCGGAAGTTTGAGTCATCCCTCGGGCACGGGTGTGTGTGTGTTTGTCCTTAGTTTAGAAAGTGAACCTTGAGAGTTAAAGGTAGAACACTGGTTATATAAAATGTCATCTTGTCAAACCCAACCTTAGCACATTTCTTGTTACAAGGTGTCTGTTCAGTGTATCTTCATAGATTATATACTTTTGGAATGTACTGCTTCACTTATTGAATTTTATGGATTTTTTTGTGTTGAAGGGAATTTTTCCATTGTATACCTTTTGTGTGGGCAATGTTATGCACTCTGTCCAAGTTTTCACAGAGCGAATGAATGGTGAGTAAGTTAATTGTCAGTTTAAAAACTAGTGGTTAAAAATCCAGGCTTATTGTTTGAATAAACAAATTCACTAAACTGTGCCAGAGTAAATATTATTCACTCTGTCTTTTTCATTCTCAGTGTGGCTGTGGAACAGCAGTAGTTCTAGTGAAATTCTGGCTATCAATCTATAGACTTAAGAACATCTTCAGAAGTGACTGCATCTATAGCAAATTTATTTTTTTCACTTGCCTGGTTGATAGTGGCAATGTATTCTTCTGACACATGCACCCTCCCTGATTTTATGCCTTTGAGTTTCAATAAACCGAAGCCACTAACAGATGGAAGAAATGATTGACCTCGTGGTAAACAGCGAACGAGCTTACAAAATATTCCCAAGTGAGTGAGTGGAAACAAAGGTGGACAGCAGTATGATTTTTATTCTCACTGACATGAGGTGGTATTCTAAATGTAATAAAGCAGAAATTAACAGTCTTCATTTGTAGATTTATGGCCAGTGCCAATGTGATATCGGAAGACATGTGCCTTATTGTCTTTAAAGTTTATGAATAAGAAATGTGTTCGCCTACAGTTACCTGTAATAAAGAATTTCTTGCACTGGTATATTTGGCAAAGGGAGGTACTGCATAAAATCAAAGCATATTCCAAACACATCAGCTGATCCTTTGCATTTTTCATGCACTTTTTGTATTTTAGAATAAAATTTCTTACTGTAATATTTATGAGCCCTAAGTCCTCTAGCATCTTGCCTCTTGGCAGATTCACATAAATTTGAACATGAAGTTCATAGGAGTTCTTTGGAAGAGAGTTAAATTTTCAATTTTGCAGAATTATTATGCTAGGTGCAAATTGAGATGCGTATAGCGCATGTGGCGTGGTGCCGCGCGGTGCGAATTTTTATAAATTCACAGGTTCAAATGGGACCACCAAAACTGGGACGCGGCACACTCCTGTGTCAATTCGCACGGCGTTGTAGTTGTGGCACCATTTCTCGTGCCACGCGAGCATTTCGGGAGGGGCGAGGCAGGGAGTGGGAAGGCAGTCCCGCTATGTGCTCACTTCAGCAGGGCACATAAGAACAGTGGAAGTATTGCCTATCCCAAACATACAGCCTTCAGTATATTGAATATTGTTGCCACTGAGTAGTTTTTCGCTTTTTGCCGTTTACGCCCTCCATCTCTTTTCGTTAGTACATGATAGTTTTCAGTTAGATATATCTGTGTAGTTTTTTTCGTTTGTTTATTCTTTTGTCAAGAACAATGCACAGTTCATTAACTGGTGTGAGCTGTTAGCCACTGGAATTTCATCTTCTGTCTCCACAATGTATTCAGATCGCAAAAACGGACAGGCGATTCATCGTGAGGGCAGTGAATAAGAAAGTAAGAAATAGTATAAAATCATGTTATATAGAAGCAAAGCTGGAAAGTAAAATATGTCATGTACTTGCTGCCTGTTACGTTGGCTTCTTTCTACAATCTGTTACAAAAAGTTGGAAATTGGTAATTTCCAAAGGTATGACCCCTTTGTGCTCCTGGCCAAAAACGTCCGAGATCTGAAGTACTAAGTTTCACTGTCATTACTTGGATATGGATGTAATAAGAGACATATACTAGCTACATGTGGACATCACATCTCCGCTGTAAGCTAGTAACAGCTTAGTAGCCCTCACGAATAACAATGTTTTAATTGGCTCTTCGTGGCGGGAAAGAGCTTTTCTGTGGTTGCATACGCACACAATCAGCATTAAACCCAGAACGGTCGGGCTGGGTCTGTGGGACCCAGTAAATAAATCACTTGTAACAAATGACAAATAGTATGTTTAGATCAAATGTGGAGGTTTTTGTTTTGATTAGGTACTACCAAATTCTATAGTGACATTAGGTCATCTTCCTGCATCATACAACAATTACTGCAAAAAAAACTGAAACATACATCTTTGTAATGTCAGTAAACTGAAAATACAAGTAAATTTGACTGAAATAGGAATATAAATGAGAGTAAGTTGTAGAAATAAGAAGCAAAAATGATGAACTTTCGTTGTATAAATGGAAGTCATGAACTGAAGAATAGTTCATGAAATATCGTCCTCTAAAGTTATCACTTTTCAAATCAGTCACCGCAAGCCATTTCTGCATGCACTAAGCCTAACTACAATTTGCAAACTTTGCAAAAGTATTTAGTTTTGCTGTCCTTGCATTTGTTGCATCTTCCCCTTTTCCCTGGCTGTGGATCTTCGACTATTCTTTGTTCTTCGGCACTGCAGAGGTTAGAGGTAAGTCTGCTAATATCGCGCGGGAGATTTGGTTGGGTTGCGCGCATTGTCTAACTGATACATTTCTGTTGGCTTTGAACACAATGTAGCCATTGAGAGCTGCAATGTTCAACAACTGAAAAAAGAGACACAGAGGCCACCGTCTTGTCCCTCTAGCAACAGTATATTCACCACACTAGCATCAACGACGTCTACGCCGCCCTTGGTTTTGTTGTAGTACGTTATTATACTTGGTTTTTTCTTTCCACCGCTGTCACTGTCAGTTTCATCATCATGTTGAATTGACGACAAAAGGAGTACTGATTTGTTCCGTTTTGGTACATATGAAAGTAATGTGACATCTTCCTGGAATCCAAACATACTTGAGTACTATTCTTTAGACTTTTCGGGTAAACAAACGGAATTGCAGGCTTATTTTTTTAACGTACCAACAACAGTAATATTCTTTTCTTGTAATAGTTTTTTGACGATTGGGTAAGAAGTAAACCAATTGTCTATCGTCAGATTTCTTCCTGACTCTTTTACTGGGTCTACAAGACAGAAAACATCATCTGCCTTATTACTGACTTTGTACGGTCCTTGGGGTTGTGCACCTGCATAAACTTCCAAAAGTTTTACGTAGTACGTTTTAGAACAAGCCAGGATGAAGACCTTTATCCCATATTGGCAGGTTTATTTGGGATATAAATCCTGAACCTGCACCTGCCTCTGTATGGAACGAGCATTTCGTCCAAAGTAACGTTTTCTGACGGAGCAAAACATGCTTTGAAGTTGGAGACAAACGTATCAAGAATGGTTCTTATGGCAGCAAGATTATCTTGTGCTTTTCTTTCTTCCCGTGTTGTCAAACCTGATACAACGAGTAAAAAATCTGAACCTCTTCAGTGATATACTTAAACGAAAGATTTCTATTCCTGTCCCATCTGTATTCCAAAAGTCTTCAATATTGATTGTACCGCCATGCGATGTTCCAGCTAAGTAAAGCAGGCCAAAATATGCCTTCAGTTCATCAAAACTGGTAGGCCTTGCCATGTTCGGGTCACTTGCATAATTGTTTCGAACTGAATCAGAATAGATATTGGTTAATTCAAGAACTGTATCAATCAATGCATTTCTGAAAAATAAATGCCGCGATTCTAGCGGTGAATGTACGTCCATCGCAGCTCAAATACTTCCAGGCAACTGCATTTTAATTATGTTGTGAAGTCTTGTTCGAACGCTTTGTGGGAAACAAGTTTTTCGACATTTAGTTGCTTCATTCTTTCCTTTGTAATAGCGTAGGTGACTTACCTGAGTCAGTTAGAGGAGCTGTACTTGAATCGGCAATAGCAGGTGCATCGGTGTCGGCAAATGACTGAACATCTTCCACTTCATCACCACTTGTTTCACTATTGCTGTCATGATAAGTGTTTATTTCGAAGTCTGGGTCCGCATCAGAATCGTCTGCTTCAGTCTGATCATCATACAAAATTCTGCAAATTTCGCTGTAAGAAAGGCTTTCTCTTGCCATGCTATACTGCAGACTACTGACAATGATAATTCGGTGTTAGGACATTACATGTTGTTGTTGTGGTCTTCAGTCCTGAGACTGGTTTGATGCAGCTCTTCATGCTACTCTATCCTGTGCAAGCTTTTTCATCTCCCAGTACCTACTGCAACCTACATCCTTCTGAATCTGCTTAGTGTATTCGTCTCTTGGTCTCCCTCTACGATTTTTACCCTCCACGCTGCCCTCCAATACTAAATTGGTGATCCCTTGATGCCTCAGAACATGTCCTACCAACCGATCCCTTCTTCTGGTCAGGTTGTGCCACAAACTTCTCTTCTCCCCAATCCTATTCAATACTTCCTCATTAGTTATGTGATCTACCCATCTAATCTTCAGCATTCTTCTGTAGCACCACATTTCGAAAGCTTCTATTCTCTTCTTGTCCAAACTATTTATCGTCCATGTTTCACTTCCATACATGGCTACACTCCATACGAATACTTTCAGAAATGACTTCCTGACACTTAAATCAATACTGGATGTTAACAAATTTCTCTTCTTCAGAAACGCTTTCCTTGCCATTGCCAGCCTACATTTTATATCCTCTCTACTTCGACCATCATCAGTTATTTTGCTCCCCAAATAGCAAAACTCCTTTACTACTTTAAGTGCCTCATTTCCTAATCTAATTCCCTCAGCATCACCCGACTTAATTAGACTACATTCCATTATCCTTGTTTTGCTTTTGTTGTTGTTCATCTTATATCCTCCTTTCAAGACACTGTCCATTCCATTCAACTGCTCTTGCAAGTCCTTTGCTGTCTCTGACAGAATTACAATGTCATCGGCGAACCTCAAAGTTTTTATTTCTTCTCCATGAATTTTAATACCTACTCCGAATTTTTCTTTTGTTTCCTTTACTGCTTGCTCAATATACAGATTGAACAACATCGGAGAGAGGCTACAACCCTGTCTTACTCCCTTACCAACCACTGCTTCCCTTTCATGTCCCTCGACTCTTATAACTGCCATCTGGTTTCTGTACAAATTGTAAATAGCCTTTCGCTCCCTGTATTTTACCCCTGCCACCTTTAGAATTTGAAAGAGAGTATTCCAGTCAACATTGTCAAAAGCTTTCTCTAAGTCTACAAATGCTAGAAACGTAGGTTTGCCTTTCCTTAATCTTTCTTCTAAGATAAGTCGTAAGGTCAGTATTGCCTCACGTGTTCCAGTGTTTCTACGGAATCCAAACTGATCTTCCCCGAGGTTGGCTTCTACTAGGTTTTCCATTCGTCTGTAAAGAATTCGTGTTAGTATTTTGCAGCTGTGACTTATTAAGCTGATAGTTCGGTAATTTTCACATCTGTCAACACCTGCTTTCTTTGGGATTGGAATTATTATATTCTTCTTGAAGTCTGAGGGTATTTCGCCTGTTTCATACATCTTGCTCACCAGATGGTAGAGTTTTGTCAGGACTGGCTCTCCCACGGCCGTCAGTAGTTCCAATGGAATATTGTCTACTCCGGGGGCCTTGTTTCGACTCAGGTCTTTCAGTGCTCTGTCAAACTCTTCACGCAGTATCATATCTCCCATTTCATCTTCATCTACATCCTCTTCCATTTCCATAATATTGTCCTCAAGTACATCGCCCTTGTATAGACCCTCTATATACTCCTTCCACCTTTCTGCTTTCCCTTCTTTGCTTAGAACTGGGTTTCCATCTGAGCTCTTGATATTCATACTAGTCGTTCTCTTATCTCCAAAGGTCTCTTTAATTTTCCTGTAGGCGGTATTTATCTTACCCCTAGTGAGATAGGCCTCTACATCCTTACATTTGTCCTCTAGCCATCCCTGCTTAGCCATTTTGCACTTCCTGTCGATCTCATTTTTGAGACGTTTGTATTCCTTTTTGCCTGTTTCACTTACTGCATTTTTATATTTTCTCCTTTCATCAATTAAATTCAATATTTCTTCTGTTACCCAAGGATTTCTACTAGCCCTCGTCTTTTTACCTACTTGATCCTCAGCTGCCTTCACTTCTTCATCCCTCAGAGCTACCCATTCTTCTTCTACTGTATTTATTTCCCCCATTCCTGTCAATTGCTCCCTTATGCTTCCCTGAATCTCTGTACAACCTCTGGTTCTTTTAGTTTATCCAGGTCCCATCTCCTTAAATTCCCACCTTTTTGCAGTTTCTTCAGTTTTAATCTACAGGTCATAACCAATAGATTGTGGTCAGAGTCCACATCTGCCCCTGGAAATGTCTTACAATTTAAAACCTGGTTCCTAAATCTCTGTCTTACCATTATATAATCTATCTGAAACCTTTTAGTATCTCCAGGGTTCTTCCATGTATACAACCTTCTTTCATGATTCTTAAACCAAGTGTTAGTTATGATTATGTTGTGCTCTGTGCAAAATTCGACCAGGCGGCTTCCTCTTTCATTTCTGTCCCCCAATCCATATTCACCTACTATGTTTCCTTCTCTCCCTTTTCCTACACTCGAATTCCAGTCACCCATGACTATTAAATTTTCGTCTCCCTTCACAATCTGAATAATTTCTTTTATTTCATCATACATTTCTTCAATTTCTTCGTCATCTGCAGAGCTAGTTGGCATATAAACTTGTACTACTGTAGTAGGCGTGGGCTTCGTATCTATCTTGGCCACAATAATGCGTTCACTATGCTGTTTGTAGTAGCTTACCCGCATTCCTATTTTCCTATTCATTATTAAACCTACTCCTGCATTACCCCTATTTGATTTTGTGTTTATAACCCTGTAGTCACCTGACCAGAAGTCTTGTTCCTCCTGCCACCGAACTTCACTAATTCCCACTATATCTAACTTCAACCTATCCATTTCCCTTTTTAAATTTTCTAACCTACCTGCCCGATTAAGGGATCTGACATTCCACGCTCCGATCCGTAGAACGCCAGTTTTCTTTCTCCTGATAACGACATCCTCTTGAGTAGTCCCCGCTCGGAGATCCGAATGGGGGACTATTTTACCTCCGGAATATTTTACCCAAGAGGACGCCATCATCATGTAATCATACAGTAAAGCTGCATGCCCTCGGGAAAAATTACGGCTGTAGTTTCCCCTTGCTTTCAGCCGTTCGCAGTACCAGCACAGCAAGGCCGTTTTGGTTATTGTTACAAGGCCAGATCAGTCAATCATCCAGACTGTTGCCCTTGCAACTACTGAAAAGGCTGCTGCCCCTCTTCAGGAACCACACGTTTGTCTGGCCTCTCAACAGATACCCCTCCGTTGTGGTTGCACCTACGGTACGGCTATCTGTATCGCTGAGGCACGCAAGCCTCCCCACCAACGGCAAGGTCCATGGTTCATGGGGGGGGGGGAGGACATTACATATAGTTCACAAAATAACTAGTTACTCAATGATACACAAAAATAAAAATGGGGTTGCACTGGCAGAAATTAGTTCCGTAAACGGTCGGGCTGGGTCTGACAGACCCGCGCACGTTTTGAAAGACTGCCAAACAATGACTAAACAAAGAAAAAACATTATTGACGACAATAATGCTTTCTCTCGGATGTTTCAGGAAGGTAGCAGGGCGCTCGAGTCAAATCAGCAACTATAAGAATATAAATTCAGTGAAACAAAAACCAGTGGGTCTCACAGACACAGCCCGACCGTTCTAGGGTTAATAAACTAATTATACCACAGGCTACACAAACGAAGAAGTGGTCTGTGTTATTCCGAAAGTACGAGTGTCCTGAAAGAGTGTGGTGACTTCATATATTTAATTAGTAAAATGTATTGCTGACAAAGGCAGAACTACTCTCATCTCATAAGGCATCCTGTCGCGCACATCATTCTCAGCTGCTGACAATGCACTGACCATTTTGTGCGGTGGATCAATTGTTCTGTTTCCTCAATAACAACTATTTTGTTCAGGAATCACACATCGTCAATTTGGCAAGCCGTAGATGAGTAGCCAGTTCTGGCATGTGCATGTCATTCTGCGTGAAGGGTATGCTCGTCATTATTTTAATACTGCTCAGATGAAGAAAGGAATGAAATCCTTTGGTGAGTTTCCATTCCAGTCGTTCAATGTTAAAAATACGATGGGTCACTGGGATTCAACCAAAACTCCCACAGAACTGGCGATTTATTTTTGTGTGAGTTGTTAACCTTTTTCGTTCTAAGAAGCATCACCATTTAGGAGTAATGGCCACATTTCTCTTGTTGACTGGTTGTAATTCTTTCGCCAAAACACAGTATAATTTGCACTAACTCACCTTGTAGCAGCTACTACGACAAAACTCTGAAACTGTGTCTCATTACACAAGTAATTGACCAGGGAGCTCAATACCTTATAAATAGCCTCACTGTGTCGGTTTGCAGCAACATAAGAGAAGAAATTTCATGTTTTTTTCATACTATGTAAATCTTGTTTTATTAGCTGTCGATAACTCTTAAAAAATTACTCCCGTTGGAGTTAAAAAAATAAAATAGAAAGCATAGCTGTTGATTAATCGTCACACATAAAAAGGTTCCATGTGTTTACGAATTGGTAAAATAATCTCCTCCTCGTGTGCTGTCATTCGCCAAAATCTCGTTTCGATATCTCGAGCACTTTAGAAGATATGAGGGATGTGGTGAATATTTCATTCTCGCTGGTATGAGATCGGGAGTGAACGCACTACATAGGATCCATTTTCTCAAGAGTAGGGACAGATACAGACCTCCTCCCAAATCTAAAGAAAAATTCAATACGTTAGCTAAATTTCATACGCAGCAACATATGGTGTAAAATGCACTAAACGCAAAATCATAGCGACCCGCATTTTTCATTGCAAACTTTTCGAATTCTGCGCAGTGTCTTACTAAAATGTGTATATCACTGTAACTATGACCATTAGCGAGATGACGGGCATCTCATCATGAAGCTGACATATAACACTACAAGTAATGTCAAAATCAAATATTTTTAATGAATAGTTTCTGTAAAATCGTTTGAGAAACATTACAGGATGCACGCGCTTCGGGCATGTCAGCGCAGAATGTCGCCAACTACCGTGTGCAAAGTCGTGTACGCGTCTCACAAGGGAACCTCCCCATCGCACCCCTCTCAGATTTAGTTATAAGTTGGCACAGTGGATAGGCCTTGAAAAACTGAACACAGATCAATCGAGAAAATAGGAAGAAGTCGTGTGGAACTATGAAAAAAAAATTAGCAAAATATACAAACTGAGTAGTACATGATAGGCAACATCAAGGAAAGTGTGTGCTCAGGAGCGCAGTGGTCCCGTGGTTAGCGTGAGCAGCTGCGGAACGGGAGGTCCTTGGTTCAAGTCTTCACTCGAGCGAAAATTTTACTGTCTTTATTTTCACAAAGTTATGATCTGTTCGTTCGTTCATTGACGTCTCTGTTCACTGTAATAAGTTTAGTGTCTGTGTTTTGCGACCTCACCGCAGAACCGTGCGATTATTATTGAAGTCGCGAGCTATATTTGCTGGATTCATATTGCCCACGGAATACACCTCACGTATTTAATGCACTCTCGTCCAAAGAAGCGAACAGTCAACTGCCAGCCAGGGAGCCTCGTTAGCAGGAATACTGTCTCTTCCGTGCGCTGTAGTCGAGTGACGTCGCGTGTTTCGATGTTTGTTTAGGTGTAGCGCCCCATACTACGGCGAAGTTACCTCGCATCGCACGGACGGATAATAATTGTCTGAAAATAAAAATTTAAACTTTTCACACTCGAGAAGACTTGAACCAAGAACCTCTCGTTCCGTAGTTGCTCACGCTAACCACGGGACCAGGGTGCGCCTGAGCTCACGATGTCCTCGATGTTGCCTATCTTTCGCATGGACTACTCAGTTTGTATATTTTGCTTATTTTCTTCAGTTCCATACAACTTCTTCCTGTTTTCTCGATTGATCTGTGTTCAGTTTTTCAAGGCCTATCCACTGTGCCAACTTATAACTAAATCTGAGGGGGGGGGGGGGGTGCGATGGGGAGGTTCCCTTGTCTTGTCAGTATGCGTAGGACCAGCACCGCATGAGCAGAACGCTGTAGTGTCGTGTCATGTCACCTGTGCTGTACACATCTCAGTTTGAGCTTAGCCTTAAAGTCTCAACAGATACAGGCAGTGTAAAAATAATTAAAGATTTATTCTTGACAAAACATTAGAAAAAGTTCATATGAGCATGGATCTGAAAATCTTTCATTAGGGAGATATGAAAGAAATTTCCTGTCGTGACTCCTGGATGGGTAATTGACCGGAAGTGTAAATTTTTACTCACTTTCTTATTTGCAGCTAGTCATGGCATTTATTTTGTTTTGTCACACTGTTGTTTGTTCCACTATATAGTAAACTTTGATCACAACCATGTGCAAGTGTCGGAAATGACTGCACTGGTACGGCCTAACAGGTGGCAATGCAGACACCACACTTTATGGTGAATGTTGTCCTGAGAGGCAGTTATCTTGTGCAAGAATGTTGCAGATAGGGGGGAGACTCGGGATGTACAAACACGTGAACTTGAAGAACTGGTTCTTCATGCTGTGGACGAAATTCATTCAACTAGTAAATGGAGAATAACAATAAGGGAAGGTGTTAATCACATGACAATCCGGAGCATCCTGTTTGAAAATTTTCGGGACCCATATCACATTCAATGGGTTCAAGGATTAAATGAGGCAGATTTTTAGCGAGAATAACTTTCCTTCAGAAAATGTTAGCACAGTGTGCTGTGTTTCTTGTGCCATGTTTCTGCAGTTCTTAAAATGTACCTTATTTGTTAGTGAACTTGGCTTTTCACTCGACAGGATCATTGTCATAAGAGTCGTGTGAGCTTAGGAAAACCATTGTGAAGTGTGACAAGACAGACATCAGCAGAGTCTGGCCCCAACAAGTGTGGAATCATTCGTGATAGTCTCATTGACTCCTACTTCTTTCCACTATGTCTTATTGGACAAATGTATCTGAATTTTTTCAGACATGAGTTCCTTCATATACTTGATAATGTACCTCTAGACATTATTCAGTGAATATGGTTTATGCGTGATGGTGCTGCACTTCACTTTACATGGTTAGTTTGCCAATAGCTCAATAACCAGTTTCTGAAGAAGTGGATCGAGCAGGGAGGATCTATTGTGTGGGCTGCTTTATTTTTCTCTTTACCGCGTTTAAAATCCTTGGTGCACTGTTTCCATACCCATTGTCAATATTCTGAGGGAGCATGTAAAAAATAAATTTGACTAAACTGGAAAACGCAGGAGTTTTCGAACAATGTACAGAAAAGTATGGAAAACAGGCTCATGGAATGCGTGCAAGATTGAGGGCATCACTTCAAGCAATTTCTGTAAATGGCTTGGTGAATGTGTCATTTCTGTACTGTGAATAATAAAGTCTTTCATACCTCCAAAAAGAAGGATTTTTGGATCCATTTTCGAATAAAATATTTTGAAGCGAGAATAAAGTTTCAAACTCATTTTTATAAACCCTGTATAACACATATAATTTGTGCTACATATATAGGTATGAGGCATTGTAATAGAAGCAAACCACAGCATAACTACTGCATCCTACATTCATTTGAAACCGCCTAATGTAGCCAAAACATGGTCTCCCTCTCACCCCTCGCATTTCCCCACCATTCAATGGGTTCAAGGATTAAATGAGGCAGATTTTTAGCGAGAATAACTTTCCTTCAGAAAATGTTAGCACAGTGTGCTGTGTTTCTTGTGCCATGTTTCTGCAGTTCTTAAAATGTACCTTATTTGTTAGTGAACTTGGCTTTTCACTCGACAGGATCATTGTCATAAGAGTCGTGTGAGCTTAGGAAAACCATTGTGAAGTGTGACAAGACAGACATCAGCAGAGTCTGGCCCCAACAAGTGTGGAATCATTCGTGATAGTCTCATTGACTCCTACTTCTTTCCACTATGTCTTATTGGACAAATGTATCTGAATTTTTTCAGACATGAGTTCCTTCATATACTTGATAATGTACCTCTAGACATTATTCAGTGAATATGGTTTATGCGTGATGGTGCTGCACTTCACTTTACATGGTTAGTTTGCCAATAGCTCAATAACCAGTTTCTGAAGAAGTGGATCGAGCAGGGAGGATCTATTGTGTGGGCTGCTTTATTTTTCTCTTTACCGCGTTTAAAATCCTTGGTGCACTGTTTCCATACCCATTGTCAATATTCTGAGGGAGCATGTAAAAAATAAATTTGACTAAACTGGAAAACGCAGGAGTTTTCGAACAATGTACAGAAAAGTATGGAAAACAGGCTCATGGAATGCGTGCAAGATTGAGGGCATCACTTCAAGCAATTTCTGTAAATGGCTTGGTGAATGTGTCATTTCTGTACTGTGAATAATAAAGTCTTTCATACCTCCAAAAAGAAGGATTTTGAATCCATTTTCGAATAAAATATTTTGAAGCGAGAATAAAGTTTCAAACTCATTTTTATAAACCCTGTATAACACATATAATTTGTGCTACATATATAGGTATGAGGCATTGTAATAGAAGCAAACCACAGCATAACTACTGCATCCTACATTCATTTGAAACCGCCTAATGTAGCCAAAACATGGTCTCCCTCTCACCCCTCGCATTTCCCCACCATTGCCAAACTGGCAATTCCTTGGTGCCATAGATGAATTATCATTATTGTCATTATTCAGTATCCAGTCTACCAATTTAATCTTCATAAGATTCCTGTAGCACCATATTTCTGTAGCTGGCATTTTCTTGTTTGTACTGTTTATTGTCCACGTCTCATTCCCGTATATGGCAACAATGCGGACAAATAGTTTCATAAAAGTCTTCCTATTACTTAAATTTATATATTAATATTCTTCAGAAAAGCTGCTTCTGCATTTTGTATCCTCTCTACTTTACTTCCGCTCTTGTCAAGTTATTTTCCTTCCCAAATAACAAGCGTCTGCTAGTATGGTACTTTCAGTGTTATTTATCCTTTGTTCTAGGGATGTCAGTACCACAGGGTATATGAGAGAACAATGTCTGTGAAGTTTAGAAAGTACGAGAGGTGTACTGGCATAAGCAAAGCCTTGTGGATGGCACACAATTTTAATCTGCCAGGAAGTTTCAATATGTTTCATTCTTATTGCATTGTTTGATTTCAGAATTTGAAAAGTAAACTTGTCTGTGACACACATCACATCATTCGTAATGTTTGTCATTATAACTGGATGAGCATGTCTGTGATGCTCTCGAATTTACTCAACAGGCCAGGGTGAAACATTTGGTTTTTATTTGGATTTCCACTATTAATTCTACCTGGTGAGCCTGATGAGCAAGACTCAAGAATCAAGTGGACAAGAGTTTGATAAGCTACCTCTTACGTGAATCAAGTGTTGTTTCTTAAGTTTCTTGCATTGAGTATATCTGCTTTTCATACAGTCAGTTTTAGGGGTCCATTCCACTTTTTCAATCCTCATGCATGTTTTCAGATATCTTATATATAAGTGTTTCCAGGTATTGATGGCTAATAGTGTAATTGAACAGTAATGGTTCTTTTCTCCTCATTAGTTTCATTTGCTACGTTTTTGTATTGCCAGCCTGTGAACCAAATGTCGGTCGTTTGCCTATATTCTGGTGATTTTATTACAATGTCCTGCCAATTCAGTTTCCCTATGTACTACAGCATCTTCACAACGATCAATTTCTGCCAGGTCAGTTATATGTTTTATAATACTTCTGTGAAGCATGCCCAAAGCTACATAGATCACTTATCTTTCCACTGGTGCAACAATTGCAATTGACTGGTTGAGGAGGAACATTTCAAAATAGTTTAACATTTGGAGTTTCATTTTCCTTTGACATAAACAAGTGTCTTGTGACTAATTTTTGTGCCACTGTCAACCTCAGCAAATGACTACAGTCTCTAATTTTGGGGTGAGAGTGCTTGTGACAGAACTCTGCAAAGGTAAGGTAGTCATTGAAGGCAACACATCACTATTTTGGCTGCCAATTTAAGAATCTGCAGCTGCAAGCTGTACCTAATGTTGTCTACACAGCAAGTGGTCCTTCGTTTTTCTATCACCTCCTTTTACATACAAAGCTCCCTAATACTGAAGGGAATGTGGTCTCTTCCATTTTTAGTTGGCCTCCTAAGTATGTATTTTTGTAGACTTTAGTTCCAGTTCCTGTACATGCCCCTTTCCAGAATAAAATCTTTCTAACATATTTTAAGATACTACAAAGTTGCCTGATTTACCAGTTCAATGAATATGTAATTTTATTTTTGTAATTTTTCATAAATTGGCAATATACTTATGTTGTTGTTGTTGTGGTCTTCAGTCCTGAGACTGGTTTGATGCAGCTCTCCATGCTACTCTATCCTGTGCAAGCTTTTTCATCTCCCAGTACCTACTGCAACCTACATCCTTCTGAATCTGTTTAGTGTATTCATCTCTTCGTCTCCCTCTACGATTATACAATGAGTAATTACAATTTATAATCCCACTCCCTTTATAGACATCTTCAAAAATCATTTCTACTACTTTGCTTTAAGGAACTGTATAATATTCCATCACCAGTGATTTTCTGAACTGAGTTGGATTGTTTTAAGAAAATGCTTTTGAAGTGGTTCAGAACTGAGCCCTGTCTTATTTGTTATTTTTTTAATTTACGACTTTTTAATTTATGACTTTTGTTGTTAACTGGTAAAATCTTTCCTAACTGCCATGTTGTGAGGGGAGGAATTTTTTTATTAGTGAACTGACTTATTTCTATCAGATCTGTAGATGAAGTTTGTGGGTAGTAAAACAATTTACAGATTTTAATCCACTCCCAATAGCCACTTCTGTGTCCACACTTGATTTCCTGTAGGTGGTAATGTTCAAAACATTGTATCCATTGTGCCTGCCATCTATATACCCTTCCCCTCCTCTTTCACATACATAGTGGTGTGTGTATACAGCCAGAAGAAAAGAGAAAGCTGGCAGAATTTTCTGATGTTTTGAGACTGTTGGTGCATCAACTATTATTCTCTTAGCAGGTGAATAGTTGCCTCTTGAGTCTTACCATATTTTTTCTTTGAAATTTTCTTCTCCACTATTTAGCACTTTTTCCTTTTTTTGTCGTTTTCATTTCATGTATTCATCAATTTCAGCCTGTTTCTTCCATACCTCTAACCGAATGCTTTGTAAGCAATTTATACCTTTCTCAAATCTCTTCCGTTGCCACAATTGTATGGTTAATTTCTGCCTTGTCTTGTCTCTCCCTTTCCCACACGATCAGTAGCCCAGCATGGCTTAATCTCAATTCTTCCTATCCTACAACCCTGTTTACCATACAGTGTAAACACCCACCCCAAAACTCAATGATCGTTTTAGCTGTTAGATCATAAGCAGTTGCTGAATGTATGTGTATTGAATTGTAGTAGTTTCATTTTTGGAGAACTTTTTCTTGCTGGTTCGTGTATTGTGGCTTTCGAGCTCAAACCCAGCCACCAGTAGTTGTTGCAATGTTTGTGTACTCAGTATTCGTATAAATAACAGCATGCTCCGTCCAGGAGTTTAGTCCAATTCTGGCTGTGCATTGATGTTCATAATAAACGTGCTTTCCTTGCTGCACTTCGGTGTTGCACTTCTTTGATGACACTATTTTTGATTTGGACTCGATTGTAATTACCACATGACATTGTTCACTGGAGACAACAGATACACAAGTTTTGTTAGATTAATGTTATTTTTTTTGCAGTAATTTGATTTAATTATCAAGTGATCTTGGAATTAGCAACTGATTTAGTATCAGCATAATTTGCATCAGTAGTCACTGTTATATGATTGATACAAGTGAATATTGTTGATTTAAACAGTTATTTATAACTTCTGCATTACATTATGAATTTGTAAGGTGAAATTTCAAATTTTAAAGCGCTCTTTATGAATCTGTGAAACTTAATTAGGATTAGATACGCCAGTATTTCAGGTGTTACTTATACTTACCCGTGTACTGTTACCTAAGCACTTTAAACCAAGAGCATTTGACAATATCTTATTCCATTGAGAGGAAACTACCCCGTGATTGAAAATATGCAATTTACTTTTCTTAATATTCACTGAACTGCCAAAAAAACTGGTATAGGCATGCATAAAACACTGTAGTCTGCAACGCCTATGTAAGAGGACAAGTGTCTGGTGCAGTTGTTAGACTGGTTACTGCTCCTACAATGGCAAGTTATTATCAAGATTTGAGCAGGTTTGAACATGGTGCTATAGTCGGTGCACAAGTGATGGGATACAGCATCTCTGAGGTAGCGATGAAGTGGGAATTTTTGCATACAACCATTTCACGAGTGTACCACGAATACCAGGAATCCAGTAAAACATCAAATCTCTGACATCGGTGCAGCTGGAAAAAGATCTTGTAAAAACGGGACCAACGACAACTGAAGAGAATCTTCAATGTGACAGAAGTGCAACCCTTCCACAAATTTCTGCAGTTTTCAATGCTGGGCCTTCAACAAGTGTCAAATTGTGAACCATTCAATGAAACATCATCGATATAGGCTTTTGGAGCTGAAGGCCCACTTGTGTACCCTTGATGACTGCATGACACAAAGCTTTACACCTTCCTGGGCCTGTCAACACCAACATTGGACTGTTGATGACTGGAAACATGTCAAATTGTATCAAGTGGTTGGACATGTATGGGTATGAAGACAACCTCATGAATACATGGGCCCTGCATCTCAGCAGGGACTGTCCAAGCTGGTGGAGGCTCTGTGATGGTGTGCGGGGTGTGTAGTTGGAGTGATATGGGACCCCTGCTATGTCTAGATACGACACTGACAGGTGACACGTATGTAAGCATCTGTCTGATCATCCACATCCATTCATGTCCATTGTACATTCCAACAGACTTGGGCAATTCCAACAGAACACTGCAACACCCCACACGTCCAGATTTGCTACAGAGTGGCTCCAGGAAAACTCTTCTGAGTTTAAACACTTCCATAGGCCACCAAACACCACAGACATGAACATTATTGAGCATATCTGGGATGCCTTGCAACATGCTGTTCAGAAGAAATCTCCAACCCCTCGTACTCATACGGATTTATGGACAGCCCTGCAGGATTCATTGTGTCAGTTCCCTCCAGCCCTACTTCAGACATTAGTCAAGATCATGCCACGTCGTGTTGCAGCCCTTGTGTGTGCTCACAGGCGCCTTACATGATGTTAGACAGGTGTACCAGTTTCTTTGGCTCTTCAGTGTATTTCTTTGTGTATCTCCAGTACCAGAAAATGTTTTTAGAGTTATAGTTTCTTAATTTATAAATATATAATAGACTACCAGAAAAAAGTGGAACACCTGCAAGAACAAGATGATTTTATGGACAGATATTTCATCATTGTAGGAATACATGATGACAAACTCAGACCAAATGAAACATCACAGTAAAGGGTGCCAAACAGTTGCATTAATACAGAATCTACAGTTCCTCTGGCAGAAATCCAGGCATGTATTCTCACATACAAACAATAATAAAGGTGCCGAATGTCATCGTGTGATAGATTGTCCCAAGCATATTGTACCTTTTGTTGCAATTCAGCAGTGGTTCTTGCAGGCCCTGGAGAATGACTTAAGTTCCTGCTTCATCATGTTCCATACACGTTCAACTGGTGAGAGATCTAGTGATCTTGATGGCCAGGGCAGCTGTTGTTCACCATGAAGGAAGCATTGTGTTGCAACTAGTTTATTCTGCAGAAACATCAAATATGACCATAAGTTGTAACTGATGAACTGATGGTCCCCACACTGTGACGCCTAGAGTGAGGCCTGTATGTTGTGGATGAATGCCCTCAGGAATAGGCAGTTCACCAAGTCTACACCATACATATGTACTCCCACCACTTGCTTAAGACAGTATGTAGTCATATTGCTGAAGACAACAGAGCATCATTCCAGTCTCCAGTTAACTCTTTCGTGATGCCAAATAGCCTTGCTTGGAGGTATTGTGATGTCAGTGGTAGCCTGGCCAGAGGCAGATGTTATTGTAATTCTGCTGCAAGCTGACAGTTTCCAGTGGTCCCTAATGACACATTAGGTGTAACATGTGCCCAGGTTTTGTTCCTAGACAATATTCGATCAGCCACCACAGCTCACGCAATGCATCGGCGTTGAAAGGTGTCTGTAGAATGTGGGCATCCAAAACCTGGTTTACGGGTGTGGGAATGTTCCACAGACCACTGTTGAAAGCAGTGACACACCACTGATATGTTGTGCCCAACATGCGCAGCAATCTGTTGAGACATCAGTCCAGTTTTCCTCAGGCCCACAATGTGACCCCATTCAAATGCCTGAAGCTGTTCTTTGGTGGGGCATAGTTTCACACTAGAATGAGTGTTGGAAATACTGTTCATCTCTGAGCTCAGCAAAATTGCTGACTGCAGAGTCAAAACAGACAGTGCACAGACAGGCCTGCTGAGTGCCACCTGACTGCCAATGACTTGAACCAGCAGCACTACAACACCTCAATATGAAACATTATACTCTGGCACCATCGAACAACAGTATGGGAGTGCTGCATTCTTTTTCCAGCTATGTACTTAAGGCCAAGGTGCAGTTTACAACTAAGACGAGGTGGGTTACAGTAGATTTTTGTTTATAATGGATTTGATAATAAAAAGTGTTAACTTTGGCAGACCAGGCGGGCGGCAATCTTGAAGATAGAAGTCGTCTAGCGCACAGTAGGAAGTACAGCGCAGAGTCTGCATCATAGCTGGCTTGCATGTCGAAGCCTGAGTATTTATCACTATCTGTTGGTGGCAATGACATTATGTCTTCCTGAGGGTGAACACGTGCCCTCATTTTCTGGGCTCATTAGCATTCTTCGCTACATGTCAGTGTGACAACAGTGGCTTTCAGTGCTTCAGCTTGGTGCTTTCCCACCAAGTCAGCAGACTGATAGGTGTTCTTTTGGAAGATTTGCTCATTCTTGCGACATCATGCTGTGCTGACAGAATGACATAATGATCTCCCCTTAGTGAGGTCATGTTGCTGGAGAAACAATTTGACATCTCACTGAGATGAAGTGATGGCTTCCGGGGTATACCATAATGTTTGCTGTATTGGATCTCTGCCTTTTGGATCTCTGCCTATTGTTATTGTGATTGCTACACAGTATGCTAGCATGGTTTGATGTGTTGTAATGCTGGCTGGAGAAAAGTTTAAGAGAATTTTGTATTTTCCCACAATATCTTTCGTGGTGCAATAATTCGATCTAAAATTTTTCAATAAGCTACTTTCCAATAAGATAAGTCATAACATAGCGGAAGTTACTGGAAACTGTATATAGCAAGAGATTCAAGATATGATTTATTAGTGAAGTATTTGAGATACATTGAAAATTTTTCTGTGCAAATAAGAATATACTGATTACATTTATTTTTTGTTTACTTCATTTTTGATAGAAATAATTTTGTGGAATTTATTGTCTTAGTATATTTTCTGTAATTTATTTTTATATTGAAGTTTATTAATGATATAAGTGGATTACTAAACGTTTTTTGAGTTTAATAGAGTAAATTTTATATATTGTATGTTTTGTAGCAGAGTTTATCAAAATTTTGGTATTTATTTACTTGTCTCAATTTAGGATCAGTTCAGTTAATTTATAATTAATGTCATTATTATTTACAGCTGTTTTTAGAAATGAAATTTTAATTGTTTCTTGATACATCTAGTTTCTTAAGAAGAAATCACTTTTTATATGTAATTTTGTTTTATTAAATTTTTTATTTAAAAATATTAACTTACTAGTGAACACGACAATGCTTCACAATTGCTAAATATGTATGGGAATTGTATATATCTCCTAATCTCCTTCCCCTTCTCTATTCCTCCCCTCCGTCCCCCCCTCTATCCTTCCCTCCTCCTTCCCCGCCTCTATCCTGTCCTTCCCTCCTCCTTCCCCCCCCCCCCCCCCTCATTGTCCATCTCTTTCAGCCCCCCCCCCCTCCCCAAATCACCTTCCTCCTGCTCTCTGTAGATCTTTTATCCCACACACTATACATCTCCTCCTCCCTCATCTCTCTGTCCATATCCTCCTTCCAATTTTGTGAATTGTATGGTGTGTTTGTGTATGTGATGTGTGGCGCAGTCTATTAAGAATTAACATGCTTTGATCGGCTTGGGCAGAAAGCAATGATGCCAATGGCTCTGGTAGCGGCGTCAGTTGTTGTAATTTGACCTTTCTGCTCTCACAAAATAATCCTGGTTGTTCATGACGAAACCTCAAAGCACTGCAATGTTGAGAAACATTGTGTATTGTTCTGAATTCGACTAATACATCCACACCATAATGGATTGTTGGATCATATCTGAATGACAAATGTTCAGTTTGAATTGCCATGTTTGGCCATCTGTTTTGTTGATGTTCCAAATTATTTTGTGCGTAAGCTCCAACTGAGAGAGTTGAATTTCACGGTATCCGTTGTTCTAGCACTTGAGAAATTCATATTCAGTTTGCCTCCAAACACTGTCTACGCTCTACGTCAGTCTCATTGGCTCCATAATCATGTAGCTGTCCTGCATTGCACATATGCTGACTGGTATTTCAATGCCTCAGATGTGGTACTTTTTCCTTAAGAACACAAACACACACACACAAACTGCAATAATTTGAATGTTTGCATCAATTCAATCTTTGCAACACATCAAAGATATGATCACCACTTATGAGACACTGAAATATCACTTTCAACTACAAGGGTTGGAACTTAAATAGGGCAACTATTTATTCACAACCGATACAAAAGAGTTAAATGTTTGCACCTGTTACTGTCCTTCAAAGTAGATGGTGCGAATGGAGCAGTCGAAAGTTATGTTCTGATGTACGACTGTGATGGTGTTATCCTAATGCATTATGTTCCTCCTTGGCAGACCATCAGTGCACAGTATTACTGTTTGTTTTTGGAGCATCACCTGCGAGCAGCTTGGCGAAAGAAGCAGCGACTTTTTCTGCGTAACCCACCAATCATTTTGCATGACAATGCACAGGTGCATACAGCATAAAGCTGTGACTACTCTGTTTTGTCGATGGGACTGGGAAGTGCTGTATCATCCACCATACTCCCCAGGCTTAAGTCCTTGTGACTTTGATTTGATTCCAAAGATGAAGGAACCACTTCGTGGCATTCGCTTCAGAACTGTTTCAGAGTTCGACAGGCAGTAGACCACTCCATTTGCACCATCAACAGCACAGCCTGTTCTAATGGTCTCTTCGCCTTCCACATTGCTGGCAACGGGCTCTACACAACGCTGGTGACTACTTTGAAGAACAGTAACAGGTGCAAACATGTAACTTTTGTATCGGTTGTGAATAATTAGTTGCACCATTTAAGTTCCAACCCTCGTATATACTATTTCGCAAAATCAATATTCAGTGCTGAATTTGTTGTTGTTATGAAAACATGCAACAGCAGAACTTTTGAACTGAATGTCAAATTTCTTTTGTTGAGATTTTCATGTAAGTGTCCTGACAATTACGTAAAGAAAGGAAACTTTTAAGGTTGATGTACAAAAATTGGTGTTTGGTTTCTGAGTCAGAAATAAAAAAAAATGTGTTTCAGCATTTTCAGAAATTCAATCACCATGGGGGTTAAATAGAAGGTGAAAGTTTTTTGAAAATAAATCATTATAAAGGAACTAATGAAGCATTTTTAAAGCTGTATGTATGAAAATTGGCATTTGACTTCTTGGTTACAAATTTAAAAAAAAACTGTTTTTCTATTTTTGAAAATTCAGTCTCTAAGGAGGAGAAATAGAAGATGAAATATTGTATGAAATATTTCATTATGAAAGTATTTTTGAAGCTTAATCTATGAAAATTAGAATTTGGCTTGTCGTCTTTTTTGGAAATTCAACACCTAAGGGGGAGAATTTTTTGTGAAAATACTTCATGGTGAAAGCATTTTTAATGCTAAATCGATGGTATTTGGCCTCTGGTTTATAAATGGAAAAAACGTGTTTAATTGTTTTGGAAATTCAGCCCGTAAGGGTATGAGATAGGGTCGGACTGATTCAATGACTCATCTTTGCTCAGCCAAAACTGCTTGGGATAAAAACTTAAAATGTATGCTGATGACACAACAATCATTTGCACAGCTGACACAAAGGAGGAGCTTGAGAAGGAAGCTCTCCTGACTATTGAAAATGCAAATAAATATTTAACACAAAACAACCTGTTTATGAATCAGTCTAAAACAATGAATGTAGTATTTCAGACCAAGCAAAGTGAAAATTATAATATAAATGTTAATATAAATAGAAAGACTATTAAAGAAGTAACCAGCACAAATTTTCTACGAACTGTAATAGACAAACATTTGGCATGGGGGGGGGGGGGGGGCGGCACAGAGATGCACTGTGTAAAAAGATAAACAAACAGATCTTCATCATGCATAAAACAGCTAAGACTGTGGGTGATAAAGTCCTCAGATCAATGTACACTCCTGGAAATTGAAATAAGAACACCGTGAATTCATAGTCCAGGAAGGGGAAACTTTATTGACACATTCCTGGGGTCAGATACATCACATGATCACACTGACAGAACCACAGGCACATAGACACAGGCAACAGAGCATGCACAATGTCGGCACTAGTACAGTGTATATCCACCTTTCGCAGCAATGCAGGCTGCTATTCTCCCATGGAGACGATCGTAGAGATGCTGGATGTAGTCCTGTGGAACGGCTTGCCATGCCATTTCCACCTGGCGCCTCAGTTGGACCAGCGTTCGTGCTGGACGTGCAGACCGCGTGAGACGACGCTTCATCCAGTCCCAAACATGCTCAATGGGGGACAGATCCGGAGATCTTGCTGGCCAGGGTAGTTGACTGACACCTTCTAGAGCACGTTGGGTGGCACGGGATACATGCGGTCGTGCATTGTCCTGTTGGAACAGCAAGTTCCCTTGCCGGTATAGGAATGGTAGAACGATGGGTTCGATGACGGTTTGGATGTACCGTGCACTATTCAGTGTCCCCTCAACGATCACCAGTGGTGTACGGCCAGTGTAGGAGATCGCTCCCCACACCATGATGCCGGTTGTTGGCCCTGTGTGCCTCGGTCGTATGCAGTCCCGATTGTGGCGCTCACCTGCACGGTGCCAAACACGCATACAACCATCATTGGCACCAAGGCAAAAGCGACTCTCATCGCTGAAGACGACACGTCTGCATTCGTCCCTCCATTCACGCCTGACGCGACACCACTGGAGGCGGGCTGCACGATGTTGGGGCGTGAGCGGAAGACGGCCTAACGGTGTGCGGGACCGTAGCCCAGCTTCATGGAGACGGTTGCGAATGGTCCTCGCCGATACCCCAGGAGCAACAGTGTCCCTAATTTGCTGGGAAGTGGCGGTGCGGTCCCCTACGGCACTGCGTAGGATCCTACGGTCTTGGCGTGCAGCCGTGTGTCGCTGCGGTCCGGTCCCAAGTCGACGGGCACGTGCACCTTCCGCCGACCACTGGCGACAACATCGATGTACTGTGGAGACCTCACGCCCCACGTGTTGAGCAATTCGGCGGTACGTCCACCCGGCCTCCCGCATGCCCACTATACGCCCTCGCTCAAAGTCCGTCAACTGCACATACGGTTCACGTCCACGCTGTCGCGGCATGCTACCAGTGTTAAAAGACTGCGATGGAGCTCCGTATGCCACGGCAAACTGGCTGACACTGACGGCGGCGGTGCACAAATGCTGCGCAGCTAGCGCCATTCGACGGCCAACACCGCGGTTCCTGGTGTGTCCGCTGTGCCGTGCGTGTGATCATTGCTTGTACAGCCCTCTCGCAGTGTCCGGAGCAAGTATGGTGGGTCTGACACACCGGTGTCAATGTGTTCTTTTTTCCATTTCCAGGAGTGTATTATGGACTTGTCTTCCCACATTTGTCTTATTCAGTTCATATATGGGGAAATGCACAAGATGGCTACCTAAAAAGAATATTCACAATTCAGAAAAGGGCAGTGAGATGCATTGCAAAAATACCACCAAGACAGACCTGTAGGCAAGCTTTTGTACACTATAATATAATGACAGTATATTCACTGTATATATACCAAAGTATAATGGTGGTAAGGTCAAGTGATAAACACCTCCTAAATAAAGATGTACACAAACACGGTACAAGAGGAAATGAAAATTACTACATGATAAACAGAAATCTAAAACTGACTATGACTGCCCCAGAAGAAGCAGGCAAAAGGTTCTTTAATAAACTCCCCAAAATCATTAAAAAAGAAACAGATCTAAAATGTTTTAAAAATCATTTGAAACTATATCTCACAGAGAAATGTATATACAGTTTGAGTGAATACTAAGATGGTGTTTAAATATATCATTACTGAAATTACCTGTAAAAATTATCATTTCTGTATGTTTTTTTATTTGTGTGTACGTATAATGTGAAACATGTAAAACCTTTGTATGATTATGGACTATTTCTGTTTAATCATTTGTTTCATTTATATATATATTGAAATCAAGTTTGATGTTAATAGGCTATTGTATGACACACCCAATACTCTCAGCTGGATTTTCAGCTGGAGTCCATGGGCAAAGAATAAATAAATAAATAAATAAATTTGGAGAGGGTGTGGAACTTGTATTGTAGAAATCGTTTAAGAAGGGACTGTTCAAATTTCCACTCCTATGGGGGTGAAATACAAGATGAAAGACCATTTAAACACATTTCATTACTAAGGCAATTTTGAAGCTGGAACTATGAAAACTGTTACCTGGTTTCTCAGTCAAAAATAAAAAAAGAAAAAAATATCTATTTCAGAATTTTTGGAAATTTAACCACTTTGGGGAACTATAATAGACAAACATTTGGCATGGAGGGGGGGGGGGGGCACATAGATGCACTGTGTAAAAAGATAAACAAACAGATCATCATGCATAAAACAGCTAAGACTGTGGGTGATAAAGTCCTCAGATCAATGTATTATGGACTTGTCTTCCCACATTTGTCTTATTCAGTTCATATATGGGGAAATGCACAAGCTGGCTACCTAAAAAGAATATTCACAATTCAGAAAAGGGCAGTGAGATGCATTGCAAAAATACCACCAAGACAGACCTGTAGGCAAGCTTTTGTACACTATAATATAATGACAGTATATTCACTGTATATATACCAAAGTATAATGGTGGTAAGGTCAAGTGATAAACACTTCCTAATAAAGATGTACACAAACACGGTACAAGAGGAAATGAAAATCACTACATGATAAACAGAAATCTAAAACTGACTATGACTGCCCCAGAAGAAACAGGCAAAAGGTTCTTTAATAAACTCCCCAAAATCATTAAAAAAGAAACAGATCTAAAATGTTTTAAAAATCATTTGAAACTATATCTCACAGAGAAATGTATATACAGTTTGAGTGAATACTAAGATGGTGTTTAAATATATCATTACTGAAATTACCTGTAAAAATTATCATTTCTGTATGTTTTTTTTATTTGTGTGTACGTATGATGTGAAACATGTAAAAGGTTTTTTCTGAAAATAAATCATTATTAAACAACTATTAAAGAATTTTTAAAGCTATGTCTATGAAAATTGGTATTTGATTTCTCGGCTGGAAATAATAAAAAACAATACATATTTAAGTGATTTTGGGAATTCAACCCTTTGTTTTAAGTAAATGAATAAAAGATGAAAAGTTTTATGAAATTATTTCATTATGAAAGCATTTTCAAAACTGAAGCTATGAAATTTGTATTTTGGTTTTCTGTTAAAAATAAAAACCATATGATTCACTGTTTTCAAAAACTCAACCCCCTAATGGGGTACAATAGCAGAGGAAAATTGTTAAGAAAATATTTTGCTATATTAAAAAATTTAAAGCTAAATATATAAAACTGGTATTTCCCTTCTTAGTCAGATGTAAAGAAATATGTGTTAGGTGATGAAAGTTTCTGTGGAAATATCACCACAAGAAAGCAAAAGGTATAATTAACAAAAACATTGGACTCCAGCTGCCAGAATAGCTTTTTGGTCAGAGATACGTTCCGAAACGACCATGCTTCTATAGCCTTAATTAGCGTGAAAAGTTTATGAGTTATGGCAATTTGTGAACAACATAAAAATTTAATTAAAGAAAAACAAAAGAAATCTGTGCAGACCACAAAGTCTACACAAACGAAGCAGCAGGTGCATAGCTAGTAACCCATAATGTAATTAATTTTGATCATAATAGTAAGCTTTAAAACAGCTATCTTTGAGATTGTGTTTTAGTTCATTATTTTTAATTTTGATTGTATAGTTATTTTAAGTTTTGATTAATATATTAAATTTAAATTTTCTAATATTGATGGAATTAGTATCTTCATTTAGATATCTTTTTATTTGTATTGTTAACTTGTTGTAAAGAACTAGGCAAGGGGAAGGCTTTGGCAGTTAACCAGTAGGATTATAATGCTCTCTCTTGTGAGGAGTATTTCTTTTGATCTTACATTTATATTTTTAGTTTTCCTACAGCTATCATTATCCAGATTGGATGGAGTGTTACCTAATCTAAAAAAAAAACCTTGTGTGCACCCCACACACAATCAGCTACCAGAGTAGCAGCCTGTTATGTGTGATGCGCACCTGATTCTTAAAGGTGTGCACATAAGAAAGCTGAACTAGTACAGGATGGGTAGATCATTGGCAATTGGCAAGAATCATACCCCATGACCACTACAGACAAGTCAGTGGAGGAAACTGTAATGAGCTGCCAACTGGATCATGGCCTGACAAAAGAACATCAGCAAGTGTTAGCTGTTCTACGGCAATTTTTGGATGCTTTCGAATACATAGCAGAGCAAACAGTCCAAGCAGCCAATGAAAAAAACAAATTAGCCAGTGTTCTTATAGGGTGGCACTGTCTGAATGATTCATAATTTGGGAGGAAGTGTAGAAGATGCTATCAGTGGACTTCAGAGAGTCCTTGGTCTTCTCCTGTTGTCCTTGTGAAAAATAAGGGGTACATGACATTTCTGCATTCACTACTGATGACTCAACATAATCATGAAGTTGTGTATTCATTGCTGTGGATTGATGACACGCCTAGACCATTTCTTCTTCTCTTCTTCAGTTGTGCTACAGCCCTTCATGAGCCTTGGCTTCTTTAACAACTTCCTCCACACTTCTCAGTTATTTGCTGCTCTTTTTCACCCCTGGACTCCCATACTGGTGGTATCCATTATTACCTCGTCGATCCATCTTCTTCTAGGTCTCCCTTTTCGCCTAACTGAATGCATCATACCTTTCATCATTTTCTTTGGAATTCTATCCTCTGCCATTCTCTCCAAGTGTCCTAGCCATCATATTCGCTGTGATTTCACAAATTTTACTTTGTCCCTGCCTTGTATTAACTCTTGTAATTCGGCATTGTAGCATATTCTCCAGCCTTCTTCCTCCCTTATTGGCCCATAGATTTGGCATGGTATTTTCCGCTCAGTGGTTCTTAGTGCATTTTTATCACGTTCTGTCAACGTCCATACCTCTGAGCCGTATGTGATAACTGGGCGGACTAGGGAATTATATATTAGCAGTTTAGTTTTTCTTGTAACAAGGCTATTTGTGAAAAGTTGCATATTTGCAAAGTAAGCTCTGTTTCATGCTTGTATTCTTTCCCTTATAGCCTTTCCAATACTGTTATCATTTGTTATTAGGGCTCCCAAGTAGTTAAAAAGAGGACACTCCATTGAAGCATTTCCCATTGATGTTTAGGTTTTTAGGGGTTCTTCTGGCCTCAGATTGTGATATCACCATATATTTTGTTTTGTTGTCATTTACTATGAGGCCAATTTTTAAGGATTCTGTTTCCATTGCCTGGTATGTTTCTAGGAGTGTATTGGTATTTCTTCCTACTATAGTAATGTCATCAGCGTATGCACATATCTGGCTAGTTTTCATAAATATGGTGCCACTTCCGTTGATTTTATTTACTATACTATGCTGGGCTAGATTGAATAGGACAGTGGAGAGACTATCCCCATGCTTCACACCTTTATTAAAGTCGAAGCTTTCACTTGTTCTGCTAAGGACCTTTATTTATGCTCTTGCCTTGTCATTCTGATTAGTCTTATTAATTTACACATATACCAATTTCTTTCAGTACTCTGTATAGTTCTTGCTGATATATGCTGTCAAAGGCTTGTTTGAAGTTGATGAATAGGAAATGCAGATCTATATCACATTCATAGAACTTTTCCATCATTTGTCATATCACAAATATTTGATCATTTGTTCCTCTGTCTGGTCGAAAGCCACACTGATATTACCCTAGTATGCCTTCTGCACACTTCTGTATCCTTTCGTTTACTGGACTCGCATTCGGGAGGACGACGGTTCAATCCTGTCTCCAGCCATCCTGATTTAGGTTTTCCGTGATTTCCCTAAATCATTTCAGGCAAATGCCGGGATGGTTCCTTTGAAAGGGCACGGCTGATTTCCTTCCCAATCCTTCCCTAACCCGAACTTGCACTCCGTCTCTAATGACCTAGTTGTCAACGGGACGTTAAACACTAACCACCACCACCACCTCCACCTTTCGTTTAATATACTTGTGAAGATCTTATAAGCTGTGCTTAGGAGTGTTATACCTCTATAGTTTTCACATGCTGTTCTGTCCCCTTTCTTATAAATGGGGATTGTTATTCCAATTTTCCAATTATCTGGCATAGTTTCTGTTTTTCATATATCTGATATTAATGTGTGCAGTTCCTTTATTACAGCCTCACCACCAGTTTTTATTAATTCAGCAATTATGCTGTCTTCCCCAGGGGCTCGATTGTTTTTTGACTTGTGCACAGCCTGGGAGACCTCTTGTAGTGTTGACTTTCTTGCCTCATTGGTTTCATTGTCTACTTCCAGCTCCACTCTTCCCTCCTGTGCGGCTGTCTTTTCATCTTCTAGGCTGGTGCTTAGTGTATCTTTGAAACACTCTGCCTGTTCTTCCTCCCTTATCATTTTCCCATATTTACTGGAACTGACCATTGTTTTTGGTTGGAATCTATTCTTCATTTTGCTTGTGGCATGATATAACTTTCTTATTTCACTCTGTTCCTTTAGTTTTTCTAGTTCTTGAATTTTTTCTTATTCCACTTTCTTTTCTTTCTCTTGCACGGTCTGTTAGCTCTTCTCCTTAATTCTCTATATTGTTCCCCATTATTTCTGGTTTCTCTCTGTAGCACTTTTGTTTTTGCCTTGTTCTTTTCCTCTATTGCTGACCTGCAATCTTCATCAAACCATTCCTGGGTTCTTCTTATGCCTATTATTTCCTCTACAGCATCCTTAATGGCTTTTTCAAACCTGTTCCACCTTTCATCTACTCCTACTGTGGTCTCTGCATTGCTCAACTTTCTGCTTAGTGTTACACGGTATTTTTTTACTTCATCAGGGATGTTCAGTTTGTCTGTATTCCATTTCATCATCTTTCCTGCTCTGTTGCCATTTGTTAGGGACAGTTTCTCTCTCAAGCCTGATTTTATCACAAAGTGGTCTGAATCACAGTTTGGTCCTATGCAGCTCCGTACATCCATAACTGACTTGGAGTGGCGTGCAATCACTAAAATATAGTCAATCTGATTGACTACTCCATTGGCTGCAGACTTCCAAGTACCTAGATGGATCCTTTTGTGTGGAAAGCAAGTACTTTTAATAATCATATTATTCCTTGCTGCGAATTGGCATAGTAAGTCTTCGTTCTCGTTGTTTTCTTCATGTAGTGAATATTTTCCAGAAACTCCATGTGGATGTTCATTCCTTCCTATTTTTGTATTAAAATCTCCTGTTACTAGCATCAGGTCTTATTTAGGTACTGTGCAGTATACTTTTTCCAAGTATTCATAGAACTGTTCTTTAATTATATCCTCTTTTTCCTCTGTTGGACCAGTTGAAAGGAGCAAAACATTTCTCAACTATGGGCATGCAGACATGCTACTGCCAAATTGTGGTTGCCAAGGCTGGCCAGAAATGACTTCCTTCATAGCTCCTGACAGGCTCTATGAGATAAAAGTTAAGCCATTTGAACTATATAACACTCCAACCACTTTCGAATGTATGATAGGCAACCTACTTCAACACCTTAAATAGATGACATGTCTTTGTTATCTGGATGATAGTGTCATTTTTTCTGCAGACATTTGAACAACATTTGAGCTGCCTGACAAACGTGTTGAAGTGTGTTCTGTCTTCAGGTTGCCACTGTAAACCAAAAAAGTGCTGCTTTATTGCCTAAGAAATAATTATCTTTGGGCACCTAGTTAATGGCAGTGAGGTCCACCCTGACCCAGAGAAAATATCAGTCAAAGTTTTTCTGACTCCGCAGTACCTTCACAGTGTGAGAAGATTTCTCGGAATGTGCTCTTATTACTGGAAATTCATAAAGGATTTTTGTACCAAGGCACATTCCTTGCAAGAACTACTGTAGTGAGATGCCATATTTTCCTGGAAGAGATGCAAGAAAGATCTTTCCTTGACCTTACGGAGATGCTAACATCTTCTCTAGTCCTAGCATTGATATAAGAATGCCGAGACAGAACTTCACACCAATCCCAGCATTTATGGGTCAGGTGCAATTATCACAATACAAATTCAGGAAAGTGTTTCCAGAGTACTCTCCAAGTCTGAGATGAACTATTTGACAAGCGATAAATATAGTTAGAACTGTCTTTATTATGTATGAAGGATTGTGGTGGGGCATTGTTTGTCATGGTTGTTCTAAAGGACTTTGTGCGGAGACGAGAACTGTAGCCCTGTGCTTGACATCATCACAAGTTCAGCAAAGAGACTACTATGCCGTGCACGGCCCAAAGGAATATCTATGGCTCTAACATAATACATGGCAATAATGTCAACATATATTGAATCTTTTTGGAGTAACATTTTGTTTAATTGGTTGTATGTTACAACCTGAACTGGATGGTAAACATAAATATGCATACTAATCTGGTGTCTGAAGTATAGTTAACGTGTAATGAAATCCGATTGTAACTCCAAGTTGTCGGAGTACTGATTTGGTAGATGTTGACGTCAAATCAAGATTTAAGAAGATTCCATCAAGTCGGGAGTTCAATGATTACAATAGGGAAGATGTGTAGTTCATTGGGAACATGCATATCGACTGAGCTCTGACACAGTTAAGACTAGCATCAGATGTAATTTCATGTTGTGACATCACCCGCAAGATGACAACTGTTTTCCACTCACAGACAAATGGCTTCACAGAATATTTTAGTAAGATGTTGGCAGAGATGCTCTCAATACTTTTAAGACACTGATGCTGAGCAAAAAGATTGGGGTATGATACTGCTGGTTGTGACATTCACATTCAATGCAGTGAAGCAAGACACTACACACTTCACACCATTCTTTCTGCTCCGTGGTTGTGTGGCCGAAATAACAATGGATATGCTGTTTCTGCTTCAAATAGAAAATACTCAGGATGGCTATGGAAAACAGCTCACCACCAAGACCGAAGAAGCAACACAGCTGGCTGGCATATGGCCCCTGAATGCCCAAGAGAAGGACCAAGAGCACTATAATGCTGAGCACCAGCCAGTGAGGTACAGCCCAGTAGACTTGGCACGGATTCTTATGTCTGTGTGGAAAGTGTGATTATCTTAAAAGTATTGTATCCTTCTTCGCTTGTTGGATGTCAAATATGAGTCGAACCTTATGACCCTTCACTAAGAGGAAAAAATTGTAGAGATATCATACCTGTCCTCTGTATGAAGCCCTACTGTAGTACTGAGGTGTAAATTGATGATGGAGGATTTCTTGTTCAAGGAAAATGGAGATAGGCGTGACTGTCTAGCATTGATGGGAGGGGTTATCTTCAATGTTCATCAGAGTAAGGAGGAAGTGGCAACATGACTAAAATGCACGGTTTTACCAACACTGCCATAGAGGGGACCATTGATAAGATCTAGGTCTAGGGTGCTGCAGTTGGCTTCAATGAGAACTTCTAAAACACCTAGCTTATCCAGGAGAGGGAGCAATGCCATGAGCTGTGCAGCAGACATTGTGGTGTAGTGATTATTCGCTCTGGCTGACATGCTACAGGTCAGTTTACTTTTATCATTTTGGGAAAGTTCTTTTGAAGTTGCTTACATTTATATACCATTGAATGTTTTATGTTTGTATAAATAACAGTGCGACACATCCAGGAATTCAGTTCTGTTCTGTTCTGTTCTGCTCTGGCTCAATGTCGATGTTAATAATAAATGTGTGTTCAGTGCTGTACTTCATTCAAAACCTTTCCTTCAGATTTGTACTTGATTGAGGTTACACTGTGACAATATTAACAATAAAAATGTATGTCTTGTTCTTTAATACCAGTTCGTGTATGCTGCCAAAGATCCCATTTTGTTATCTTTGTTTTATCGCAGAGCATTTTTTGTTGTGTTGCCTTACGTGGCTGTTAACATCACCGCAATGTATCTTCTGTGTTACTTATTTACATAAACTAGCAGACATGTTGAAATAATTAATGCGAAAGAATAATAAAACTACTTTTCTTCTTTTGTGCAGGAATTGTCTGGACTATTGTACATTTGTCAACTATTTCATGTTTGTTATATACAGGGTGTATACGACCCGGAACAACCGGGAGATCCGGGAAAAACCCGGGAATTTTTTCATCCGTGAGAAAACCGGAAAAAAAACCCGAATTTTTTAGAATTCCGGGAATTTTTCGTTGTTTTAGTTTTCAGTTAAATTTTTTGTAATTTTGACTGGTAAGAACCGATACTCTAACAAAGGATATTACTGGGCAGGTTGAGGAGGGAGAAGGGCAAAGAGAGGTGGGAAGTGGCAACAGGTAACAGAAGGAACAGGCCTAGAACTAAGTCTGACAGTTTTGTGGTGAATCTCAAAAATAAGTTTGGCCTTTTGCTTCAGTTAGAAACTGATGAGCCTCAAGCAGAGGCAGGTGTAGACAGGACACAACAAACTTTCAATAGGAAATTGAAAAAGAATGTAGGAAAGTCATCGAAAAGGAAGAAAGTTTTGTTATTAGGCAGTTCTCATGCCAGAGGTGTAGGCCAACTTCTACAGGAGGAATTAGGACCAGAATACCATGTCACAAATTTTTTCAAACCAAGTGCTAGTCTGGATCAGGTGACAGAGAATTTAGGTTCACTCTGTAAAGGATTTACCAGGGAAGACACCTTGGTTACTGTGGGAGGGCCAGGGAACAGCATCGACAGAGATCCTGGGTACAGTATAGAGTGTGACCTGGTAAAGATTGCGTCGGCATCGAGACACACCAATGTTGAATTTGTATCTGTCCTGAGATGCCATGACCAGCCTCATTTGAACTCTTCTGTTGGGAGAGTTAATTTGGAGATGGAACGGCTGCTTGGGTCAGGTGCGGGGGCTCATATTGGTGTGGTTCCTGTTGATTCTCTCAGTAGGTGGGACTATACCAGGCACGGCCTACATCTCAACAGGAAAGGGAAGGGGAAACTGGCTGGGGTAATAGCAGGAAATTTAAGGGGGCACTGCCATGAATGGTAAAATACCAATGGTTACAGGTGTTGGAGCAGCACCTTTTTTAGGATAGGTAAGACAGAAATATGTCAAGTTCTACGAGAGGTCAGGATTGAAACAAATCTTCAGTTTAGGAAAGAAATTAAACAGCACAATTCTAGCACATTGGATCACCAATCACAGCTGTCAGTTATAAATTTTCACCAATCACCAGAAATTTTATCTCCAGCAAGTTGTATCTCAGTCCTAGGTAATTGCATTGATGAATTAAAGTCACCCAACCCAGTTGACATAATCTGCCTCTCTGAACACCATGTGACCACTGGTATAGGAACTAGACCTAAGCACAATGAGAAACTCAGACAGGAGAGTACTGCAAATGTTAGAATAAGGAAACGTTCTCATAACAGTATAATTAAAAATAATGTAAGTATATTTCATCAAAATATTGGGAGTTTAAAGAATAAAATAGATGAGCTTCTGGTTTGTTTAGAAGATTTAGAAGCTGAGGATGAAATAGATATACTATGCCTGTCTGAGCATCACATTGTTACTGATATGGATAAGGTAAATGTAAGTGGATATAAGCTCTCTGCACATGTAATGAGAGAAAATATGGAGAAAGGAGGTGTTGCCATATATGTCAAAAGTTATCATTGTGCAAAAAGTATAGAAACAAAAAAGGTTTGTGTAGAGAAACATATAGAAGCATGTGCCTGTGAGCTTAAATTAAATAAAGGCACATTTATAATTGTAACTGTATATAGGTCCCCACCAGGAAATTTTCATATATTTCTGAAAAATTTGGACTCCTTGTTGTGCTATCTGTCAGACAGGGGGAAGCAAATTATTATTTGTGGGGACTTCAGAGTAGATTCTCTGAAAGAGGGTAATAGGAAAAATGACCTTGAAGTCTTACTCGGTTCTTTCAATTTGACATCCGTTATTGATTTTCCTACTCGGGTGGTAAAGGATAGCACCTCACTGATAGATAACTTCTTTATAGACCAAGATAAGTTTAACCAGATAAATGATCAGCCTGTTGAGAATGGTGTACAGCTAGTTACAATATATGACATAGCTCCTTTCAGCAATACTAAACAGTCCTCCAAAGTAGTACATTCAGTCAACGATTTAACAATTGCAAATTTCAGGGAAAGCCTACAGCAATTAGACTGGGATGAGGTGTAGCCGTGAACCTGATGCCAATTTAAAATATAATTTATTTCATGACATTTTTGTAAATGCATTTGAAAACTGCTTCCCCAAGAAAATAGTTAAATATACTCGTAAGAAACCTTGTAACAAACCATGGCTTACTAAGGGTATAAAAATATCTTGTAACCGGAAAAGGGAAATGTATCTGACAGCAAGAAAGAGTAGTGACCCAGAAACCATCAAACATTATAAAAACTACTGTGTTACATTAAGAAAAGTTATTAAAAAATCCATAAGTATGTGTATCATGTCTGAAATCAGCAACTCTGATAATAAAATTAAAACAATTTGGAATATTATTAAAAGAGAAACAGGTCAACCAAGAGCACAGGAAGACAGTATTACCATCAAATTGAATGAAAACTGTACGAACAAAAAGTCAGAAGTTGAAAATATTTTTAATAATCATTTTCTAAATGTTGTGGATGTAGTAGGATCCAGGTGTTCATTGGAAGATGCTAGGCTGTTAATGGAAGAGGCCATACCTATGCAATTTGATACAACTGAAATCTCACCCACTTCTCCCTCTGAAATTAGGAAAATAATAAACTTGCTTAAAAGCAAAAACTCACATGGAATTGATGGCATTTCCAGCAAAATACTAAAAGCTTGTTCTCAACAGATAAGTAAGATTCTCAGCCACCTGTGTAATAGCTCTCTGGAACAGGGCATTTTCCCTGATAGACTGAAATATGCTATTGTTATACCTTTGCATAAAAAGGGGGATAGATCTGATGTCAGCAATTACCGTCCAATCTCCCTTCTAAATGCTTTATCCAAAATTTTTGAGAAAGTAATGTATTCAAGAGTAGCTTCACATATCTGTAAAAATGAAGTACTAACAAAATGTCAGTTTAGTTTCCAGAAAGGTTTTTCAACAGAAAATGCCATATATGCTTTCACCAATCAAATTTTGAATGATCTGAATAACCGAACACCACCCATTGGGAATTTTTGTGATCTCTCAAAGGCTTTTGATTGTGTAAATCATGAAATTCTGCTAGACAAGCTCAAATATTGTGGCATGAGTGGGACAGTGCACAAATGGTTCAATTCGTACCTAACTGGACGAGTGCAGAAAGTTGAAATAAGCAGTTCTCATAACATGCAAAGATCAGCACATTCCTCAAACTGGGGAACTATCAAGAATGCGGTTCCACAAGGGTCAGTCTTGGGTCCTTTGTTGTTCTTAATATATGTTAATGGCTTGCCATTCTACAGGGTGATTCAAAAATAATACCACAACTTTAAAAATGTGTATTTAATGAAAGAAACATAATATAACCTTCTGTTATACATCATTACAAAGACTATTTAAAAAGGTTTTTTTCACTCAAAAACAAGTTCAGAGATGTTCAATATGGCCCCCTCCAGACACTCGAGCAATATCAACCCGATACTCCAACTCGTTCCACACTCTCTGTAGCATATCAGGCGTAACAGTTTGGATAGCTGCTGTTATTTCTCGTTTCAAATCATCAATGGTGGCTGGGAGAAGTGGCCGAAACACCATATCCTTAACATACCCCCATAAGAAAAAATCGCAGGGGGTAATATCAGGGCTTCTTGGAGGCCAGTGATGAAGTGCTCTGTCACAGGCTGCCTGGCGGCCGATCCATCGCCTCGGGTAGTTGACGTTCAGGTAGTTACGGACAGATAAGTGCCAGTGTGGTGGCGCTCCATCCTGCTGAAATATGAATTGTTGTGCTTCTTGTTCAAGCTGAGGGAACAGCCAATTCTCTAACATCTCCAGATACTCGTTCTCGGCCGTCCAGAACTTTTCCCTTTGCACAAACACCCATTCTCTGTAAACTGTTTATACCAACGTTTAATACACCACCTATCAGGAGGTTTAACACCATACTTCGTTCGAAATGCACGCTGAACAACTGTCGTCGATTCACTTCTGCCGTACTCAATAACACAAAAAGCTTTCTGTTGAGCGGTCGCCATCTTAGCATCAACTGACGCTGACGCCTAGTCAACAGCGCCTCAAGCGAACAAATGTACGACTAAATGAAACTTTATAGCTCCCTTAATTCGCCGACAGATAATGCTTAGCTCTGCCTTTTGTCGTTGCAGAGTTTTAAATTCCTAAAGTTGTGGTATTCTTTTTGAATCACCCTGTATATTCATGAAGAGGCAAAGTTAGTTCTCTCTGCTGATGATACAAGTATAGTAATCACACCTGACAAACAAGAATTAACTGATGAAATTGTCAATACGGTCTTTCAGAAAATTACTAAGTGGTTCCTTGTAAACGGACTCTCACTGAATTTTGATACGACACAGTACATACAGTTCCGTACAGTGAATGGTATGACGCCATTAATAAATATAGACCTTAATCAGAAGCATATAGCTAAGATAGAATATTCCAAATTTTTAGGTGTGTCCATTGATGAGAGATTAAATCGGAAGAAACACATTCATGATCTGCTGAAACGTTTGAGTTCAGCAACTTATGCAATAAGGGTCATTGCAAATTTTGGTGATAAACATCTTAGTAAATTAGCTTACTACGCCAATTTTTACTCATTGCTTTCATATGGTATCATATTTTGGGGTAATTCATCACTGAGGAATAAAGTATTTATTGCAAAAAAGCGTGTAATCAGAATTATAGCTAGAGTCAACCCAAGATCGTCCTGCAGACATTTATTTAAGGATCTAGGGATATTCACAGTAGCTTCTCAGTATATATATACTCTCTTATGAAATTTGTTATTAACAACCAAACCCAATTCAGAAGTAATAGCAGTGTGTATAACTACAATACTAGGAGAAAGGATGATCTTCACTATTCAAGATTAAATCTAACTTTGGCACAGAAAGGGGTGAATTATACTGCCACTAAAGTCTTTGGTCACTTACCAAATAGTATCAAAAGTCTGGCAGATAACCAACAAGTATTTAAGAAGAAATTAAAAGAATTTCTGAATGACAACTCCTACTCCATAGAGGAATTTTTAGATATAAATTAAGGAAAAAAACAAAACAAAAAAATTATTAAAAAAAAGTTGTTATATTAACTTAAGTATGTTGTTAAATTAATTTAATTATGTCATGTATTGGAAAATTTGACTCGTTCCACATCATTACGAAATATCGTATTCATGATCCATTGAACTAGAATTAATCTAATCATAACAACAAATTGCCTCCGATAAGCGTGACGTCACAACTGTTTACATTAGACTCAGGCTAAATTTACTCTGCCCGCGATGCGATGCCGAGCCGAGCGGAGCGATGATGCGCTGAAATCGCGTGACAATGAGCAAGCTTCGTTTAACAGTGGCAACAGAGTGGTGCCCGTTTAGACTGCAGGCTGGGCCGAGCGATGTGATACGGTGTGATGAGATGACTCCGCTGAGTCGCAACCGAGTTTGTGTTTCGCGGGAGTGTTTGGAGCGATTGCTTGTTTGCGCTTGCGTCTGGAGTAATTGCTTGCTTGCGATGGACGTCGAAAGACTATTTAACAATGTGCGTGAACGCCCCATGTTGTGGAACCAGAAAAATAAATATTACCACAATAGGGATTTTGTTCGTCAAGCATGGAATGAAATAGCTTAAGATTGTGGAACAGATAGTAAGTACAAAAAAGTTAAATAAATTGCTTCAAGACTCCAAGAAATAAGTAACACAAACAACTTCGTTTATTTTCTAATTTTAATTGTGTATAGATACTATTACAGTATTTTGATAATGAAATGACGTTCACAATAGTTACAGTATTTGATAATTTCAACATGAAATATATTTGCATTAATGACTGTTGACATAGTTTTTGAAGGCCTCTCTGACACTCCTCGCTCTTCTTGAAGCACTACTGTTTGCTCTGTCATTTTGGAAGCATGCTGCTAAAGCACTGTGTTCTGTTATGTCCTGGTCAACAGACAATTGAAGGGAAATCTCAGGCCCATCTTTATCGATTATTATATTGTGCAAGACGCAGATGCACTGAATAATAATGTCTGCATGTTCTACAGAAGTTTCAATTTCCTTTCGGAGAAGACGCTACTTGCTGGCCATAATTCCGAAAGTGCGTTCCACCACCGTTCTAGCCCTCGATAGCCTCCTGTTAAATAACCTCTCTTCCTCAGTCAGTGATAGTCCAGGAAAAGGGCGTATTAAGTTTTCCAGTAGTGGAAAGGCTTCATCTCCAACCAACACTAATGGGGCTTTTACTGAAGAACCTGATAGTTCTTTTGGTGGAGGCCAGTTTTCAGTTTCGTTCAAAATATTATTGTACAAGTTACTTGCTCAAAATGTGCCACCGTCTGATTGCTTGCCATAGCCTCCAATGTCAACTGCTATTAATCTGCAGTTAGCATCGGCTCTACAGCTAGTAAAGCAAGCTAAAAATATTTTTTGTAATTGTAATACATTGTCCCAGAATGAGGGGGACATTTAACCCGAATATGCTTACCATCAATGACCCCCACACAATTCGGAATAGTCCACTTCGCATACATGTGTTTTGCAGCGGTTTGAAGCAGTGGTATAGTAGGAGAATGCAGGTGTACAGGGCTCAGAATTTCACATATTGTGGCGCACGTTTCATGCACACATTGTGCGACTGTAGTTAGACCCATCCGAAACGACTGTGACAGTGCATGGAAAGACATCCCAACCGACAAATATCTGAAAAAGAATGAAGTGTAGGATCTTCGTAGGATTTGCAGTTAATGTGCCAAGGACAAAAGATGTATTAAGTATACCGTGTACTTAATTATTTACGCATATTTTCACGTCTATATTTTCAGGCGGGGTACTGAAGAATAAATGGAAGAACCTACGTGACAGTTTCCGCTCTGAACTCAAAAAAACTCGTGCTGAACGTTCGGGAGACCTTTCCAATCCAATTGGCCGTGGTACGAGCTAATGACCTTCCTGACTGACATAATGACGCCACGGAAGACGAAGACTAATTTTCATCACAGTAAAAGAACAGCATCGCAACACGACGACATACCATTCTCACCAGCTCTTACAGAGAGAGAGTGTGTTTCACCTGATGAAACCAACCAAGCCAGCTCTTCAAGACTGACTGTAAGTTCAGAAGCCTCCTCCCTCACCCACCCTACACACAAACCAAAACAAGAGATCCAAAAAATCGACAAACTCTGAGTTGCTAAATATAGAGAAGCAAAAGTTGAAGATAATTGAGCAGCAAATGTCGAAATCAGACACGCAAGATGACAGCTATCATTTTGCAGTGAGTTTGCTGCCAGCAATGCGAAAACTATCACCAGCAGCTCAGTTGAGAGCCAGGATAAAAATTTCGCAGGTTTTTTTTGGAAGAATTGGAACAATCAACCACTTCCACTGCACATTCGTTGATGTCACCCTATGCACCTGAAAATCCAGTTGAAATCGTAATTGCTGGAAACCCGCAAAATGAAATAGTCCTTTCTGGAATTCAACCTGATGACATTGTCATTTCAAGCCACCAAGATTCTGAAAACTTTGATACTTAAGAGAGTGAACTGTGATGTACAGGGCTATTACAAATGATTGAAGCGATTTCATAAATTCACTGTACCTCCATTCATTGACATATGGTCACGACACACTACAGATACGTAGAAAAACTCATAAAGTTTTGTTCGGCTGAAGCCGCACTTCAGGTTTCTGCCGCCAGAGCGCTCGAGAGCGCAGTGAGACAAAATGGCGACAGGAGCCGAGAAAGCGTATGTCGTGCTTGAAATGCACTCACATCAGTCAGTCATAGCAGTGCAACGACACTTCAGGACGAAGTTCAACAAAGATCGACCAACTGCTAACTTCATTCGGCGATGGTATGCGCAGTTTAAAGCTTCTGGATGCCTCTGTAAGGGGAAATCAATGGGTCGACCTGCAGTGAGCGAAGAAACAGTTGAACGCGTGCGGGCAAGTTTCACGCGTAGCTCGCGGAAGTCGACGAATAAAGCAACCAGGGTGCTAAACGTACCACAGCCGACGGTTTGGAAAATCTTACGGAAAAGGCTAAAGCAGAAGCCTTACCTTTTACAATTGCTACAAGCCCTGACACCCGATGACAAAGTCAAACGCTCTGAATTTTCGGCGCGGTTGCAACAGCTCATGGAAGAGGATGCGTTCAGTGCAAAACTTGTTTTCAGTGATGAAGCAACATTTTTCCTTAATGGTGAAGTGAACAGACACAATGTGCGAATCTGGGCGGTAGAGAATCCTCATGCATTCGTGCAGCAAATTCGCAATTCACCGAAAATTAACATGTTTTGTGCAATCTCACGGTTTAAAGTTTACGGCCCCTTCCTCTTCTGTGAAAAAAACGTTACAGGACACGTGTATCTGGACATGCTGGAAAATTGGCTCATGCCACAACTGGAGACCGACAGCGCCAACTTCATCTTTCAACAGGATGGTGCTCCACTGCACTTCCATCATGATGTTCGGCATTTCTTAAACAGGAGACTGGAAAACCGATGGATCGGTCATGGTGGAGATCATGATCAGCAATTCATGTCATGGCCTCCACGCTCTCCCGACTTAACCCCATGCGATTTCTTTCTGTGGGGTTAAGTGAAAGATTCAGTGTTTAAACCTCCTCTACCAAGAAACGTGCCAGAACTGCGAGCTCGCATCAATGATGCTTTCGAACTCATTGATGGGGACATGCTGCGCTGAGTGTGGGAGGAACTTGATTATCGGCTTGATGTCTGCCAAATCACTAATGGGGCACATATCGAACATTTGTGAATGCCTAAAAAATTTTTTGAGTTTTTGTATGTGTGTGCAAAGCATTGTGAAAATATCTGAAATAATAAAGTTATTGTAGAGCTGTGAAATCATTTCAATCATTTGTAATAACCCTGTATTTTACTTCTCATTGTCATCTACGTCAAAATTTATTAAAAGAAAGTTTGAGTCTATCACAATTTGTAAATTTTTCGTAATAAAATGATTGCTGTAAACTTAATATTGTGTACTTACCTGATGGTGACCGTAATTTTCTCTTCAGGGGTAATAGCCATTCTGCCGGCCGGAGTGGTCGAGCGGTTCTAGGCACTTCAGTCTGGAGCCGCGCGACCGCTACGGTCACAGGTTGGAATCCTGCCTCGGGCATGGATGTGTGTGATGTCCTTAGGTTAGTTAGGTTTAAGTAGTTCTAAGTTCTAGGGGACTGATGACCTCAGTAGTTAAGTCCCATAGTACTCAGAGCCATTTGAACCATTTTAATAGCCATTCTGAAATTTGTGTTTTGCTTCTGTAATCTATTTGAAACAGACGACACTATATAATCAAATGTCTCTGTCGTCATTCTGAAATAATTCCAAATTTATCCTCATCTTTTCTCAAGTCACTGTGCAAATTATGAAATTCTCCTAAAGCCGTCCTCTCCTTGTTGATTTCATGCACCCATTCACGACTGCGTTGAATTCTCAGAGCACTGTTTTCTAATAAAAAAGAATTTACTGGGTCGAGGAAAAATGACATCGTGCCGAGACTGCTCAATAACTGCTGGCCAGATCGCGCGCGCTGTATCGTGCGCAATGTGAACGCTCCATCGCATTGCATCGATTTGGCCATTATGCCTCGCGTCGCGTCGCATCACAGGCAGTGTAAACGTACACTCAATCAGTTACGAGCAGGCTCGTGCACACGCGCAGTTAAGTCACTTATGAGTAGTACCTTCTCCCGCTTCTGGCTACATAAATGTGGCTGTTGGCTGTGGAAGCAGCAACCAGCCACATGGTACCCGGAAAAATTTTACTGGCGCGCCCAAGCTGCCAGATTCACGCGTGCGCAGCAGGCCCGGATCTACTGGGGGGGGGGGTAGGGCAAACTGGGGTATTTGAACCGGACGGCAATTTCGGGGGAGAGGGCAAATTCATATTCTTGTGGGAAAAAAACCTTGTTTCACAAAGCACTTAGCATCCAGCGCACTTCGGTCTATCGATTATTCATATGATTTTGAAACGCACCCCTGCTGGTTTTTGAACACTTTCTAAGTTGATTTCTGAATGAATTATAAGTTGATTTTTGAATGCGTGCATAGTGTTCGTGATGTCTCTGCCAGAGGAATCCTCATCACATCTAGAAATAAACATTCCTGCTGACAAAACGGGACGGGCTATAAGAGCTGAGCGGAATAAAGCCGAACCGGTGAATGCCAACTGTTGCTTATTTATGTGGTTGATTTGGTTTGCGAATGTTCAGCGTTGTTATAATTACTAGCGAAATCCATAGATTCAGACTACCAGAGTGGAAATAAACGCTAACAGGAATAACAGGTAAGAAAGATTACGTATTATCTTCTCGGTGTATCCAAGAAAGTGAAATTTTGACAGAAAACTTTTGGCCAGATCGCTACACTAGACAGGGCCTGTTAAAGCCCCTGTGTGTTTAATTTCCACTGTCCTGAAATAATTTGATGGCGTTCATTACAAAATATCCATGTTTGAGTTCCACAGAGCGAAATGCAGTGACGTGCGGTATAAGACTATTGTTTGAAGAGGCGTGGCACTGCACTGCACACTTAAGACCAATACCGTGTCGTAAATTTCGTCGAAGATATATGTTTTATGTATCAGACTCTTCAGAAAGATGTGCACTACAGAATGAACTTATTTTGAAAAAGCTTTTTTTTTTAATTTTTGACTGCTTTTACTAAGCTTTCCTGCTGAGGCAGTCAATTTATTTGAAACGAAGTGTTTAATTCCATACTATTGGCTAGTTTCAACTGTTCGTTGCATTTCAAGCGCACGTTTTCATCTTCTAGCACATATGGCATTATGCCATAATAAAGAATCAAACATGAGATAATACAGTACTGGTAGTCCAAGAAAATTTACGCCTCGAAAATCACACGAAAAATATGGAAGGATATAAACACAGTTTACAGCATTGTGTACAGTATTCTGTAGAGGGACAGATCAAAGACTATGATTGTATCATCATGAAAAGGCACAATCTGCGAGGCAATGGTGCGTGGAGAATAACATTCCCGAAAGAGAATGCCAAGAGTGCCGACATGCACCCAGTGGAACACCTTTAGAACGTCGACTTCGCTCTGGACTCTATTTCACAGTTGCAAAACGGTAACTTCACACTTCACAGTGGATTTTCTCGAACTAAGAAATTTGCTCAATTTGTGAAAATTCAAAACGGCTTTACTTCGAGCCTATGATGCCTAGAAGAGTCTTTACATCCTGCTGACATGAGAATAGCATAATCTCGCGTCAGAAGCTTGCTTCTACTTAACCATTTAATAGACTCGCATTTTTTCCACCGTGACTAATTTTGTAAGCTAAGCACATCATACATTTCAGCATACTCTTGAGGCTGGGAAATGTGGCCACAATGGTCTGGTGGAACGAATTATCACAGGTGCACTGCGGGGGTTCAGGAATTTACTTTTAAGAGGCAGAAACAGATATATTTTACCTCTGGTAACCTCAAGAGAAAGACGTTATAATCCATAATCCGCATTAAACATCACGTTCCGTCATTACCAACTGGGCAGAGCCGGTTTACGTTGGGAAATGACGTAGCGGAAGTCATGGCAAACAGAAATACAGTCGCCAGTAAACTTACTTACATTAGAAAATTTTATTTCTCTCTCTCTCTGTCCCACACACGCGCAAGCGCGCGCGCGCGCGCACACATTCTTTTTTTTTTTATTTGTTTGTTGTGCTCGACTATCGGCGAGGCACGAAAACGCCTGTGAATGAGTTTCTTAGTTTTGAGTACACTTGCGAAAGATATATAAAAACAACTATGAGAGTTATTGATGTATGATGCTTAGTTTGCAGTCAGTTCTGAGTATTATTAGTAACTACACTCCAGTCCCTAAACCTAGTTACAGAAATGCGAATTAGACGCATTACGTATTCCAGGCCGTAGCAGCTGCGACTTGGAGACACCAGCTATGGTCACTTCCCAGCCCGCTGTAGGATCACATCGGTTTGTCTTCTTCCTGCTGGTACTGTAACTGAGATTTGGCAACAAGGCAACATATGTTTGGCAACTCTGTGATCGACGAGCTACTTCCTTGTGTGCAAGAAATTAAGCCTCGAAGTTCACTTGATTTTACCTGTCATTTCCATTGAATAATCTCAGTTATTATCACTTGAGGTGTAACAAAGATTGTAAACTTACGGTTTTCAGCCCAGGAAAGTCATTGCAGGTGGAAATCGCAACTAATCTCGTCCTTTAAATAGTGGTCTATGAGTTCTAGCCACTTTTCACCTCGTAAGAGGAAACTAACACACATACCTCGCCGCCAGCTCTGTGGTAACGTGCTGACCTGTGAAAAAGCATCTGTTATGGTTCGCAGTTCCACTCTCACCGACTTCAATGTTTTTACCCCTTCTGTGAAAGAGCTACGAGCAGTCAGATCAAACATCAATAAGGAAATCGCAAGAAAATGCTTTCGGCTCATAGTGCAATGGTGAAAAACTTAGGCCTACAATGCTGCACAACAGGTAACGCCTCTTTCCGCTGCTGACAAGCAAATTTTGCGTTTCTAGAAATACATAACTATATTTATGAAATGTCACATTTGCATACCTCTTGAGTATGACACAGCATACCAATTAAACACAGACCCAATCAAAATCTAAGTGAGTAGTATTTTACTATTTCGTGTCGATAGAGGCATGCTTGTGTACAGATACTCAGTTTTATTAAAACAGACTTTCGTCGTAAGGTTATCGTGGGTAGTTTTATTTCATTTCTTATAATACAGTGCACAATTTTCGTAAGGTTTCCTTTAGTGTTGTTGAAACAATAGTAAACATGAGAGCGAAATTAATCATCAACGATATATAAGAATCCTCTGATGTTATCTCTAACAGTCTGACGATGCACATGCAGTTTATTGATTACATGCATGTAGAAAACTTGTTCTGAGTTATAGCTGTCAAACAATGTTTGAAGAAGAATAAAATGCCACTACCACACAACAGCTAACGTAGAAAATACTTTTCTGACGTATTTCGGTACGATGCGCTCTCCCCATACATAATACAAAAGCTTCGAGATGCATCTGCTGCCTGGCTGTCTATTAAACCTGAAAAGGACAAAATGTCACAGAAGTCAGCACTTTTTCCACATGCGACTATTTTGGGTTGAGAAGTGAAGAGAATTATTTTCAAAGTTCCATTAGATTGGTAACTTCAGCAGACAGCAGAATTGTGTTTTAAAAAAATTTAACAGTAAATGTATTCGAACTCGCGACATCGTATCTATGGTGCACGACACTTACCATTACACTACTAGCTGACACATAGCTACAACACCTCCAGAGCTGAACAACAATTCCTCCAGAACTTCTGCATGCCACAGTGCTGTGAGATAATACAAATGGCCGGGTCTAGGCTTCTGAAAGAAACAGTTGCAGCTTTTCTTTTGCGCTGCACGACGTTTTTTACAAACAGATAGCGCAATAGAATAGCTCAAGTGGAAAGGAACACTTCCTATTTAAATTTCTGCATCCTACAACTGTTGGCACTTCTGTGTAGGTGGCAGTTACGTGATTTTATTTCGGCGATTACGAAATAGAGTCGAATGTATGCACTGGGTAGCCGAAACAGCTAGTTCATGGTGATTCGGTCAACCAAGTAAATGAATTTACTGAACATGCTGCAATTTACTACAGGGAGCCTGTGTGTCGGAATTCTCATCCAGTGTGGCGCAACGGCGTTACGATAGGAAAATGAGTCGCATTAAAGGGGCTTTGGTGGTCTGTTGGACTGATGGTAGGCTCTTATACCTATGGTCTGGGTTCGACTCCCACTTCTTTCAATGATATGAGATAGGGAGAGAAAGATTCCATTCTCTTCTGACTACACCAAGTGAAGAAGATATAATGGCAGTGTGGTCTGAAATTCACATTAAAGATGATGTTCCTTCTCTGCCAAGTAGACATTAGGTTGAACCACAATAAGGTCTGGAGTGGCGACATGTAGAAACTCTTATAAAAAAAAATGGCTCTGAGCACTATGGGACTCAACATCTTAGGTCATAAGTCCCCTAGAACTACTTAAACCGAACTAACTTAAGGACATCACACACACCCATGCCCGAGGCAGGATTCGAACCTGCGACCGTAGCAGCCTCGCGGTTCCAGACTGCAGCGCCAGAACCGCACCGCCACCGCGGCCGGCGAAACTCTTATTACCAGTAACCTTTCTTATCACCAGTAACCTTTCTTATACTAGTTATCTATTTCTAGTGACGAAACAAATACTATGTAGGGTCACAGGACACTGATTCCATCTTATATCTGAGCTTCTATATGTCGATAAAATTGGTTCTGAACTGAGAATGCAACTCAGACCGCCCTTAACGCAGAATTTGATCCCTTCATGACAATACAGCTCGACTACAATTTGTTGTTTGTTCAAAACCGCAGATTTATCAACGTCTACACATATGGCGCGTGAATGGGTTCGAATCCTGGTCCAGCACTAAAGATTTCATTATGTATTATCAAGCTCTAGCATGAGAACACCTGTCTGCTGGTGGATAATAATTTTGATTTTTAATGTTTTTTCATTCGTTGTCAACACTAACGATATCTGATGTTTTTGAGTCCCAGTGGGACACAGAACTATTTGCGAGATCACTGTAAGTTCAAGATGTTATTCCGAGCTGCTGGTGGAGAAAAATTCGGTAGCTGACGTCTCTTTGTGTGTAGTCAACGACGATATGTGTGGGGCTCTATTCCCAGTGAGACTGAACTTTTCGTCATATTATTTCTAGTTCAAACATGCTCACATGTCGCTACTGGTGCAACAAACCCATATTTAACGTTCGTTTTCTCTAGAATATAACAGCGATAGGTGCCGGGTTGGAGTCCTGAGATGAAAAAAATTAATGTTTCGTCTCGTCATTTCAGTTAAAACATCTAGCTACTGCCAAGGAAATCTGATACGTCACAGTTGGCTGTGCTTCGAGATCAATCCGATTAGGTTCTGGGTTCGAATCCCTCTCCAACACAAAGCTTTACCTCACGGCATTTCAAGTAAGTTACTTGTGAAGAAGCAATATTTAACATCTCTCGTAGTTCGTTAACAGGGACAATAGATAGTGTGGAGGAATTCGCGTCCGTTAAAAATGTTTGCGTTATGTAATTTAAAGTTGATATTTGCTAACTGATACTGTCTAAAATCGAGGTATATCACTCTCTGTATGCCTAATCAGGAATGACTTAGTTTGCGTCAGTCACGAAATCTTTGCTTAGTCTGCCTGACCTGAGTTTTAATCCATATGCAGAACGAGAAGGTTCGTCGTGTCATTTGAAGTTAATACATATTCTCAACTAACTGCTCGTGGGTAACTTAAATTTTTAATGTCATTTTGTGTGAAATAATAAGTACTGTATGTTACTTTGAAGAGGAAATCATGAATACGACGAACGCGCATTACTATCTGACGTAATAATGAGAGTGGTAACATTTCAGGTATGTCATTTATTGTAATGAATGTGAGCTTACAAGACTTAAGGACAGTCTTATCTGTGATAAGGTGTTCCCTGATATTAGTAGCATCGTGGTATTACTTTACATCTTCAGTTACTGCGATACAGAGCAGTGTTTTCTAGTGGTGACTTGTTGGAACCATTTTCAATAGTCAAGCGACTGTACCGAGGAGCGATTAGAGGACCTGCTAGACAGCTGCGGTATGCCGGTTTCATGTGAATCAGGCGAAATGCAATTCAAATCATTTGGATACTTTTGAGTATGACTGTACACTCAAAACACTGCTTACAATGTGTGTAACAACATCAGAAGGAATTATTTACACTAAAGTTGCTAGGCCACAAACTGATCCTGGTTAGGGAGACCCAAAGCCAAGAAGGTAATTGATATACCACACCTCATGAAAGTTGTGTATCACTATAGTCAAATCCATCTCCCAGCTGATGATTTTCCATGCTTGCATGTAAACTGTTTACTATAACTGAGGAAGAAGTGAAGTTATTCTAGCAGTATTATCTCTAAACTACCCAGAACAACAGGTGTGACAGCCAGTCGGAATGGTACTCCCCTCCACACTAATTAAGCCTTTAATATCATTTTATAGTAACTGGGGCTTAAAAAAATAGTTAATGTCTCGAGATGACTGGGTGCAAGCCAGACCCTCTTTGCCTGTATGTTGTGAATATTTTAATTGTCCTTTATAGTAAACAGCACCTCATTCTTTTAGTCATCAGTCTTACGACTGGTTTACTGTGGCCCACCATGAATTCCCCTCCTGCACCAACCTCTTCATCTCAGCAGCACAACATCCCCATTATTTGCTGAATGTATTACAATCTCTGTCTTTCTGTACAGTTTTTACCCTCTGTAGTCCCCTCTATTGTCATGGATGTTATTCCCTGATATCTTAACACATGACTGTCAAGTTTTTCACATGTTGCTTTCTTCACTGATTCTGTGGAGAAACTTCTCATCCCTTTTGTTATCAGTCCACCTGATTTTCAACATTCTCCTGTCACACCATATCTGAAAACCTTGACTCTCCTGTTCTTCCTCAAATTAAGGCCTATATTTGATTTCAGTAGACTTCTCTTGGTCAGGAATGCCCTCTTTGCCTGTGACAGTCTGCTTTTAATGTCCTCCTTGCTTTGTCCATCTTGGGTTACTTTGCTTCAAAGGCAGCAGAATTCCTTAACCTTTCTCTACATTGTGACCTCATTACTGCTACTTATCATTACTTTCATCTTTTTCGAGTTTACTATCAATCCATATTCTCTAGTCATAAACTGTTCATTCCATTGAACAGATCCTGTAATTCTTCTTCATTGTCACTGCGGATCGCAATGTCATCAGTGAATCATGTCATTGATATAATTTCACCTTGAATTTTAATCCCACTCTTGAACCTTTCTTTTATTTCCGTCACTGCTTCTCCAATGTATAGATTGAGCAGTAGGAGTGAAAGACTGATCCCTCTCTTACACCTCTTTTAATCTGAGCACTTTGTCCTTGGTCTTCCTGTCTTATTGTTCCCTCTTGGTTCTCTTACATATTGTATATCACCTGTCTTTCTTTGCAGCTTCTTTCTATTTTACTCAGAATTTTGAACATCTTGTGTGATTTTATATTGTGACAAGCATTTTCTAGGCTGACAAATCCTATGGCCATGACTTGATTTTTCTTCAGTCTTGCTTCCATTACCAAGCCTTTTTAGTGCCTTTATCTTTCCTAAAGCCAAACTGATCATCATGTAACAGATTCTCAATTTTCTTTTCCATTCTTCTGTGTATTATTACTGTCAGTAGCTTGGATGCATGAGCTGTTAAACTAATTCCCATCAGAATTACGCCATGGCACACACCGTCTAGCTTTTTACAAAAGGCTGTTGTGTGTCTCTAAGTCCTCACCAAATTTGACAATCCGCATTCTACAGCCTCTGCCTGCATGCCACATTCAAACATACCTGCAGCACCTGATGTTAAAGCTGCCTGTCTCCTTAAGTACTTGATATGTTTCATTACAATGTTAACTGTACTAATTCCATATGAATGACTTGCACATATGTATCACATCACTTCCATATTTACATATGTTGAGGAGAGTCACATGACACCTGGTACCAGTTCTACACAATGACAGCACTCCAAAGTGACCAGTGTGCACTTTTAAGGGAGTCACTCATATTTTGTCTAGTGTGCATATTTCAAGTTGAAGAATAGTCCTAAAACTTAATAATAGTAACAATACTACCAAATTAAGTATTCTAAAACTTTTTGTCTCCAAGATATTGAAGGCAGTAAAAATATTAACAATCAAGTGATAGAACCAGTTGATGAGTTTTTGTATTTAGGGCAGTTGGAGGCAACTACTGCATGGGCAGTAAAAGAAATAAACAGAATAGTAAAAATGGCTGGAAGTGATTTTGCTTAGCAACAGTGTTTTTTCAAAACTGAGCTTACAATTTGACTGAAACAAAAGGTTTTCAGTCAGTATTTTCACTTTTGACTTTGTTGGCCATGTGGCAAATGCAGTGATGCATCAGTGAATTTGTGAATATAGTAGTTTTTGTGCTGTCGACAGTTGTTGTTGTTGTTCTTGCTGTTGTTGTTGTCATTGTCATCTTAGTTAACAGACAGGTTTGATTTGACTCTCCGTGCTACTCTGTCCTTTGCAAGTCTCTTCATTCTCACATAACTACTACAACCTAGATCCATTTTAACCTGCATGATGTATTCAAGCCTCGGTCTCCCTTTACTATTTATACCCCCTAACTTCCTCCTGTTTCCGAATTGACAATTCTCTGATGCCTCCGTATGTGTCATCAACCAATCCCTTCTTTTAGTCAGATTGAGCCATAAATTTTTCCCCAATTCAGTTCAGCACTTATTTGCTTGTTATTTGATCTCCCTGTCTAATCTTCAGCATTCATCTGTAGCACCACATTTCAAAAGCTTCTAGTTTGAACTGCTTATTCTCCATGTTTCACTTCCATACAAGGCTACATTCCAGACAAATACTTTCAGAAAAGCTTGCTAATACTTAAATTGATATTAGATGTTAACAAAATCTTCTTTTGGAAAAAAATCTTTTCCTACCTATGGCCAGTCTGCATCTTTGTCACCTCTGCTTCAGCCATCAATAGTTTTACTGACCAAATAGGAAAACTTGTCCACTTCTTTTAGTCTCTTGTTTACTCATATGAATCCGCCCAAAATCACCTGAATTAATTCAGTTACACTCCATTATCCTTGTTTCACATTTGTTGATGTTCATTTTATAATCTCTTTTCAGGACACTGTTCTTCCAAGTCATATGTGGTCTCTGACAAATCCCAATATCATCGGCAAAACTTAAAGTTTTTATTTCGTGTCCTGAACTTTAATTCCCTTTCTAAATTTCTCTTTTATTTCTTTTACTGCTCAGTGTACAGAACAAATGTCATTGGGGATGGTTACAACTCTGTGTCACTCCCTTCTCAACTGTGGCTTCCCTTTCATGTTCTTCGATTCTTGTAATTGCAGTCTATTTTCTCTACAAGATGTAAATAAATTTTCACTCCCTTTATTTTGTTCCTGCTGCCTTCAAAATTTCAAAGAGATTGTTGCAGTCAACATTGTCTCCACAACCCAAAATGACCTTTCCGAAGGTTGACTTCTACCATTTTTTCCATTCCTTTGTAAATGACTCATATTTTGCGACCATCCTGAAGCCTGAGGGTATTTCTCCAGTCTCGTACATCATCTTGCAAACTAGGTGGAATTATTTTTGTCATGGCTGGCTGTCCCAAGGATCTCAGTAATTCTAAGGGAATATGTCTATTCCAGAGGCCTTCCAGTGTTCAAATTTTTCTTGCAGTATCATGTCTTGCATCTCATTGTCAGCACTTCCTCTTCTCTTTTTATAACATTGTCCTCAAGTTTGTTTCCCTTATATAGACTCCCTATATATCCCTTCAACCTTTCCCTCCTTTACCTAGTACTGATGTGTTGTCAAAGCTCTTGATATTCATATGGTTGTTTCCTTTTTCTCCAAATGTCTCTGATTTTCCTTCTAAATGTATGCTTCTGCAGCCTTGCATTTGTCCCGTAGCCATTTCTCCCTTTTTGTCAATCTCAGTTTGTAGATGTCTGTATTCCATTTCACCTGGTTCATTTGTATATTTATGTATACAACCTCCTTTCATGATTCATAAACCAAGTGCTATTGATTATTCAGTTATGCTCTCAGTGATGCTCTTGCATCACAATAACGCACCCACACATTCATTCCTGTTGGTGTGTGACTATTGCACAAAAAATGAAAACACTGTGCTTCCTCATCCTCCGTTCTGTCCAGACCTGACCTCTGCGGACTTCTTTTTATTTCCAAATTGAAAACTCCATTGAAAGGATGAAGATATGCAATGATAGAGAAGATGACAGAAAATTTGCAGACAGCACTTTACATGCACCAGCAAGTGGTGTACCAAGACTGCTTCCAGAAGTGGAAACAACACTGGGAGCAGTATATCAATCATGGAGGAGGGTATTTTGAAGGAGTCCATGTGTAGAAAAATATTGTAGAAAAGTTCTGGAGTTTTTTGAACAGACCTTGCATGCAATGAAAATACGAAAGTGCATGCACTAAGGTAAAATGTGCAAGTGCTTGATCGTTCCTGCTGCCCCATGGCATGAAGAGTGTTGCAGCATCTCCAGTGGTGAATAATGTTGAAAAATGATATATCGTTAAAGATTATTACTCATAGCCAGCCAATTCAGATTCTGTTTCTTCGTATCTGATAAAACAGGATTCCCAGTTTTACTTAGTGGATATCCATTATCATGGTTAATGATATTGTCTGTTAGTCTGATTTTGACAGATTCTTTTAGAGCATAATCCCAGTAATGCAAGGAATTTCCAACTACTTGTGCCTCATTGTATAGTAGCTTCTGTCCCTCTGTAAGGCAGAGCTCAGCCCCCACAGATTTGTCAGGTTCTAATAATTGCTTATGGCGATGATGTTCAACACATCTGTCATTGACAGTATGAATAGTTTGGCCAATGTATATCTTATCACACTCACATGGTATCTTGTAAATGCCAGGCTTTCTCTAGCCTAAATCACCCTTAACAGAGCCAAGAAGCGCTCTAATCTCAGTCGGCAGATGGAGTACACATCTGATTTCATATTTCTTCAAGTGCAAAGAATCTATTCCATGGGACCAAACAAGAAACATATCGCCAACATACCTCAAAAGCAAGTAGGCTACAAAATAAAGATGTTTTCAGGGCCATATCCTCTCAGTCTTCCATAAAAAGATTAGTGACTATGGGAGATACAAAACAACTGTTACTAATTTGGGTGTGCTGACTTACAACTTGGCAAAATATGTACCGTAGATACTCACTCCACATGGGTAAATGTGAACACCATATTTCCAGTTCCGTGGATTTTATTCAGAGTTTAAAGCCGCTTCGTCTTGGTCTCTCTGGTTTACTCGTCAGTTTCAATGTGGTGCGTCTTTTTCTTGGGTCCCTCTTGAACAGTTACTGATTTTAATAAATAAAAACTAGATATCGAAATGACGAAGCTCTGCCATCATGTATTGACATTCATCTATTTTTTATTGATTGGCAGATATTTGAATATACTGATGGTGTGGCTACGGAGAGTCCATCTCCCATCTTTTTATGAAGGACTTTGAGAATATGACCCTGAAAACATCTTTTTTGAAGCGTACTTGTTTTCTGAGGTATGCTCATGATATTTTCTTGTTTGGCCACATGGAATAAATTCTTTGCATAGGTTATTGGACCATTTTAATTGTCTTCATCCTAACGTTAATTTCATAATGGAAATTGAAAAGCCAGCCACGGTGGCCGAGTGGTTCTAGGCACTTCAGTTCGGAACCGTGCGATTGCTACGGTCACAGGTTCGAATCCTGCCTCGGGAATGGATGTGTCTGATGTCCTTAGGTTAGTTAGGTTTAAGTAGTTCTAAGCTCTAGGGGACTGATGACCTCAGCTGTTAAGTCCCATAGTGCTCAAAGCCATTTGAAATTGAAAAGGTGGGGAAGTTACCCTTTTTGGATGAACTAGTTTATAAAAAAGATAACAGAACTTATGGAGACAGAGTTCATTGGAAACCAACACGTACATACTTACATGCTATCAGCTGTCATCCCATTTCAACAAAGAGAAGTCCTATATACCTTGGTCAAAAGAGCATGTGTTGTCTTGGATGTTGAGAATTTACCACAAGAGCTGTAATGTCTTAAGGACATTGTTAATCATAACGGCTATATGGACAGACAGATTTGACATGCTTTTGAGGTTGGACCACTACCTAAACCAGCTGAAGACACTTTTAGTTTGTGGCTTTCCTTCCATATGCTGGATATGTCTGCCAAGATAGGTAGGTCTTTAAGAAATATGAAATCAGATGTGTATTCCTTCCAATGACTAAGATTAGAGCACTTGTTGGCTCTATTAAGGGTGATTTAGATTTGAGGAAGTCTGGCATTTACAAGATGCCATATGAGTGCAGTAAAGTGTACATTGGCCAAACTATTCGTACTGTCAATGACAGATGTATTGAACGTTCTAGCTGTACGTGATTATTACAACGACAAATCTGCGGTGGCTGAGCACTTTGTTACAGAGGGACACAGGATGCTATACAATGAGACAAGTGGTTGCAAGTGCCTCATGTTATTGGGATTGCATTTTAAAAGAATCCGTTAAATTAACAAAAGAAAATTTCGGAGTAGGTATTAAAATCCATGGAGAAGAAATAAAAACTCTTGAGGTTCGCTGATGACATTGTAATTGTGTCAGAGACAGCAAAGGACTTGCAAGAGCAGTTGAACGGAATAGACAGTGTGTTGAAAGGAGGATATAAGATGAACATCAACAAAGCTAAGCAGATTCAGAAGGATGTAGGTTGCAGTAGGTACTGGGAGATGAAGCTTGCACAGGATAGAGTAGCATGGAGAGCTGCATCAAACCAGTCTCAGGACTGAAGACCACAACGACGACGACAACAACAACAACAACAACAACAACAACAACAACAACAACAACAACAACAACCGTTAAAATCAGGCTAACAGATAATGTCATTAACCATGATAAAGGATACCCACTAAGTAAAGCTTGGAATCCTATTTGATCAGATTTTAAGAAGCAACAGAATTTGAATCAGACAGCTATGAATAATAATCTTTAACAATATATCATTTTTTGACAGTATTCCCCACTGGAGGTGCTGCAACTCTTCTTGCGCCATGGGGCAGCAGCAACAATTAAGCATTTCCGCATTTTACCTCAGAGCACGCACCTAGTATTTTTGCTGCATATAAAGGGTCCGTTCTTCATGGCTTAAACCAGTTATCAGTGAGAGCGAATTATCTTTTCTCACCTGCTCATGGTGGCCAGATGGACCACAGAAGTATTATGTGCAGATTACAGTTGATCCGGCTGAAGACCCGTCAAAAATTTGAACCCCATAATAACCTGGCTGGAACTCCTGTTCATCCTGCCACCACACTTCACTAATTCTCCCTATATCTTACTTCAACATATCTGTTTTCCTTTAAATTCTCTAACCTACTACGCCAATTAAGGGATGTAATATTCCCATCTCCAACCCATAGAATAATGTCCTAATATTGTCCTCCTCAACACACACACACACACACACACACACACACACACACACACACACACACACAAGTTCATAAACATGTGTATGTGTAAGAACTAATGTGCCATCTTTATGCTGAGTAGCAATCTATCCTTTCTATAATTGTCAGTGTTCAATCCTGAACTTTCCATTGTTTGATTTAGCATACAGCCACTATTAGGAACATAATCATAAGCTTCATGTTTTGGGAGGCAAGCTCCCATCATTTGACTGTCTTTTCAAAATCTCACAAGGTCAGAATATAAAAACAATTAAAATTATTTGGACATGAAATCCACCACCAGATTCTCTGCTCCACTTGTCCGTGTTACTGCTCGTACACCAAAGCCTTCCTTCCATAATGCGGTAAAAACTGGCTGCATCAGCTGTCTCCCCATGCACTGCTAGTTTGTACAAATGCTTATGAACTAGTGGTGTATAGAGCAGCAGATGTGACCAGTGTTTACCATTTTACAGAAGGAATACTTTGGTGAATGGGCGGTAACATGGATAAATGTAGCAGAAAATCTGGTGGTACTATTTTTAAACTGAGACAATGACTTCATGATCAAATAATTTTGTTTCGTATGTTGACCTTGAGTGCTTTCAGAGTTCATCTTTATGTAGGGTTATCTCACGACAGCCCAAAACGTGTTGCTGTAGATTATGTTCCTAATATTAGGATTGCATGCTAAAAAATATTTACAACAACCATGACATGACTTGTTTTTCCTGATGATGAGATCCTCCCAAGTAGTCCTCATTCTGAGATCCTAATGGACTATTTTACTTCCTGTACATTTTGCCCAAGAGAATGCTAACATTATTAAGACACAAAGGAGAGTTGCATGCATTCAGGGGAAAAATAATGGCTTGTTTCTGTTAGTTTTCACCCATTCATAGCACCAGTGCAGCAAGACCATATTGGCTAATGTTATAAGATCAAATTAGTCAATCATCCAAATTGTTGCCCCCTGCAACCACTGAACAGGTTGCTTCTCTCCTTTAGGAACCAAGGTTCAGTCTGCCCTCTCCATAGATACTGCTACAGTATGGTTTTACCTGCAGTATAGCTATCTGTATCACTGAAGCATGCGGTCCTCCCCACCCTGGCAAGGTCTGGTTCATGGGGAGGTTGCAATGGATATAAAGGTAAAAAAAGACATGTCTTTCATCTCTACTGTAGCTTTAGCTGCAGGTTGAGGATGGATGATAACCCAAAACACATCCATGTATGAAGTAAAGCTGCGCAGAAAAGTGGTTGGTTGCTGAGCTTCCACAAGTAATGAGGTTCTACTATATTTACTACAGGAATTGGTGACAAATTTTCTCAAAATTTTGTTCCTTTATGTTCTTTTTTATGAACTACCTCTTTCCTCTCTATCCATTACGAATTTTCTGATAAAGAGTGAGCACAGCATAAGTGCTTCTGAAAATGTCACTCACTTTGTTTATATCTCTCACTGTACCAGTTCACTGCTTGTTTGACTGGTAGAGATTAATTGACCAAAGAACTGAACCCCTTATTAAGTATTAAATCTTTATGAAGTTCTTTACAATGCAGTAAGACTAAATTTTGCAGCTTTATCTAAAAATGAGAATAATAAACCCTGATTTTTGATGTAGTGTTTACCAATTCATAATTATCTTATAGGATTACTCTGATTTAATCATACACTTAATATGAATGACATGCTTGGTAAAACACAACATTAATTGCTGGTGCCATTACTGTCATTTTTCTTTTATTTATCCAGTGACATTTACGGAATTTTGTCAAACAATTGCTGAGTTTGGCTGCATTGGAGTTTTAATTTCGCCACAAGCCTGTTTTGGCAAATATTTTGTAAGATATACCATAATTGCCAAAATAAGTCTGCATGAGAAAAATGTGTTATATCTGGGTAAATAAAAGAAAACAACAATTTCATATTTCTGTCAACAATGAGGTAGATTGCACAAAGAAAAAGTTCTGTGTAGTTGAGAAATATTTTTGTTTTCAGACTAACAGTAATAAACATTAAGTAATACAATTTATATCATACTGTGTTACAATCAATAGAAATTGTAATTTGACTAGATTTTCAAATCTGTGGAACACAGGGCCAGTGTAAATTATTTTCAAGTTTCATTCCCCTTGCTTCTGTGGTAAGGAGAGAGGACAACAAAAGAAAACTTTCATTTTGTTTTGTGTAATGTAGTTTGCAACACAGGAGATACTTTTTCATTCTCACAATTCTTGTCTATTTTCATTCTTTCTGCACTTTGTAGCAGGAAACAGAAGGAGTCTCCCAAACACAGTTCCTCTATTATCCAAAGATTGTGACTCACTCATTGTGTTATCACTACCATTCCTGCACTGTTTTACTTTACTTGTCTCAGACATTTGGATTTCTTCACTCAATGTTTATCATACTACATCTTGCTGTAATGAAATTACTTATTACACTGAACACAATGGCCTGTTCTGTTCTCTACCATGTTTAGAAGGTTTCTTCCTATGCCTTCTAATAGGTGGAGCATGTGATATTTACACTGGTAAAAATGAGAGGTTTGTTAACCACAGAGATTTTCTCTCAGAAATATGAGAGAGAGAATACTGTTACTGCACACTTTGCAACAGAAGCACAATAAATATACTAGGAGAAGCAGAAGAGGAGCTGCAGGTTGGGTAGGATTGTGACTGGATACTGGGAAGCCACTTCTCAAACTTAGGCATATCACCTGCTCATACAGCCATTGTTTGCTGTATCCTGTTCAACAAACCTCCTTTCTGGCCACTTACATTGATCAAAATGATCTAAGAAGTTAATCTGTTGACAAGATGGAAAGGTCCGACTACATTTTGGACATTTCAGCACAGTTTTTGGCTCTTCTAGTTCCTCACTGATTGGAGGTTTCTGCTGTTGGCAGAGTTCGAAGTGGTCTAAGAAGTCTATGTGGTGACCAGGTGGGAATACAGCACTACACCCAGGGCAAATTATGTCCATACGAGTTTGTGTTGCTATACCACCATCTTCATCTTCCTCTTCTTGTGTTGAGACTGGGGTACATGATTGTGAAGACCTTCTTGAGTGCCGTTGAATTGAGGGAGGAGAACCACTTCGGTATGGAGTACTTTTCCTTGATGCTCCACTTGCTGCCGTTGGAGAATATGTATGTACAGGGAAAGAAGTAACGGAAGCCAACCCAGAACTGCTGAACCCCAATGTCACAGCACCTTCACCAGATACAACGGAGAAGCTTGTGCATGGAGAATCTTCAGGAAAATTATTTTTAAATGTTTCAGTTGTTTCACAGCTTTTTTCCCTACTGCCAGAGTCTTCTGTATTTGAATCTTTGACCAGTGCAGATGATGGATTTCTGCTGGCAACTTTGTCACAGGTGAGGTACATATCATCATCTGATGTCATGTAACAACCTCGCGCTATCAAGGATCCCTGCAAAGGAAAACCGAAAGTAATACATCAGTAAGATTACATAATAGTTCATGCAGACAGCAAGAATATAAATTGATACTTATCTACTGACATCTGTTGTTACTTTCTTTAACGTTGCATTCAACATGACCTTACTCCAAGATTAAATATGTTTATTGAATTAACTAGTAGTTATTATTTTGGATTCTTACCCTTCTTTTGCATGGTTCCACAGGTTTAGGAGCTATTGCTGTATCCTCTAAAGGAATACAGTGCCCGCAGCTTGGGCACTGGAATGGACTGCGCAAGCGTTCTTCTCTCAACTGTGGTATAAAACAAGGACATTATGATCATGTAGAAAACCACAAAAAAGGTGGGGTATGGATATATTCATTCAAATAGCTATTGTGATAGTTTTGACAGCATATTTATGCAAATAGTGTAAGCTCTTATCCGAGTTTTGCTTATATGTAATGCTTTCATGCAAGTTTTCCTGCAAGTGTAAATTTCTTGTTTGATTAACAACACTGTAGTCTTATCTCATGGAATAATAAGTGTTTACATTTAATACTGCAAGTGTTTTTTAATCTGTAGTTCTGAGGGGAGGGCGGTATGTGTGTCTGTACAAGGAAGTAGATAAAGATACTTAATGAATTCCAAGAATAGTAGAACAGCTTTCCCCTGTGCTGGCTGTAAGATCTCACCTTGTGTGAAAGATTCCGTAAGTCCATTTTCAATTCTTCTACACGCTTCTCTGCTTGTTCGCGCTGCTGCAGGGCAGCAATTTTCTCTGCACGCTCTGCTTCCCAGTCATCGCGGTGGACCTGCGCCTGTACCCTCAGAGCAGCTCCTTCTCGTTCTTTCTCATCAAGCTCTTTCCTCAAATGGTGAACCTCTTCTCTCAGCTCCAGATTCTTTTGTCTCAGATTTTCAATTTCACTGCCAGCTGAGTTCTGTTAGTAACACAAAGATTTCCAAGAAAAGTTAGATTTTGGAGTAGAAATAGTACAGATAATGATGGCAGTACTACAAATGTAATATTTTATACATTAGTAATGCTTGCACTAAAAGTGAATTTCAGTGTTAATCAAGGCTTTGATATGCCTCTTAGGAGAGGATACTAACAAAGTAAACCTCCACTCTTAGGTAACTGAAATGTGTGATAAGAAACACAGCCGTTAAGCCATTATTTTTATGTTGGTATGTGATGCTTGACTTACATGCCTGATTATATGGTTCGAGTTCTCTTGCCTTAGGTTCTATTTATCAGCATATTTAAGTGCATAAAATCTCAAATGATGCCTGATATACCATCACTCAACAAACTATTATTTAGTGTGAATCTGTTAAGTAAAGTGCAGAAGTACTTAATGAAGAAATAAATATTTGTAAACATCAGTCAAGATATATGAGCAAGTGTTTTGTTTATCTATAACAACTTCCATCATGGTCTGTTAGATCAAAGTAACCTACAACTCTAACATCCCACATTTGGATATGACTTGCAGCCCAAAACTAAAGCGTGAAAGAAACCCTAGTATGCAGATAAACCATTATTTGCTGAATATCACCTCTCTCAGGCGAGAGGCTGACAGCTTATGTAGGAAACCTTCCTGGAGTTTATTAAAATAAGATGGATGAAGTCCGAATTTGTCTGTTGGAAGTATCTGGACGGGTCCATTGTTAGTACATTCACAGTTTGTACTACATGAAATTCTGTGTGGCTACAAACTGTGACATGGTACAAATGCAGCCTTCAGAACGCTCTTCTCAAAAGCACAATACTTAAAACAACACTCCCTTAGAGTGAGTTAAATACTTATCTCTATACTATTAACATGAAGCTTAGTTAGTTCACTGTGTTTATTTGTTAGAGATTGTTCTCAGTACTTCAAAATTCAGTAAATTTTCCAAAAAGCTAGTCACAATATTTTAAATGATCATCTGATAAATACAACAACTTAAGCATAAATCTTTGTTTGCTGCCTGGCAAATTTCACATATGAAGGAACAAATATGTGACAGTACTGCCAAATATGATACCATAGTCTTTGTTGATGTATTCTGGCATGAAAATTGGTGGGAGATCAGAACCACATACCAGATTGTATTCAAGCCTGAAAGCTTGCCATTTGTGGCAATATTCTTACCAAGAGCTGTCGAGCACTTTAGCCATTATCTCTCCCCAACTATCTAAGCTCCACGGAAGCTCTTCTGCATATTCAGATGGATTAGCACCTCTGCTATAGTACTGATTATCAATTACCTTTTAGAGAAACTAATTCTAACAATGCAAGTGGCAAGAAATCCATGGTAATATTAGAAAGTGAATACAAATGACTGGAATCATACCTGTTTGTTCAAGTTAACAGCCGAGTCCTCAGATATCTTATTCATTTGTTCTTGTTGTTCTTTTATGGTTGTCAAAAGTTTGTCTACATACACTTGACGATCGTTATTATATCGCTGCCACCGTTTGTTCACCTGTGTTACCTGTAAAAAATATCTAGTTAAATGGCTCCGAAATTTAATGAAAAGTACATGGAACTATTACCAGTGCCCTAGAAACAATGTAGTATTTACCTGCTCCAACATCCGTGCAACATAGGTGGGGAAAAAATATACTGAATATTACCCCTATCTATGTGTAACAATACATTTAACCCTTTAAGTGGCACTGATATGTACCACTGGTAAACAACTGGAATTACCATGAGTAATTGTTTTTTCTCTTGTTTCAATGGTATGAACCTTGATCACTTCATACCTCAGGGCATACTTAAAAATACGTAATAAATTGATAAAGTTTATTCATTGCTGTTCCCAAAGAGTACTTACTGACATATTTCACTGTAGAGCTAGAAAAAAACCTTTTGTCACTTAAAGGGTTAAATATGGTTATGTTGCTATCACACTTTAGTGATGCAAGTTTTGGAGTCAGTGCACCAAGAAAATTAATTCAGTAGCTTGTAAGGATTTATATATTTTATATTGCATGCACAACATATTTCAGAAACCAGACTGCAATTGTAATAGTTGAAGAAGTGAAAAGGAACAGTAGTTGATAAGGAAGTGAGATAGGATTGTAGGACGTCCCCGATGTTATTCAGTGTACATTCAGCAAGCAGGAAAAGAAATCCAAGAGAAATTTAGAAGAGAACTGAAGTTCAGGGAATATCTATTAAAATTTGGAGGTTTGCTGCTGATATTGTAATTCTGTCATGGATGACAAAGGACTTTGAAGATCACGTGAAGGAAACGGATAGTTCATTGAAAATGTGTTAAAAAGTGGGTACCAACAAAGGTTAAATAAGGTTAATGAAATGCACTCAAATCCAGTCCATTGAGGACACACACACACCACACACACACACACACACACACACACACACACACACACACTAACGCGTGCGCACAGTGTGCTTATTTGTGTGGATGTGTACTTTTCTTTTCAGAAGAAAGATTGCGCCGAAAGCTCTGTGGATAACAGTCTTTTCGTTGTGCCTGTCTGCAGCTAATCTATACTTTTTCATACTGCAATATTGTTTATATCAACGTATGTCAGTTTGGTCAGTAGGATCTTTCTTATATAGCTCTAGCTGTTGAGTATATTGAAATTCACAATGCAGTCGTTCTCCTTCGACCAGTGACAGTAAGTTACCGTTTTTATAATTGGAGGCCGTGGTGACAAATAAGAATAAACCTAATGTAAACAAACACAAACGCGATGATTGGTCAGAAGCCGTAGCACACGTACAATGGTGTTATTACGCTGTTGGAAGTAGGTCCTACTTATGTATAAGACATCTTATTACTAAGTTACGTTAAACGAAATTTTAAGATACTCAGATGTATAAACAGCCATCAACGTTTTCCTTAATCACGCTTTAGCCACGAAGTTTTTATTTCAAAAATCGTGTACAGTCACAACCTCTGCAGCATTGTGTACCGATTGTCACGCTGTTAACGCGCAATATGAAAATGGCTTTCTGATCCACAGTGAAACACGCGCGTGGAAAACGGTTAAAAAGCGCCGAGAAATAGGCTGCTCTCAATGTTTTTTCATAAATTTACAGAGATAATCGGCTTTGAAGTTCTCCCAGGGTTGTATATACTGCACTAGGTCAATAATTACAAACTGCACGTGTAGCGCAGTCGGTAGTATAATGGGATGTGAACCAGTTGCGGTTTATCGTGTGTCTCCAGTGTCATTTTTTTTCTCGTTCAATTTGAAATACCTACATCTCGTAATCATAAAAATAATTTTTATAAATAATGCACGTCTTCTTGTTTCTAATTACATATTGGACGCGAAATTCCTGTTTCCATTTCAAATACACATTCTTAATTATCGATGTTTTATGAATAACTTTTCAAAAAAGTTGTTTAAATTAAAAAACATAATTTAATTTTTAAAGCAAAAATGAAAACCAAATCCTCTTTATTTGGACTATGTCCATCGTTTTAAACCAGAGGTAGATTAAGTATCGTAGAAACATGAAAAACAATCATTTTCACAGCATCGAGCACATAATGCAAATGCTGCATTTTTACAGTTGCTCTGCACCACTTCAATATAAACCCAACAGAAATGATGTGGAGCCAAGCTGCGGGACATGGCCCGAGAAGTAACAAGACTGTTAAGCCGCCAGACGTACTGGAACTATACGCACTCAGCTTTTTCACACGTCACTGCCGAACGCTGACGGGATATAGAACGGCTCGCCATGGAAGAGAAAATGATGCGCCTGGTTGGCTTCGTGGATTCTGTTGTTGATAGGCTTGTTATCAATGTAGCCAGTGACACTTCCAGAAATGAAATGTATTTCTCGGATTCGGATAAGGAAGGAGCTAAGAGATTACCAGACAACTTTCTGTAAGTAATACCTTCAATGGCTTCAGTATTTATACGGTGAAATCCTTGAATACTCTCTTACGGTACGCACAGCTTATGCAGAAAAATTACCCAGTGGTCAAGTCAGGAATTTTCATCATCCTTGTTTTTAATTACAACAGTACGTTAGCTAAAAAATGATAACGTGTTGCGGTTTTCGTCTAGTCGTCTAAGGAGCATATTGTGGGAGATTTGCAGCCACGTCACTGCAGGCTAACTGTACCAGCTGACCGGCCAGTGCTGTCCAAGTTAATTGCGCCGGTAAAGCTGTTGTCCCGTATTATCGCTAAGTTGATGTGCGCGTAACGCACAGTACAAAAGTACCCTTATTATCGTACTCTAGCCACCTTGGCTCCAGTCCCACGTGAAACGGAAATCCAATGAGGTTCCAGCAAACGCGGAAGAATACATAGTGCAGTGCTTACAGCAGGTTTATTCCTATGGTAAACGGATTATAGCTCGAGTAAAGTAACTGTTTGGTTATGTGCTGGCAAAACGAACAACTGTGTCAACACAATCTTTGTACGTTCTGTTATACTTATGTCACTCATAAAAACAATTTTTCTTCTGTAGTACGATATTTTCAAGTTTTTAATGCCTTTTGAAGGTCTACCCAAACTCCCTTTGTTCTCACTGTACGGGAGTCTATCACAGTCTAACTGCGATTGTATTGCATTAGTCGCCAAAAAGGTACTGGTTGATATCCCTTGTCAAAGTTGACGGGCAGTGTAATTGTCTTCGGTGCTATTGACTGCTTACAAGAACGGGAACAATGCTTATGAATGAATTTCGAATAAGCAATGAAGAGATCCGATTTTTCATTAGAAGCATCATAGCTAACGATCTGAAGATGCTACATTAGTCTAATCGATTCTGCAGAAAGCTAAAGTGACACGAGTTGTAACATTATATGACAGTACACTAAACACGTTGAAGAAGTCAAGAATGTATACAGCTAAGGCCACGTTTATTCGGTGAGCTACTTACGTCCGTTATGATAGCTTGCAACTTCAAATTTTCCTCTTGCATTGACCGATAATTCCTCTTCAGTTCGTCGTATTCTTCGGTCAAAAGGTCGGAACTGCTTTCAGAGGTATTCTGTAACAGACGTAAATATACTTTATGAAGTGGAATTCGGTCGAGTACGACAATATTCATTCTATTTTATGATTTAAAAAGAATAAACTTCGTGTTCCACAGTCATATGAAATTTGCGATTTGCTTGACTACGTGAGCAATCTTCTTTTGGATGTAGTGCCATTTATTACATTCCAGCCGAAAAGCTGTCATCAAGCCAAAGTTTGTTTTTAACACAGTCCTTAACCAGGCATGGTCTGTTGGGAGAGGAACCGTATGCCGTTGCCTTCTTCGTCCTTTGGCTGACTGACCGGCCTACCGACGCAGCCAGCGGGGCCGGGAGGTACCGAACAGTGCAATGTGGGTTCCGAACCACGGCGTGACTGCATTTTTCACATCAACAAACATTACTACAGGTGAAGGAAGGGAAAAGTGGTAGATAAAAATCCTAGGAATGATCGGGAATCGAACATGATAACTATAGTATTTGTAGTTTGGCAATTTACCACCAAACCACTGAGCAGCAATGAAAAATTGAAGAGAATATCTGCCTGTGCCCAGACTTATCTACACAAGGCAGTATTTTATCGCAAGGCAGTTTCATGGCCATCAGAAAATACACTACAACCAGTCATAATTTCATTAAATAAACTATTTTTCTATTATGATTTCTGAATTAGGCCCCTCTTCGAGAAAGTTTTTTTAGTATTTTCCCTTCTTGTCGCTGAAGTGGTAAGTTTCATCATATAACCAAACAAAGTAACGTATATCACGTACAGCATATGAATTTCTTGTAAAGTAATACCGAATTACAGAACGTATTTTTGTGAAAGACAATCACTTGGGAAACGAATTGAGGGCAACATGGCGGACAGAATAGATACCATAAAAAATCCAATTAGACCCTGTTGGTACTTCGTACAGAAATTGGCTCACGTTTTTATGTTTATTCGTAACTAATTTAGAAAATGAAAAGTATTACAGTTTTGGAAGTACATAAACAGATCAAGTATCTTGTCAGTCACATTTGAGAACTTCATTTTAAAAATAAGTACAGATTAGTTGCCTAAATTAAAAAATGGAGGCTAATAATCCAAACGAGTACTTTTTCGAGTGTCAACAATAATTTTACCTTGCTTCAGTTAGGTGTTCAAATCAATTGGAGAAATGATTGAAATTACTTGATGGTTGTCACATGAACTTCGATACACTATACTTTGAATCTTTATTGTCTGACCGAGCGAGGTGGAGCAGTGGTTAGACACTAGACTTGCATTCGGGAGGACGACGGTTCAATCCCGCAACCGGCCATCCTGATTTAGGTCTTCCTTGATTTCCCTAAATCGCTCCAGGCAAATGCCGGGATGGTTCCTTCGAAAGGGCACGGCCGACTTCCTTCCCCGTCCTTCCCAAATCCGATGAGACCGATGACCTTGCTGTCTGGTCTCCTTCCCCCAAACAACCCCCCCCCCCTCCAACCCCCCCCCTTATTGTTTTGACTTACTGGTGAAAAATTATAACAAATGACTAACCAAAAAATAATTTTCATAATGAATTCCACAAAAAAAATTTACAACTGTAATCTACAAGTACAAATTTGGTGGAAAGCCCATTTGACAAAATATTGGAATCATTAAAGGATGTGTTATTAAGTACAGATGAACGAAAAGTAGGGAAAGTAAGGTGCTGGATGTGTAACCCTAATACTCAAGAAGGATCTCCAGCCTCGTTGCGCGCAGCGGTTAAGAAAATGAAAAAAATGGTTCAAATGGCTCTGAGACTATGGGACTTGACATCTGTGGTCATCAGTCCCCTAGAACTTAGAACTGCTTAAACCTAACGAACCTAAGGACATCACACACATCCATGCCCGAGGCAGGATTCGAACCTGCGACCGTAGCAGTCGCGCGGTTCCGGACTGGGCGCCTAGAACCGCTAGACCACCGCGGCCGGCAAGAAAATGAATCACATTCGGGAAAAGCTGAGTAAATCTCCATTCGGTCATCCAGATGTAGCTTTCTCTAAATCGATTAAGGCGATAACCAGGATGGTTCCTTTGAGATGTACATTGCCTATTTCCTATCCAGTTCTTGACCTGTTGGAGCTCGCGTTAGTCTAATAATTTCGTTGTTAAATCCTAATCTCTTCGCCTTAAACCTTGCTTGAAAACCGACAGAATGCGCGCCTGCCTTATCCATCCTATTAACGACAATGTTTATGAATAAGACTAGTACAGACTGGCACGGCAACTCGCGTTAAGTGTTCGGTCTGTTTATCCTAGAACGCGAGACGCTGCGACACGCCTGCCGTGCTTACAACGTGACGTCACACGTACATCAGCAGCTAGGGACACGTGCCAGCCTCGCGCCACGTGTCTGCCCCCCACCACTGCCCTGCCTCCCAGCCACGCCTCTTCCGCGAGCTGTGGTCTACTTCCGCATGCTTTTGTTTCCTGCTTTCTGGCTGACTTGCATGGGATGGTTGGGTGCCGGTGGTAGAGGCGGTACGAGCAAATTATTTGCACGATCAGTCAACAAAGCCGTACCGAGGTAATACTGCGCCCTTGGCAGAAACCCCAAAGCTGTCTCCCCTCTCCACAAAACTACCTTCCTGCAATTATTCTACGCAAATTTTATAATCTGCTGTGCAGGACTTGCCCGTGGGCGTGATGCGACCCCTGCCAGGCAGATAGGGAACGTATCTACATCTACATGGATACTATGCAAATAACATTTAAGTGCCTGGCAGAGGGTTCATCGAACCATCTTCACAATTCTCTATTCCAATCTCGTATAGCGCGCGGAAAGAATGAACACCTATATCTTTTCGTATGAGATCTGATTTCCCTTATTTTATCGTGGTGATCGTTTCTCCCTATGTAGGTCGGTTTCAACAAAATATTTTCGCATTCGGAGGAGAAAGTTCCTGATTGGAATTTCGTGAGAAGATTCCATCGCAACGAGAAACGCCTTTTTTCTAATGATTTCCAGCCCAAATCCTGCATAATTTCTGTGACATTCTCTTCCATATTTCGCGATAATACAAAACGTGCTGCCTTTCTTTGAGCTTTTTCGATGTACTCTGTCAGTCCTAGCTGGTAAGGATCCCACACCGCGCAGCAGTATTCTAAAAGAGGACGGACAATCATAGTGTAGGCAGTCTCCTTAGTAGGTCTGTTAATTTTTCTAAGAGTCCTGTCAATAAAACGCAGCCTTTGGTTAGCCTTCCCCACAACATTTTCTATGTGTTCTTTCCAATTTAAGTTGTCCGTAATTGTAATACCTAGGTATTTAGTTGAATTTACGGCTTTCAGATTAGACCGATATATCGTGTAACCGAAGTTTAACCAGTTCCTTTTAGCACTCACGGGGATGACCTTACACATTTCGTTATTTAGGGTCAACTGCCACTTTTCGCACCATTCAGATATCTTCTCTAAATCGTTTTGCAGTTTGTTTTGATCTTCTGATGACTTTATTAGTCGATAAACGACAGCGTCATCTGCAAACAACCGAAGACGGCTGCTCAGATTGTCTCCCAAATCGTTTGTATAGATAAGGAACAGCGAAGGGCCAATAACACTACGTTGGGGAACGCCTGGAATCGTTTCTGTTTTACTCGCCAACTTTCCGTCAATTACTACGAACTGTGACCTCTCAGAGGAAATCGCAAATCCAGTCACATAACTGAGACGATATTCCTAAGCACGCAATTTCACTACGAGCCGCTTGTGCGGTACAGTGTCAAAAGCCTTCCGGAAATCCAGGAATACGGAATCGATCTGAAATCCCTTGTCAATAGCACTCAGCACTTCAAGTGAATAAAGAGCTAGTTGTGTTTCACAGGAACGATGTTTTCAAAACTCATGTTGACTGTGTGTCAATAGACCGTTTCCTTCGAGGTAATTCATAATGTTCGAACACAATATATGTTTTAAAATCCAGCTGCATATCGACGTTAACGATATGGGCGTGTAATTTAGTGGATTACTCCTACTACCTTTCTTGAATATTGGTGTGACCTGTGCAACTTTCCAGTCTTTGGGTACGGATCTTTCGTCGAGCGAACGGTTGTATATGATTGTTAAGTATGGAGTAATGCATCGGCATACTCGGAAAGGAACCTAATTGGTATACAGTCTGTACTAGAAGACTTGCTTTTATTAAGTGATTTGAGTTGCTTCACTTCTCCGAGGATATTTACTTCTACGTTACTCATCTTGGCAGCTGTTCTCGTCTCGAATTCTGAAATATTTATTTCGTCTTCTTTTGTGAAGGCATTTCGAAAGGCTGTGTTTATTAACTCTGCTTTGGCAGCACTGTCTTCGATAGTATCTCCATTGCTATCGTGCAGAGAAGGCATTGATTATTTCTTGCCGCTGAAGTTCTTCACATAAGACTAGATTTTCTTTGGATTTTCTGCGCGGTTTGGAGACAAAGTTTGGTTGTGGAAACCGTTATAAGCATATCGCGTTGAACTCCGCGCTAAGTTTCGAGCTTCTGTAAAGCATCGCCAATCTTGGGGATTTTGCGTCTGTTTAAATTTGGCATGTTTGTTTCGTTGTTTCTGCAACAGTGTTCTAACACGTTTTGTGTACCAAGGAGGATCAGCTCCGTCGTTTGTTAATTTATTTGGTACAAATCTCTCGATTGCTGCCGATACTATTTCTCTGAATTTAAGCCTCATCTGGTCTACACTTATATTATTAATTTGGAATGAGTGGAGATTCTCTCTCAGGAAGGCGTCAAGTGAATATTTATCTGCTTTTTTGAATAGGTAAAAGCGACCGCAGGAAAGAAAGACTGTTTACGAAATAACTGGAGGGAGAGGGATACGTGAGTTATCCTACCCTATGTGTTCATATTTTCTGCCAGTGAGCCTTTCCCTCGACCCGCGACAGTAAACGCAAGCTGTTGTCACAGTCATTTCTACAGCGACGTTTCGTACTTACGCTCATGTACAGCCACGGATTCCTGCTGCGACTTTGCTACAATATTGTAAGCTGTCAGAGGTCGGCGAGCGGGTTTTCATGCAAATGTGCTATTTGACCGAAAGTTTTCGATTTCTAGCGGCTGAGATCGGAGCAAAGCAAGCAGAAAAGGTCGAAGGGATATGAAATTTACTTGCCCCTCCAGCCGGTACTTTTGCTTCTTCTGTTAACATTAAGTGGGAATTCTCGTTTTTGTTTACCGCAGATTAAACCACGTCGTCCCGATATTCCATTGATGAACAAAGGAAGATAGCTACCTGGACTGAGGTCTTTCAGCCGCGCGGAGTGGCCGTGCTGTTTGAGGCGCCATGTCACGGATTGTGCGACCCCTCCCGCCGGAGGTTCGAGTCCCCCCTCGAGCATGGGTGCGTGTGCGTTGTTCTTAGCATAAGTTAAAGGGACCGAAGACCTCAGTAGTTTGGTCCCTTAGGAACTCGCACGCATTTGAACATTTGAGTTCTTTCAGTCTCAAAGCATTGTACAAGAAAAATGCAAGACATGGACTGACGGGATGCACCATCGCGCCTGACAATAAACATCATTTTAATGCTAACATTTTTGCCTCACTCTGTTCTACGGGAGTGCTTATACAGCGCTAGACGGTGAACGCTCGTATAACCAAACGTACGTCCTGCTATACGTCATCGGCTGTATTGCTCAAGCATCTGGTCTCTTAAGACAACTGAAAGTAGGCCTTATTTATGTGTTACGTTTTTGTTGTTGTTCTAGTGCGAATGAAACTGACACGTGCTGAAGCATTGAAAATCGTAATATTCTTTGCTAATAGCTTTTCTAAACGTTTGATCCACGTAATTCTTGTATCCAGTTTCACTGGATATTAGTTTTCTTCCGGACGTTGTGATACTTTTCTATGGGTGTTTGTGGCAATGAGCGGAATGCTGAGCTAGGGTGAATATTTGGACTATCTCACACACAAGTGATCCCCCTTGTATGATTGTCATTGTCAACACCGATGTGGGTCGCATGGTGCAATATTACCAACGATCACCCGACTATTTATGCCACTCCGATAGCTGAATGTAGTAGCGTACTTCTCGGCAGACTCGTGCTGGCACTATAGGAAAATTTGCCCTTAGCAGTTCGCCACATCACGTAGTACTTGTTTGATGTACGCCTTTTTCTGGACAGTTCATTCCCAACACTGAATTTGGCTGATAGGGCTGTAAGGCTAGTCGAATCGTATTCTTCCGACCGACTGGTCGGCGGAGTAAGGATCATGACTGATAGAGGCTATGGCAAGTCCCAATTTCACGCCCCCAACTCTGCCGACTGATGAACGTGTTCCAGGGAAATGGGATTGGTCGACGTACTCTGTTCAGTTAGGCGAATGTTGCTGCTGGTTTCAGATCGTATTTCATGTAATTAACTATTTCGGATACAGAAACGCTTATAATTCTAAGAGTGAAATTACTTCACCGCGAAATCCGCAGGACATTAAGTATATTACCGTGACATGTAAACTTTTGTCGAAAGTGGCGGAGGACACGAGTTGGAAGACAATTTTTTTTTTCCTGGCCTTATCCCGTATCCTCACCGGGTCGACATCTTATTCTGAATTTAGTGGTACAAGGTGGCCAGATTACCTTCCCGTCTACGACAATTGTCTAAGCTGATTGCACACATCTGTGCTAAGAAAAACAATTGTAACTGGAGAAATAATAACTTAGCTTTCCAAATACTACTACAGTAGTTCATAATATGCACTCAAAGTCAAGCAAGCAAGTATGAGATAAACGTGGTGCCTGTCAGAAATATTACGTAGGCCAAAAGCGTTGATCTTTTGAAGTTCGCTTTACTAAACTTTATAATTTAGATAGTAATAAAACAGCTTTTGGTTCTCATTGGGAAAAGAAAGAAAAAAAAGTTGGCACAGTATAGGAGGTACAGATGAACATCTTGATACCTGTCATGTTCCTAAAGCACAATTAGGAGGAATAGCTCCACACCTTGATGTCTCATCAGGTTCATAAAGGATGTCTTTGGATACACGTTAAGAGCTTGAAATTTCTTCTAATTTTAAAAGGCATCTTGTCATGGTCCGCTCGGCTCCTCCCGTCGGAGGTTCGAGTCCTCCCACGGGCATGTGTGTGTGTGTGTGTGTGTGTGTGTGTGTGTGTGTGTGTGTGTGTGTGTGTGTGTGTCGTCCTTAGCGTTAGTTAGTTTAAGTTAGATTAAGTAGTGTGTAAGCTTAGGGACTGATGACCTCGGCAGTTTGGTCCCATAAGAACTTTAAACTTTAAAAAAAAAAAAAAATCTCGTTAGATGAACAAAGCGATTTCCGTATTCATGTCTTTTTCGAGGACCTTTCTGATCTGTTACAAGGCCTTATCTCGCTGTTCTTGCCTTTTTCTTCATTGGGGTCTTTTTCCTGTTTCATACTGACTGTTAAGTCTACACTTCAGACCACCAGAAAATAGTTTACTAGTCGCATCGTGTATCATAATCCTAGTGCACATCTAGCTTATCTACAGAAGTAGTTAAGAATTTTTTTTACTAGTCATGACTGAGAAGGCTTTTTCTCATAATAAATTTTACAATGTGAATATTCTTAATCATATCTTTGATCTTTCAGAGTCACCAACGTTATATCATTACGTAGTCAAATCTAGACTTCATTTCCAACATAGTGCAGTTAACGAATTACTATGTAAAGCCGCTTTTACAGCGGAGCGGACGAACAAAGTAAATGAGAATTCTTCTTTGTGTAAACGCCATAAAAAACTAGGTGCGCGTGTGCAACCGACATTCGGTTTTGTTTGGTTGGCTTTCGCATTTCTTCGCTCATTGTTTCGCTAGTTGACAGTTTTTCAGAGAACCATCAAGAAAAATTCGCTTTCTCTCCGCTTCGGTGTTAGCAACAAAAAGCTTTCGTCTGCTGTCTCTTCCACTTTTGTCGTGGTTGACGTGAGCTGCGTGAACGATTGGGTAGTCCGAAGAGGATGTAACGCTGCTGATAAAATAATATAGATATCATTCGTGCTTCCTAGAAAATTGCGGAAGCACTCAAAAAGATCTTGCAAGAGGTGTGAGAAAGACAAATTCATTGGATGCTTGCATAATGTAACGTATTTTCGAAGATATGAAATTAGAAGAAATTAATAAAGATCTTTAATTGTTCTTTGCTCTTAATATGTCGTGCTTTAAATACCTGCACCAAACGGGAAATTAATGTGAGAGAAGCACAAATGACGTTGCGAAAAAGTTTAAGTTGTGGACTTGAGTGTAACCATATCTATTTCCAGTTGTCGCAGAAGAGAAGGAACCTCTGAAAATTGTCTACACTAGCTTTGAATTTCTTATGATGAAACTGGTTAAAGTTTGAAGAGATTTCTGGATTGCAACGGTCGTTGTAAACTTCACTCCACGATATTTCGAATGGACACCTGCCAGTCATCTTCAGCGAAGACCGGCTGCAGTCGCAAAACGTCTTCGAACACTTAATTCGCCGGTAAAATATTAAATGTCACATTTCTGTAACTTTTGTCAATTTTTGTCATATTTTTTCAACAAAAATAAGTAGAGAGTATGTAGATGCAGCCAAAAAGGTTCTTGCTTTAAATAGTTAAAGATCTGTTGCTCGTCAGCGTATTCTGCACGGCGACCTCTCTTTCACAGCGTCAGAGGTATGGAACCCTTATAGGGTCACGGTCTGTGTCTCCGACTGTTAAAAATCCTTTTTCTCAGGAATGGGTACACGTATCGAGTTGAAATTTTGGCACATGCCAAGGACTACAGTCCCTTGGCGGTGTAAAAAACTGAAGCTTCTAATTCAGTTCAATCAAAAGGACGCCCATTTATGTCAGGTATTTTGATATCTTGCCAACCGGGCGCGAAACGGAAACCACTGTGAAAACCCGATGAAGCTTTCCACGGGATATGTTGGGCTGTGTCTCTAACATGCGTATCGAGCGCATCAACATCGCTCCTTTTCAGTTCTGAGCGTGCTCGCCGTGAGCTTTCGCCCGATTTCATGCAGTAAGCATAACCCGACTGTCACGCATTTCCTTCTTACTGACAATTCTCGGCAGCACATTGTAGGGGCAACGAAGACGCACCTGCAGGGATTTCGATAGGAAGTCTTTGATCGCCAACCATAGAGCCCGGACGCGGCTCCCTCTGAGTTTTATCTCTGTTCACATGACCCTGGCTACGATGAAAACAGTTTGCCACAGGCAACGAGCTGCAGACCAGCGTAGAGAAATGGCGGAAAGCAAAGATGGCTGTCTTCTATGACGAGCACTACGATAACATTTTTGATTTTCACATTGGTTTCCGTTTCGCGCGCTATCGGACCTAACTTTTTGGATAGCCCTCGTAGACAAAGGCAAAAATTGTCGAAATTCTCGATTCTCACGATGGAATGAACTATATGTATACATAATTAAGTTTGTACGAACACTGTGCTCGAGTCCTGCTCGCACTTATTCGTATCTTTTTTAACCAGGTTAACTGACGAATTGGTAATAAGTAGGAACACGAAAAAAATCTTTACTTTATGGCCAAATTCGGTGTTATTTCTTGCCAAATATGGTGTTATTCTTTACCAATTACTCTGTTTTTTGTCAGTTTCGGTGCTATTTATTGCCATACAGTGCTATTTTTTGTCTGATTCGTTTTTCGCCAGTTTCACTATTTTTTGCCAGTTTCTATTTTTCTCTTTTCCGTGTTATTTTTTACCGAATTTTGCGTTATTTTTTTGCTAAATGAGGTGTCATTTTGGAGCTGTTTTTTGCTATTTTATGTATTACTATTTTGCCAGATTTGGTGTTACTTCTTTGCTAAATTCGGTTTTACTTTTTTGCCTAGTTAAGTATTTATTTTGCTAATGTCGCTGTTATGTTTTGCCAGTTACGATAATTTTTTTAAATTTAGTGTTATTTTTTGCGGATGTCCGCAGCTCGTGGTCTTGCGGTTGCGTTCTCGCTTCCCGCGCACGGGGTCTCGGGTTCGATTCTTGGCGGGGTCAGGGATTTTTCCTGTCTCGTGATGACTGGGTGTTGTGTCGTCTTCATCATCATCATCATTCATCCCCATTCCGGTCGGAGGAAGGCAATGGCAAACCACCTGCACTAGGACCTTGCCTAGTACAGCGATGTGGGTCTCCCGCATCGTCCCCTACGCCCCTCGTGAGTTTGGGACATCATCATCATCATTTTCGTCGATTTCGGTGTTATTTTAACTATGGAGATGATTTTTTTTGACAAATCCGGCGTTATTGGTTTGTCGACACGGTGCTGTTTTTAGCAAATGCATTTCAACATTCAACGGATATTGGTAAGCCGTTATCCTCAGATTTATAACATTTTTATACCAGAAAACGACAGTATTTAATAGAAATCGGCGATTTCACATTATTTCACTAAAAATGCGCCAATTTCGTGTTATATTTCGCGTTATTTTTCGCGTCATCCTTTTCGCGAAGTTTTCCTGTAGCTAGCAATGAGTCGAAACCGGTAATGATCAATACCACTTGTGTAACTTTACACAGAAATATGTAGTTAAAAAAAGAATCTTAGTGATTTGTCTTATAGGTGCTTTCACACTGCCGTAAAGCACTGTCCAGCTGTAAGGCAGTCGGTGGCAGTGTGACGCTACCGGAAGAGGAAGTGTTTTAAGGTCGGCAGAGGAAAGAACCGCTCAGCGCGGAAACATCGCCCACGGCACGGGGGCCGGGGACTACCTCGAATCTTTCCGCCACGCTTTTCCTGCTGCCCACCAACAGAGCTGTATATCTTAACGCTTGTTGGCACAACTGCCGTTAACAGTATTCAGCAATTACAGTGAACGCACGTTTAGGAAGTGACGTGGCGTGCTAGACCACGATCCTATCCGCAGGGGGACAAGCTACACTCACTCGATGTTTACGGGGAAGTCGGGGGAAATAATTCATAGTGAAAGCATTTTTGAAGCTTACCCTACGAAAATTTGTTATTGACTTCTCGGCTAGAAATAAAATAGTGTGTGTTAGGGAACGAAAGTTTTTATTGAAATGTCACCACAAAAAGTGAAACGACAGTTTAAACATCCGATTCGAGCACCCAGAATTGCTTTATGGTCAAAGTGCATTCGGCAAAGACTATGCTTTTGTGGCCTTAATTAGCGTGAAAAGTTTAGAAGGTGTTGGTTGCGATTTGTGAACTAAATCAACGAAAGCTATCTGAGTCACCACGAAATCGGCATTGTTAATTGCTTAGAAAAAGAAATAGATCTTCCATAAGTTAATTTTTCAGTAGGCCTAATATCCATACATGTTACACAAATAAATGAATGTTTGTGTGTAATTTCCACATCTCTTCCTAAACCACTTGATCGATTTCAACCAAACTGGATACACGTATTCCTTAGTGTCTTGCAACAATCGCTGTCTGATTAAGAACCATATACCTGTCATAGTTAAGGTGATATGACGACAAACACTGCGATGTGTGAAAAATGCCGCATCGTTCATGAAGTTTTAATGCCTTTGTTTTTTATTACTAAGACACTCCTAAAATCGAGTCATCTTACGGAAATACCTAAGATCAGGCAGCGCTTTTGACAGCTTTCAACTGCGACGCCGTTGTAGTTGTTTCTAATAGAATATTAGTAAAATAAATGCCAGGCACTAACAGTTACTGATGACAAAACGTTTGAATGCGAATCTGTGTACAGGAATATCAATTTGAGATGAGCAGGTACAATGTTTCTAGATTGTTGATTTGTACATGTACCATATCTGTAAGAATATATAAATTCAATTAAACTTTTAAAAATGTGCAAATCTTATACGAAGAATTGCATTATTAAATTTGAATACCCGGTTTACAGCTTAGTTTGCGTAGACTAGTGTGTAGATTTTCACAATATACAAATTCGTTTAAAGAAAAAAAATTGTCTGTGCACACCCACACAGTCTACACGAACGAAGCACAGAGCGCAAAGCTAATTAAAGACAAAAGGAAAATAATTATAAACGCCAGCACAGCACAAAGTCTTTCGTAAATCTGAAAAGAAGGAAAAAGAACTGAACCTTTCCTTATTGACGAAAGAGCTGTTCGTAGTCCATAGGAAAAAGAAAAATGCTCTTATCGATCTTCTGATTGAAGTAACTTCAGTTTTGATATGACATTAAGGAAATATAGCTGAATGATGCGCGCAATATCGGGGCTATCTTGGTTTGACATTTTACAGAAACATTTCGTGGAAATGCCGATGTATTTTGTAACTCTGGCTATTTCAGAAACTGTTGATGGGGAACGCAACCGGCTGCAAATATTTTTAAAAAAGGCGCTAACTATGCAACACTTCTCATACGGTGTAGGGCCGGACGACTCATGACACAGTTAATAGTTGAATTGTATAATATTTAGAACCATAATTTAACTTGTTCGCTGACAATTAACAGAATAATTTACTTTTTTTTTGAAAATCAACACAAACTTGAATACAAAGGAAAGGTTCGAAAAGTCGTTCCTCCGTTCGTCTACATTTATATGCATTCTTTTTTAGCATAATTTATGGCTAGTACTGCAGTGATAGTTTTGGTGTGACAAGGTCGATTCTCTCTACCTGCTCCTGCATTATCTTCGTAAAATTAAATTATTGTTCCGTCTTTAATGACGCGCGAAACCAGGAAATGAAAATTGTGACTATTGCGGAACAAACGCATACCAACTTTTCTATGACAACTAATGAACACTTGTACTTAGTTTGAAAAAACATAACTACGACTGAGTATAAAGAACCGTAATAGAATACTGTGCTTCAAATGACAAGACTAGTCATTGTACGGTGTACTGTATAAGAAGACTTTAGTGACAGTTATTAACGGAATATGCAAGACTACTGAACAATTGTGTAGGCACTAGTGACAGTACATATCCAGTATATGACTTTTCTTATCTGTTGTTTGAAAGTGTTCTTCGAGATGCAATTGAGAAATGGACGGCAGAGAATTTTGAAGCGTATCTGAAACACTGAATTTAAATTACGAAGCTGGTTGTGGGAACACTAGATTAAGGATTTACCCATTTTTCACGCCGTGGTGCTTAAACGCTTCGAAACAGCAGCCACATCGCCATTGATGAATCCTTTGTATTTTTCATTTCGCGTACTTGTTTTGAGAACTTGCAATTCAATTTTTTTAGCAGGATTACGCTATCACCCGTAAATTAATAAGGTAGTAGCAATTTAAATGACCGGTATGTACAAATTTTATTGCACGGCAAGTTTTCTGTTCACGCCTGTCATCTACGTGCTGACAACAGTATTCACAGACTAGACTAGTCACTAGAGGGATAGGGCTCACACACTGCATAATCTTCCCCACCCCTCCCTCCATCTCTCTCCATCCCCACCACTCACACCCCCTTCCACCAGGCCTATGAAAACGACGGCAAAAAAAGCCCTTGGGTCTATGTTTTAAAAAATTACGTACTAGGATGCCTTAACCACATATTAGTGTGCATCTTGCAATGTCAGCATTGTATCGAATTGTATCTTCGGAAATGAACACAAGGGGCATCAAAGAGGAAACAAAACAGTATGATGTTTTACAGTTCACAAAGTCGTCTCTGAAGGAGGAACATTAAATAATGCTGAAGATCCTATCGATGTGTAAGAATGTCAAGCAATGTACATACTTAACAACTGTTAGAAATATTACCGTACCTGATACTAAATGAAATCCGAGGCCAAGAATTCGTCACTGTATCAACAACAGAAAACGGTTAGCACAATACAAACTGTATGTGCATTTAGTGCCATTTTCGACTCTGATCCAAATTACTCTGACGTTTGATGACAAACGAGTCTATGTACCACACGATTTATTTGAACATTGTTGACCATTTGAGAAATTTCTGAGATGGAAAGCTAATGCAGCCACTCGGATATTCACTTTAAGAAACGACACTTCGACACACCATTTGAAATTAAGCAACTGTCCACTACAGCTAAAGACACAGTCGAGCGGACAGTGAAAAAAAAAAGTGTTATAAAATGTTCACTCGTAGAAATAACACAACATTGTCGACTGCTGCTCTGAAGACTGATGCATCATGACGCCATGTGCGACCACATGACGCAGCTCACCTTCGATTTGTTGACGCGCCTTTGCGACAGTGACTGCGCGATCTCCGCTTTCCTCCGTTGCGCCGCTGCCATTCCACGACTCAACGTCACCTTCATGGCAGCACGTGCTGCAAGCTACTGACAAGGAACCTCCCGAGCACCCAGATAGCCTATTGGGTGGTATGGTGGGGGTTGGGGTGAGGGGGGGGGGGAGGGGGGAGCGGTGTCCGGCAGCCAGCCAATAGCGGCGATCTCTGACGACGACAGTTTCAGCCGTAGCGATCTCAAGCCCGCCAGTTGCCGGGGAGTTACCGCAGCGGGAGTAAGCTTTGCAGTGCTGGCGGCTAGCACGCGCCGGAGTCAGCTGATCACGTTGCGAGAGGCAGAGGACACCGTCACCTAGTATTGTCATTTACCTGTGTGTCTTCGACGCTGTATTCAGAGATCGAGCACTACGTGCATTCACATAGGAAGCTAACTACTGCAGCTTCACCTGCAAATAATTGCGGACAGTTTAAACAGTATCTTTTCGATGAGTCTGCGAAGCTCTACAAGTTTCGTTCGCGATGGTATTATTGTCGCCGGCCAGTGTGGCCGTGCGGTTAAAGGCGCTTCAGTCTGGAACCGCGTGACCGCTACGGTCGCAGGTTCGAATCCTGCTTCGGGCATGGATGTGTGTGATGTCCTTAGGTTAGTTAGGTTTAAGTAGTTCTAGGGGACTGATGACCACAGAAGTTAAGTCCCATAGTGCTCAGAGCCATTTGAACCATTTTTTTTTTTTTTTTTTTGGTATTATTGTCAAACTTGCTGAATTTTATCGAGGGAATGGATGGTCTAAAGAGTCTGCGTAGTCGTGAAACATATGCCATTCATGTGTAAATCTCCGAATTATGCTGCCAAGAATTCTCTTTACCAAGACCGCTACAGTCACTAACGCTCTGCTTTTCAGGTTTTGTCGCTAATCAATATATTCCATGTTTTTTATGTGTGTGTATGTGTGCTTATTTTCTTTTATTGTAAATGGGAATTTAAACCGGCCAACTTTTGTATTTTGGTGAGTTGAAGAATACAAGCAAACAAGCAGCAAAGAACATGCAAGGTTATAGATTTATTAAAAATTATCATATGCTCGATGGGCTGGCTCTATAATTTTTGTAGGAGATGGCTACGATAGGCTAATCACTGCCTAGCTTTAGTCGGGTATCTTATGAACGAGCACTTTTAATCGATGTTTGCTATCAGGTATGCTTTTCTCAATTTTCATAGGTTGACAAGTGCGCCGCGCGGGATTAGCCGAGCGGTCTAGGGCGCTGCAGTCATGGATTGTGCGGCTGGTCCCGGCGGAGGTTAGAGTCCTCTCTCGGGCATGGGTGTGTGTGTTTGTCCTTAGGATAATTAAGGTTAAGCAGTGTGTAAGCTTAGGGACTGATGACCTCAGCTGTTAAGTCCCATAATAACTACGGTGTGGCGCATACTCGTAACTCTACACTATTTTTCATTGTATGTATTTGCTTCCTATATTAAAATGTGAGAGAATATGCAGGTTTTTGGACGAGATATAAGGTTACTACTGCACGAAGTGAAGACGGACCGGGGTTCCGTGTTAGTGCCGTGGTACAAAAGCCACAATATTTCTGTCATCATGCCAAAGTTATTTTGAAATCTTAATTCGATCTGATTTCAAGAGACTCAGTTGGTTACAAACTTAATATGGTTTGTGTCTCCGGATGTTTTCGAGTACTGACTACTAACGGTTTAGAAATGTATACTTTCAAACAAAACAAAAAATCACTCTGTAATGTTCTCTGCCTGCTTTCCTTCTCATCCGCCAGTATTTTGTAAAATTTCTATGTCTATTTTGATTACATGTGTTCCGAAAGGTGGTCTGTATTTGCTTATGGATGTAATTTATTCATTTTAATTGATTCCGTTGTGGGTTCTTAGTGAAACATGGTTATTGTAACACTAAAAAAAGTTTCGTTTAGTTATACAACATATTTTATTAACTATATTCGATATTTATCACAATATTTTTATTTTCTAGTTGTTACTCAACGCGTTTCGGAGCTACAACTCCATTTTGAAGTACTGTATGCATTCACGGGTGTTACTTCTGCTTCATTTTTTACCTAATAGTAACAAAACAATATAATAGTTGCTTTCACGAGAAAATCTGTTTCATACGGGAGTAATGGCCACATAACATTCGTCTTCTGTTTTGGTGAAAAACTTGCAATTTTCCACAGTATTTTCGAACGATATATTAGCATGTTTGTGACAATACTAGATGACTTAAATGACACACTTAAACTGTTATAGTGATGTGGTACAGTATCGAACTGTGTATAATTCGCGTTTGGATAGATTGACGAAATAGATTTAATATTACTTAGAGGAGTGACAGTTGACAACTTTTGTTTTACATTCTTACAGCTTCAACACGAGATTTGACATATTTATTAACATACAGAGTGGCTCAAAATACTCGTTACAATTTACTGCTTCTAATGCTAAGTGTGTGATGTATACTTACTGAGATTGATATAGTACAATCATATTAATTTAGTTTTTTAATTCATGCATGACGATCAAATGAAATAACCTACTGCAAAGTCACAATGAGGATGATATGGTAGTTAGGGCATCATGGGAGGATGGGTTTACGGTGGAGGGGATAGTGTGTGTGTGTGTGTGTGTGTGTGTGTGTGTGTGTTTAACTTAGAGGGTGTATTATTGTTTTGTATAGGGATAAGGGAGCTGTGTTCATTACTTCTTGTGAGGCTGTTGTATTAAAGAGACAGTCATTTCATTACTGACTGCCGGAAGTAATCGGTTATATTCGCCAACTGTTCATTCAGCATGCCAGTGTATTTATAGTCTGGGTATTTCTAGTGCCTCTAGTATCTAGCGTTTTGTGCCCGAGGGTCGTCTATGGTAAATTGAGATCTGTATCGACGTCTGGAAGGATGCATTTGCTGTAATAAAGAGGAGTTGCCATTGCAGATTTTTTATTTACATTCAAACGTAGAGTCGACTTGTTCGTTATGTCTTTATATTATATTTGCTACCTGTGTGAAAACTGGTTCAATCTGGGCATGTGATCGTTTACTTTCCAGTACCGTATTTCTATCATTAATCCCATTTGAGACAGTTGATCTCGTAAAACTGTGGCGTGCTGTCACTGTTGGTTGAAAAATTGAAACAGATGTAACGCCCATTGTGTCTATATGGTCCAGATTGGAGCTGTAGTTGTGAAACGCGCTAGACAGTAATTAGGAAATAAAAATACTGTGACTGTAGACGGAATATTATTAGGTAGTATATCGCTAGCCTTGAAGTTAGTCACGGACAGCCTACGACGTAATCTGTATTAATAACGTAAATTTGCATGTGCTTGGTGGGTTGTCATTTTTGAAGCAATCTGTGTGGGTGACATCTGCAGTATCCGCTTTCATTACGTGTTAGATAATCCGGTACCACACATTTTTAAGAGAACTATTTGCACGCACGAACGAGGTTAAGTGGCCTCGTGGCGAAATAGGATATCTCACGCGAGCGCGACGTGTGTGCATATGTTCACAGCTTTCCCCGGCGTTCCATTGGTCTACGCAGACCGTTATCGCGAACGAGGAAGCCCCTGTTTACACGTACGAGATAAAGCAAATGAGGAAACGTGCGCCACTCCAAGATAATTGCTTGCCGAGTGAGTAAGCGGTAAGGCAAGCTGTGCTACAGTCGCTATCGAAAACGTTTCAAGTAAGATAACGTATAAACCACTTTCCATTTTCTTAAGGAAAAAATTTAATTGATGTTACCACTTTCATACTGCATACGAACATTAGATGTGCTGATACGTCTCGCATACAGTTAAAGAAACAGAAGAGATTCGGTATGCGAAAGTCGACGTTACAGGGGTGGCACACATAAATTCAGTTGATGTAAATTTTACAGTTATTATATGCTTCCTGCATTCTAAAGTGACACGTATTTAATAGTGAGGTGCGCTGTCAACTTAGTTGTATACACAATGTGCGTAGTGTAAGATGTAACGGATCCTTTATTTCGTGAACCACTTCTCAGAAGTCTCCTATACAACTGCAGCTGTCACAGGGGGATCGTGGTGCGCAAATAACACACCTGCGCCGTTTGTGCCCCTCTATTCCATTACATCTGCTAAGTCAGTTAATGCAGTAGAAATGGCTCTGAGCACTATGGGACTTAACATCTGAGGTCATCCGGCGGGGTCAGGGATTTTCTCTGCCTCGTGATGACTGGGTGTTGTGTGATGTCCTTAGGTTAGTTAGGTTTAAGTAGTTCGAAGTTCTAGGGGACTGATGACCATAGATGTTAAGTCCCATAGTGCTCAGAGCCATTTGAACCATCTGAGGTCATCAGTCCCCTAGAACTTAGAACTACTTAAACCTAATTAACCTAAGGACATCACACACATCCATGCCCGAGGCAGGATTCGAACCTGCGACCGTAGCAGTCTCGCGCTTCCGGACTGAAGCGCCTAGAACCGCACGGCCATCGCGGCCGGCAATGCAGTAGAACTTAGAGCGCTTTCAGTAGGACAGTTAATGTGAAACTTCCTCTTCGTTTAGATCCCTAGTCACAATCAGTGCCTAATCTAAGAAACTGTTTCGTTATTCCACACTTTACTCTTACTGTCTCCTGGTCCTTACGGCAAGAGAAGATGCGTGACAGTTAAACTGGTCTTGTCGTACCTACTTAGTGCGTCTGCTCAGTACCACCTGGGTCTGCTACGACATCCACCGCGAGTTTGTCTACGGAAGTTTACACTTTATCAGTCAGATCTTAATAATGCAATAGTTGAAGGTAACTGTCGCCTCTTCCAGCGGTTATTTTTTCATTAATTTTCAGCGAAATAACACTATTTGCTTCGATCAAGAGTACTTGATTTGACGATGCTTAGTAGTAGGCGCCAAACGAGTCCGTTATTCACAGTGGAATCAGAGGAGCAATCAAATGGCGAGTTGAAGATAGGGGTTGTTTCTCCAATATTCAACAATGGATCAATCTGTCTGCAAGTGTATATGTGTTCGTTGTCAGAACGACATTTAAGACCATCACTAATACTACCGGTTGTCGGTTAGAACCTTTTTAAAGGGATTATGTCACACCTGTTCTCATCAGCTGTGGGGTGAATGCGGCTGTCAAGCGCAGTTTCCGGTACTGCAAGGGATTTGTCCATTGCTGCGGCGTGAGGCGGGGGGGGGATGAACTTGACTGGGAAGAGGTCCACTCTCAGCCTCAAAATGACAGTCGGGGAGTCGCTTCCAAGGCCGCCCCACGCCCCCTCGATTCAGCATCCAAATGGCGCAACTTTAAACATTACAATTAGTTAATAATGTGCAGTGTAGCGAATTACTGTTTTTAATCTAGATATAGGTTCATCTAATGCTCAAGCCCACAACAATTCTTTCACGGAAACAGCGTTCTCTCCGTAAGGCCAGGGAAGATCAAAGTTGCGAAGAAATTTCCTGGATACTGTTTAAAAATAATTGTGCGAACTTATTTTTTAAAAGTGTACCGTTTGAACGAATTTTTTGTAAGTTTCGCACATTTGTATTTATTAATTTGTTTGACCAGCCTCCAGGTCCTTCCTCACATCGGACCACGGTTTTACACACAGAAAGTACACTGCAGTGTAATTTAATTAAGTTAATTAATAATAATAATAATAATAATAATAATAATAATAATAATAATAATAATAATATAATAGGAGTGATTGTATAAACGGACAAAATTTGTGGAAACACATTTTCTATGTGTGTGTGTGTGTGTGTGTGTGTGTGTGTGTGTGTGTGTGTGTGTGTGTGTGTGTAATCTTATGAGACTTAACTGCTAAGTTCATCATCCCTAAGCTTACACTCTACTTAACCTAAATTATCCTAAGGACAAAGACACACACTCATGCCCGAGGGAGGACTCGAACCTCTGCCGGGATCAGCCGCATAGCCCATGACTGCAGCATCTGAGACCGCTCGGCTAATCCCGCGCGGCACATTTTCTGGTACGTAAGTCTTAAGTATGGTCAGTTACTCTAAGTGGCTGCAAAAATCAAAGGCTTTTTAAATGGCTCTGAGCACTATGGGACTTAACTTCTGTGGTCATCAGTCCCCTAGAACTTAGAATTACTTAAACCTAACTAACCTAACGACATCACACACATCCATGCCCGAGGCAGGATTCGAACCTGCGACCGTAGCAGTCCCGCGGTTCCGGACTGCGCGCCTAGAACCACTAGACCACCGCGGCCGGCGTTTTTTAAATGTGTAAAACCATTTAACCATATTCGGCTGCTAATTTTCAGGGTTCCGTACCCGTATCGCAAAAAACGGACGCTTATAGGATTGCCTTCTTGTCCGTCTGTCTGCCCGACCGACTGTTCAAAACACTTTTCTCAGGAACAGGTAGCCGTGTCAAGCTCCAATTTATTCACACATTAGGATCTACAGTTCCTTGGAGATATAAGAAAGTGAAGCTTCTAAGTCAATGCAATCACGGCTATTTATGTAACATATTTTGATGGTCGCAAACACCCTCATCACACCTGTTGTGACCCGTTTCTCAGGAATGTTGACGAAGCAAGTCGAAAGCGGTACCGTATACTAAGGTTTACAGCCCCTTGGCGATGTACATGTAAGCCTCTGAGTCAATTCAAACCCGCTCATGAAAAGCTATAGGGAACCATTGGTTTACAATGAAATTTGGCAAGAAGCAAGGTTTCACTGGACAAGTACAGGAAAAAATTCAAAAATTGTAAATCTGTAATTACATCACACGAAAAGCTATTTCTTTTGTCATTTGTTATCCGACTTCAGATTTCAAACTATAACATTTTCGAGAGCCTTGGAGTCTCTTGGACCGATAAATTGTCAGTATCAATGTCGATAACAGGCAAAAATCGTCAATATGTTGGATTCCCGGAATGGATGAACTGTCTAGCTACATAATTAAGTTTGTACGAAACCCTAAGTGTGCGAATCCCACTCGTACCTAGCCAGTTTTTGTTTTTAAAAGAATCTTTCTTCATTTTGTCATCCACTTACGCACCATCAGTTGATTTAGGCACTTGGTCTTTATCAAGTGCTTCAAAAAATCGAAAGCGCTGATAACCTAGTATTTGAGCCTCCCTAAACCAACCACACACACACACACACACACACACACACACACACACACACACACACACACACACACACAATCTAAGCACCATGTACTTCAAACTGCTTTTACTTTTGAATCAGTTGATGATTACTGTGCTCCGAAATCAGCTGATAGCGTTCAAGTGAACGATGGTCTTAAAAAGATAGTCATTTCTTATAGCCGGAGGAGGAAAAAGATTTTTACCTACAAAAAGTTTACTCCAGCTGTAGACTCAAGCTGAAGGGAATTAATGCCGGTGGGCCCAGAGGAAACATTGCTGTAAATAAAGAATGCTTTATTCAGCTTCAGTGCATGCTCTGTCGCGGCTCAGCGTGGCAGTACACGTCTCACCCTGTTGACCCTGGCTGGCTCTAACGTACGGGGCGGTGGCTTCTGCGATAGAGAGAGGATGGTGGGTAGGCACCCTGCGTTGCTGACAGAAGGCCCGGGGCTGGCCAGCAGCCTCTATAGGCCATGAGGGACTTAGTGTGGTGACAGGTGCAGCCCGGTCTCGAACCCATGTCTCACTGTCCAGTGTGGACCTGGCATTGATTGTGCTGCTGGACTCCGGCAATGAGAACGCTTCGGCATCAAAATTCAAACATATCTATATCATTCCGAGGCGCATTTGTTTAACTAAAACCTGGCAACTAGTCACGTCGCCCTAAGAAGAAATTGGCCCTACTGTGGTGACATCGACCCACCTGCCACGGTTATTACCAACGCTGCGCGGTGCAGTTTTCTGCTGAGCGTGGCTAGCCTCTCCTCGCAATTCCCTTACGGACCCACATTTCGCCACACTGCAGATGCTTATAGACTACTCCACAGTGGCTTTGTCACTACTACTTATTACTTCTGCTGAAAGACACTACAATGGCTTCATCTAAGCAGTACTAATGGGTCTACTCGTTAGCCGACGCCCAGGTGCCTTAATTTCCTTCCCAAAGGCGTTGAATTTACTGTATATGATAAGGATAGAGACTGTGCATACCCTCATGTCTGCCAGACTCTTGTACGTGGAACGCCAGTTGTTGAACGAGTGCATACTACCAACTGAATGTCTTGTACTTCTTGTTGTGTACGACTTCATACACAACAGTAAGGAGAGGTGGGCTACAGAGTGGCGTGGCAACTTTCATCTTAGGAGAGCTGGACAGGAGCGTAAATGTTTAGTGAACAAGTTAACACAACAAACAGAAGATTTACTTAACTTGTACTTTTCCAAGTGAATGAAGACTCATTCCAAATCGGCAGCAAGAACTACTAGAGTCCAGCTCATACTGAAGCAACTAGCATGAGACTCGGTGTTGTAATGCAACGGCTCCGAGTGCAAGTGGCCAGAGTTGCCGCCGCCGGCCATTCTGTATCGTGGCGGCAGAGGGCGCTAGCAGTCCAGAGCAGCCGGAGGTTTGGCTCAGTTGACGTGTTCCACTGGGTACGCCGTATCCCGCACGACCGCTATCGGCATTGGACGGAAAGTCGCCAACTCTCATACGCCGGCAGGGTGGTATCAATATGTGATACCACACTGCACATGCACTACCTTCATTCATACTCAGCATAATCGCCTTTATGATGGGTTCAAATGGCTCTGAGCACTATGGGACTTAACTTCTGAGGTCATCAGTCCCCTAGAACTTAGAACTACTTAAACCTAAATAACCTAAGGACATCACACACATCCATGCCCAATCGAACCTGCGACCGTAGCGGTCGCGCGGTTCCAGACTGTAGCGCCTAGAACCGCTTGGTCACTCCGGCCAGCTGCAGTTCAAACTAGCGTCCGGCCAGCCACATTTAGGTTTTCCGTGATTTTCGTAAATCGCTGCACGCAGATGCCGGGATGGTTTCTTTGAAAGGTCACGGCCGATTTCCTTTCTCATCCTTGACACAACGTGCGCTTGTATTCCGTCTCTAATGTCAGAATGTTAAACCCAAGCTTCCTTCCTTTCCATAATGCTCCAAACGTTCTCAGTTGGGGAGAGATCCGGCAACCTTGCTTACCAAGGTAGTGTTTGGCAAGCACGAAGACACGGTAGAAACTCTCGCTACTTGTGAGCGGACGTTACCTTTCTGAAATGTAAGCCCAGAATGGCTTGCCATGAAGGGCAACAAAACAGGGCATAGAACATCGTCTACGTACCGTTGTGGTGTAAGGGTACCGCGGATGACAACCAAAAGGCACCTGCTATAGTTGAAATGGTACCCCAGCGCATTATTCACGGTTGTCGGGCCGTAAGTTGGGCGTCAGTCAGGTTGTATCCCACCACTGTCTGGGGCGTCCCCAGACACATCTTCGCTGGTCATCGAGGCTCAGTTCGAAGCGGGACTCATCAATGAAGACAAATCTACTCCATTCAATGAGATTCCATGTCGAAGACGTGTCTGGAGAGGCCGCGAACAGCAGTAGGATACCAACCCGAGAGTTGCCGGCCATACGGCCGTCAACTTTGAGTGACGGTCTGGGATGCCATTTCTTTTCACAACAGAACCTCTTTGGTTGTCATCTGTGGCTCCCTTACGCCAGCAGTACGTCGACGATATTATATGCCCTCTTTTGTTGCCCTTCATAGCAAGCCATCCTGCGCTTACATTCCAGGAAGATAACGAACCCTATTTTGGCCCGCAAGGCCGCCGGATCTCTCCCCAATTGAGAAAGTTTGGAGGATTGTGGGCAGGGCCCTCTAACAAGGTCGGGATTTTGGCGATTTAATGCGCCAATTGCACATATGTTGGCTCCATATCCCTCAGAGGACCGCAGCAACCTCCTGCAAAATCCAGTTCCATTCAGTTGAAGAGGTCCACTTTTTTTGCACACATTTGCGCTACGAGGTGATAGCATTTATCAAATGCGGATAATTTGCTGGGCTGTTAAAGTATCAGCCGTCTTCGTATCTGAGCACCAGATAGGATCAGCAGCACTATCAGATTGTTCCATGACGACGCTGTTTACAAGAAAATTTCGTCACTGGACGATGGTAAAGAAATGCTTGAAAGTATAGACTTATTTTCCATTAAGTATAGTGAATGTAGGCCCTCTTTAAATATGAATAAATGCAAGATAACGCCTATGAAAAACAGACAGAAGCTGACAGTATTAGATTGTAAGCTTAGTAACAACTTGTGCAGAACGTTGCATCATTTATTTACGGGTAACACGAAGCTGCAATGTGAAATACGACGAAGGCACAAATTCCCTAGTTGGTTGGGAGCTCGGAAACCTTTAAACTGTTGGAAGAGTCTTGGGAGGTGGGAATGCATCCGTAAAGGAAATTACTTAAGAGAAGATAGTGCGACCAGTCGTAAAGTATTGCTGCATCCCGAAAATGTTGGACGCGCGAGTTGTAAAATGTTTTTCAAAGTTTTATTCCGGCCGCTGCCAGGAAATAGAGGCCAATTCGGCCCGATGTGCTAGTGAAGTAGGCCACTCGACAGTATTGCTGACACTGTCAAACACTCCGGCCAGACAGGTTTGCGACACCACCCACAGGCGAAGCCCGTTTAATAGCTAAGGTCACAACGAAGTGTCGCCAAGAGTGAAGTAACATCTTGTAATTTGGAGTACTTGCATGCTGCCGGAAACTCTCCTGTTGCAAATATACCATGTCTAGCAACGCGTGCTCGGTCCGGACAGGACGAGTAATGTGGATAGAATACACTCGTCCCTCCCAATAAGACTACCTCAGAAGCGTAGCAATAAGAATATGAATAATCGAGCCTAGGGCTCAGGGTATTTAGTCGTCCCGCCATTGTCTGCATCTTGAACTAGAGAGAGTAACTTTTTTTTTAGTTTCAGAAAAACCGCAACTAAAAAAACGCTCAGGGTGATGTTCTGTTGGCTGACTACCTGCTTGCTCAACTTGTCAAGTGCTAGCCCGAGGCGTGCCATAGCCATAGCTTAGCATGTGCTGGACTTCAAACGTCAGCGATGGAAGAAACTGGTGTGCGGCCAGGTTCCTCTCTCTGAGACTTCGGCTGACGGACTACAAGCTGTCACCAATCAAGATTGGGGGGGGGGGGGGGGCGTCCTAGGCACCTGAAGGATGTCTGATAAGTCACACCCTATTTTTAAAAAGTTATAATTTCGTAGACCTATTTTTGTTAGAACCAGTGCTCGTTAAGGTTATGTTTAACATTTTTTCTTTTGTTTCAGTTGGAAAATGCCTCCTGTGTTGACTGTTGGTAGGACCAAAATAGCAGCTCGTTATGAGATCTGGGGATCTGTGGCGAGAGTAGAAAGGTGGTGGAGGCTGAAAGATGGATTATGCAACACTGCCGAAGAAACGCTTAAAAACTACCGTTCCAAATAACTAACAATAGGAAGTGTCGTCGATGCAAGATGATCAGGAAGACCATCAACTTCAAGACGACCAGAGAATGTTGACAGAGTTCGTGAAATGATTACGAGGAGCCCTGAGAAATCACTGCGTCAACGATCTCGTGAAAGTTGTCTTTCACGTAACACAGTTGCAACGATTCTTAAGAAATATCTCTTTTACGCCGAGGAAGCCACATTATTTGCAGCAACTGTTTTCTGATGACTGTGAGAGAAGAACAGAGTTTGGAGAAATCTTCTTGGGTTGGAATGATGATTGGCCTGAACTTTTTGAGAACATTCAGGGGATTGATGAGCCAGTTTTCTACGTTGGAGGATTTGTAAACAGGCATTTTTGGGCAGCCGAAAAACCAACACGAATGTGTTGAAAAGGTATAGGGGCGTCCGAAGGTGGCAGCATGGTCACGTCATCCGAAGTTGTTGGTCCTTTCTTTCTGAGGTACACACTGAATGGTGACCGGTGCCTAGAAATGCTGCAAGATCGTGCAAGACAAACAGTTTCACATTGGAATAACCTACAGCTTCACTTCATACAGGACGGAGCACGTGCTCCTTTTGCAAATGAAGTCCGCGAATGGCTGCATGATCGTTTCCCACGTCGTTGAGTAGGCAGACGTGGTGCACACGAATGGCCTGCCCGCAGCCCTGAGTTAACGCTTTTCGATTTTTTTCTCTTGGGATGCGTTAAGGAGTAGGTTTACAAGAAAAATCCACGGAACGTGGATGAATGAGAAACAGTAATATCTGATGTGTTAGCCAATGTTCCAGCTAACATGTTGCAGGCAGTAGTATCGCAAGTACCAGTTAGTTTTTTTAAAAAATGCGTAGAGAATGCTGGAGCTTATATGGAGGTTTAAAATGTCAGACACAACCTTTCTAACAAAAGTTGGTTCATAAATAGGATTATAACCCTTAAAAAAAGGGGCGACATTTCAGACACTCTGTAGATATCGGCTATCATCCTGGTCGACCCCTTGTGGGTGACCGGGGTAATTGCTGCTCGGTATCGAAAATCTAGTGTCAGCTGTTGCATTCAAACGCGCAACACGGGGACTATGAGCTAAGTGCGCCGGCCATACTCCAGAGGTCATGCCCGTTACTTTGCCTGCTGGCGGCCAACACGGCGTCTTGGTAGCAGCTGCACAAGGCTCAGGGCAGCTGACGTCACGGGGGCCATTGGTATCAATTCATACCAAGCCGCCTGTGCATGCACACTTGCTGAGAGGCCTAGAGGACGGCCTCAGCAAAATAAATTGCTGATGGAAATAAACACTTGTTAATGCTACCACTGTTTCACTGTGCGTCCTGGAGTAAATCAACCCTCTTCCACACCATGTCTCTCACTGCTCCCGATGCGTAGTGGCCATGAGTAGTCCGGGTCGCTACAGTGTTGTACAGTGGGGGAAACAGCAGATATCAAATGAGTTCAGAGACGTAGGTAGGTACAGTCTACACGAAAACGTAAGAGTTGCTCTGGAACCTTAAATGGAAATGGCATAACTACGTAGGCTTCCGTGGTCGGTATCAAGACGATTAAAATTCATCGGTATTGTACTGAGAGACTGTATAAGATATATCTTACTTTAAAACACAGGGTGATTCGGTGATGAAGTAACAAACTATCAGGTACGATGGATAATGGTAAATGTATCAGTTTCAAGTAAGGGATCCTGGTCTGAAAATAACCGCCTCGAAAGTGCGTTTGGATACGTCTGACAGTGCACCTCTTTTACTGCAAGCTCCTTGCTTTCCTTATTTTGGGAGGAGGGTAGTATGGACCAAAATAAGAAGAAAAAATCAAATAAACAAGGGCTTCACAAAGCATACCTTCAGAGCTGTCAGCACTTGCTCAGCAGAAGGTATGCATTTTAGATCTTATTTTGGTCCATACTACCACATCTCAAAAAGTGGAAAGCAAAAGAGCTTCCAATAGAAGAAGTCCACAGTCAGAAGTGTCAGGACGATTTTAGCTTATAACTTTTGATTCGGTCGTTTCCGGACCAGGTTCCCTTACTTCAAATTGATACCTCTACACTTCTCTCACATCCCTGAAAGTTTGTATCATCGTCATCACGAAATTACCATTTATAAACTATAAAACCGACATTTCGTCCGTATTACGACGGTCTTCCTTAGGGCAAGACTGCATATACAACATCAAGAACAACTTCGTCATCTTAAATGGAGATCTTTGGAGGAAGACTCTATCGTATAAATTTAGAGAACCGGTTCTGGAGGGCACTGTATGAGAATTCTGCCGCCACTGCCGTATATCTCGCGTAGGCACCCTGAGAATAAAATAAGAGATGAGGCTGTGCCCGGAGGCGTTTTGACAGTCATTAGTCCCTCGCTCAATACACGAATGGAGTGGGAAAGAAGATTGACAGTATTGGTACGAAGTACCCTCCGCCACGCATTGTGCAGTGGCTTCTGGTGTACATAAAAGAAAGACAGCAATGTGGAGGACGCTCGTGCAATTCCCGTTTATGCTAAGTATTTTTTTTTACCTTCGTTTGAGGTCAAGAGGCCAACGGTAGAAATTACAGTGGGGGTCCAACAGAGTTTGATCGTTGGCCCACTACTGTTCTTCCTTTAAGTTAATGATCTGACATCCTATGTTAATCACGAGGCACAAAAAAAAGGTTGCTCATCTAGCTTTGTTCCGTCAAAAATTTTCCACTTCACATTGACCTATGTAACAACAAGAAATAATAAACAGAGTAGAAGATTGTATGCTTTTAGAGGTTCATGTTTATGGAAACGTAATCCGGGTAAACCATATACCTGACTTATTAAAACGTTTAAGTTCAGCTACTTTTGCGATAAGAATAATTGCCAACTTTTGGAATGTAGAGGCGAGTGAGTTCACTGATGTGTTACGGGATAATATTCCGCGTAGCTCCTCATTTACCCAGAAAAGAATTCATTGCTCGAAAGAAAGTAATTAGACTTAATTATGGGGTACAGGCACGTACATCTTGCAGGTATCTCTTCACGTAGCTGGGAATATTAGCCACAGCGCAGAGTGACAGATATTCAGGAGTACAACACTAGAAGGATGGGTATATTGAGCGTGGGGTTTGACGTCCGACATGTACTCAAATGAGGAGCTGGCAGAAGTGACTTAATGTATGGTAAGGCTGCACTGGCTCGTCGTTTATATCAGGAGAGGCATCCGCAGCGAATGTGTCCAGAGCTGAAGACATTTGAACGTCCCCATCGCCGTCAGTGCGCTTATAGGAGGTTTACATCTCACAGTTTGCAGAGGGTATGGCCAAGATCTACAACTCCAGATGTAGTGGAGGAGATTCTGGGTCCTGTGCATTCGACACTAATCAGCAAACGGTCAGCATTGCAAGTATGTCTCTTATATGACATGGGTGAATTTGGGTTGGGCGGGAAGCGTGTTTGGATAGCCTAAGTGATTAAGGCAAACACTCGCGATAGGCGGCATATTTGGGTTCGAGCCCCCGGCACAAATTTTCACTTCTCCCCGTTGCATTGCTCGATTGTAGCTGATGTTGAAATTTCTCTTTCGTCATGCATATATACAGCTGCAGTATCCCTTTACCCTTATTATTTGCAACGTGTACTTGCCCTGTCACCAGGAGATTACCGTGCACGAGTTACGTTCTGTCAGTTGTTCTGGCAGCAGTGTGTTACAAATCCAAATTTCCCGTCTTAGTATTAGTACAGATGAAGCACAGCTCATAAGAGATGGCGTTTTGAGCACTGTTGTAAAGGGAACTACCTGTGGGGCAAAAAAGGCTCTGGTACGTATCACTGTTATGGAGACCATAACTTGGAAACGAATCATTCCCGGACATACGTTGTAATTAATGCTTTTTTATTGTCCACGTATGGGGACTATATTCCTGAAATTCTGCCCTCTATTTGAGAAACAGTCTGTATAGAGAAGACAGAGACAAGCTGACGAGCAGGGTAAGATAACTGATGACTTAATTTAAGTTCGCACTTACAGGCAGCATCACCATACACTGGCACTTCACACTGTCCGACACTAAAAACTCGCACAGTGGATCCACTGCCAGCAGTTCGGTCTGCTTTAGGTAATTGTCCTTTATATTGTTTTGACAAGATGAATTTTTCAAACCTTTCAATAGCTCTTGGGAGTAACTGATAAGATATTTGGTTCTTAGTTGCTACAGAAGACTTCTTGAGAGGGCTTCCAAGAAAAGACTGATAGCAGGAAAATGAAACTTTGTGGAAACATTTGTGAGGACATGCGTAAGAGAAATAAAGAATAAATGATTGGAAGAAACACATTTTAATTTCCACACGAGAGGGCAACATTTGTTGATTGCGTACCATGTTTACGTTCCAGTAAGTGGCAAAAGTTGGCGAGTAACTTGAAGGTTCTACGGATATCATTCTATAATTTCCTGCAGCACTTTTCGAACGGTATACAATGGAATGTTCCGCCTTCGAGATATAGTTCGTGCGCTGCATGAAGATCACACATTGCGTCCAGCATTTTGTCATTTCGAAGGTAACTTCAGCAATTTGTGGCGCAGTTAGTCGTCGGCCTATCCCAGGAGCGACTCCCAATTTGCCAGCTAATTCCAACTTCCGAATCATGTTCTTTTAGTGCGTCAAGAGGACCTCGCCGTTATTCCTTTGTGTCGATGCTCACGAAGAACAGCAGTATTTCTGCTGTGGTTCTGCTAAAAAGGCTTTAACAGTAAAGCCCTACCCTCCTTGTCAGATCCATGTTGACTCCAACTGTGATGCACATTGATGCTTGCCTTTCAAAGTCGCCATGCTAGTACCGGCGCGCGTAACCACACGTCATGGAACTAACATTCCCAAGAACGCAAATCCTGGCGCGCACGGCTTGAACATCATTGCTATAAAGTTGGGTACTCATACGGTAAAAGGTTTTATTGCTATACTGGCTCAAGTAGCGTAAGTTTAATGATAACCAACCCGTACATCTGAAACTTCCTGGCTGATTAAAACTTTGTGCCGGACCAAGACTCGATCTCGGGACCTTTGCCTTTCACTGGCAACTGCTCTACCAACTGAGCTACCCAAACACGACTCACGACCCGTCTTCACAGCTTTAATTCCACCAGTACCTCGTCTCCTACCTTCCAAACGTCGCAGAAGCTCTCCTGCACACCTTGCAGAACTAGCACTCGTGGAAGAAAGAATATTGCAGAGACATGACTTAGCCACAGCCTAGGGGATGTTTCCAGACTGAAATTTTCACTCTGCAGCGGAGTGTGCGCTGATATGAAACTTCCTGGAAGATTAAAACTGTGTGGTTGGGTAGCTCAGTTGGTAGAGCACTTGCCCGCGAAAGGCAAAGGTCCCGAGTTCCAGTCTCGGTCCGGCACACAATTTTAATCTGCCAGGAAGTTTCATATCAGCGCACACTCCGCTGCAGAGTGAAAATTTCATTCTGGAACCTGTACATCTTATTATTGTTAATGCTGCATCAAAAATCAGACGCTTTTAATATACCCGATTGGGACAATTTAAATGGGGCATGTTGACGAAATCTTCATCTATTCAAAAGTGGTTCAAATGGCTATGAGCACTATGGGACTTAACATCTGAGGTCATCAGTCCACCAGAACTTAGAACTACTCAAACCTAACTAACCCAAGGACATCACACATCCATGCCTGAGGCAGGATTCGAACTTGAAACCGTAGCCGTCTCGCGGTTCCAGCTTCATCTATTGAGCAGGGTTATTTCAACTCAAGTACAGTCGCTAATGCAAGTAATGGGTTGAAAGAACGTGAGATGTAATCTTGTGATCGAATTGTGTTTAATTGCATCTTTTTGCTGCGGCGGAAACCACACATCATGTATTCACGGTACGGGCAATACATCCAAAGGCCACCCCACAGAAACTGCGTGTTAATCTTTCGAATGCTACTGGCACATGGCCAAACCGTTGGCCACGAATTTTCTGTTTTAAGCCACTGCCTAAGGGAAGGCCGTTTGTAAAAGCAAAAAAAAAAAAAAAAAAAAAGTTGATATGGGAACTCACAAGGTGGAACAAGAACATCTGGAACAACAAAGAAAAACTTCGAAAGAAAGTGAAGTGTAGTGCCCAGCGTGTGATGACATCTGCGTTAACCGTCCTCTAGCTCAAATATTGGACGGTTCTAGGCGCTACAGTCTGGAACTGCGCGACCGCTACGGTCGCAGGTTCGAATCCTGCCTCGGGCATGGATGTGTGTGATGTCCTTAGGTTAGTTAGGTTTAAGTAGTTCTAAGTTCTAGGGGACTGATGACCATAGATGTTAAGTCCCATAGTGCTCAGAGCCATTTGAACCATTTTTTTTAACTGGCAAAATAATTACAACTTTATTAAAATGAAAATATATACATCTAGGTACAATACAATAAGGGATTATTTTTAATACATGCAAAGAAAATCAAACTGTTACAAATGAATTTACTGAAAATGGTTAACCGCTAAAGTCGTCAACTTTACTCCACACCACCTAGAGAGAGTGGTGACAACGAATAGTCCTGCCTTATACCTTTCCCGACACTGGTCTCTTGCACTACTACTCAGTGCTGACTACTTATCCCTGCTGCGTACAAGGTGAGTGTATTACCCTGTAGTTGATACCAGACACCGTAAGAAAGTATAACATTTTGTTGGGAGGGTAATGAATTAGAGACGTGCTGTTTCTCGTATCATCGCCTGCTAATGTGCCATTCAGAGCGAGGTGAACGAACCGACTGTGGCACTACTGGAGTTTGCATATTCCGCTGTGTCCGCTGTTTGTGATAGGCTGGCGGAAGTGGGGACGAATTACGCACAGCCAGTTGCGTGACCGGCGTCGGACGTCACAGCCATTGAACGGAAGGCACTGTGCGCGCGACCGCACGGGGATTTCCAGGGCCCGGCTGCCACACCGATTTCTCGGGAATCTGTAGTCCTGCAGAAGGGACTAACGCTTCCCATCTGAGCCTTAAATTCGGAAGAAACAGTATTTATCTCCTCTGCCACAGTTTTCCCTACATTTTCGCTAGTTTTCGGATGACATCTTAATTGTATACGCAAGCATCTCTCTAAAATGTTCCACTTTTTTTTAAACCATTGGCGAAAGCACGTCAAAATGTTGTCGGTTTCGACCAACAAGTGCTCACCATTTGTCACAACGCAGGGTCTGCAAGCTGTGATGTAAGGTTTTCGTTGTACTGCCTACATGTACGGATATGTCAAAACATTATGACCACCTGATTAGTAGGAAGTTGGCCAAACTTCGGAACGCAGCACGGTAATGGTCGAAGAAACGTGTCAGGAGAACGGGCAGCCCAGTCCACTCGCTGAATATCCTCTAGTTCCGAGAGTTCCATAAAAAAACGAACAGGTGTTAAGTTGGACTCGCGCTCTGAGAGTTCCCTACAAACTAAATTATGAATATACAATACTGGCCATTAAAATTGCTACAGACGCGAAATTTGACAGGAAGAAGATGCTGTGATATGCAAATGGTAAGCTTTTCAGAGCATTCACACAAGGTTGGCGCTGGTGGCGACACCTACAACGTGCTGACATGAGGAAAGCTTCCAACCGATTTCTCAAACACAAAGAGCAGTTGACCGGCGTTGCCTGGTGAAACGTTGTTGTGATGCCTCGTGCAGGGAGGAGAAATGCGTACCATCACGTTTCCGACTTTGATAAAGGTCGGATTGTAGCCTATCGCGATTGCGGTTTATCGTATCGTGACATTGCTGCTCGCGTTGGTCGAGATCCAATGACTGTTAGCAGACTATGGAATCGGTGGGTTCAGGAGGGTAATACGGAACGCCGTGCAGGATCTCAACGGCCTCGTATCACTACCAGTCGAGATGACAGGCAGCTTATCCGCATGGCTGTAATGGATCGTGCAGCCACGTCTCGATCCCTGACTCAACCATATGCACGATCAGTTCGACGACGTTTGCAGCAGCATGGACTATCAGCTCGGAGATCATGGCTGCGGTTACCCTTGATGCTGCATCACAGACAGGAGCGCCTGCGATGATGTATTCAACGACGCACCTGCGTGCACGAATGGCAAAACGTCATTTTTTCGGATGAATCCAGGTTCTGTTTACAGCATCATGATGGTCGCAACCGTGTTTGGCGACATGGCAGTGAACGCACATTGGAAGCGTGTATTCGTCATCCCCATACTGGCGTATGACTAGGCGTGATGATATGGGGTGCCATTGGTCACATGTCTCGGTCACCTCTTGTTCGCATTGACGGCATTTTGAACAGTGGACGTTACGTTTCAGATGTGTTACGATCCGTGGCTCTACCCTACATTCGAATCCTGCGAAACCCTGCATTTCAGCAGGATAATGCACAACCGCATGTTGCAGGTCCTGTATGGCCTTTCTGGATACAGAAAATGGTCGACTGCTGCCCTGGCCAACACATTCTCCAGATATCTCACCAATTGAAAACGTCTGGTCAATGGTGGCCGAGCAACTGGCTTATCACAATACGCCAGTTACTATTCTTGATGAACTGTGGTATCGTGTTGAAGCTGCGTGGGCAGCTGTACCTGTACACGCCATCCAAGGTCTGTTTGACTCAATGCCCAGACGTATCAAGGCCGTTATATCGGCCAGAGGTGTTTGTTCTGGGTACTGTTTTTTCAGGATCTATGCACCCAAATTGTGTCCAAGTGTAATCACATGTCAGTACTAGTATAATATATTTGTCCAATGAATACACGTCTATTATCTACATTTCTTCTTGGTGTAGCAATTTTAATGGCCAGTAGTGTAGATCATTTACAGGCTTTCGTAAGTTTGTGAGTATAAAAATATGTGACAAAATGGACGTATCTTTTCATTGCATTAACTTAAAAGCTTAAATTTTTTACACCTCCAATGGACCGTACATCTTAGTACTTGACATAACTTTCAACTTGATACCTCTTCCAGTTTCTGAGAAAAAGGGGTCTTAGTGGAGGGGCAACTGAGTGGTCCTATAAGGGTTCCGTTTTTATCGATTAAGGTACGGAAACCTAATAAAAATTGTCAAGGTGCGAGTAGGACTCGCCCACTCCGGGTTCCGTTCAAATATAATTAAGTATAAAGACAATTCATCCATTCCGGGAATCGAGAATCTGGTCTTATAAATTCCAAGATTTTCTAATGTTTTAATTTCAAGTTTGGCACCGTATAACAAACGTTATAAATATTTTTTTCGTGTGATATAATTACAAATTAACAATTTTATGACTTCTTTTTTTTACTTTTATCGTGAAACCTTACTTCTTGCCAACTTTCAAGATTCTACGTGAACAGGAAATACCCTATAGATATTAATGAGCGAGCTTGGGAATATCAAAATATGTGACATAAATGGCAATAACTCCTGATTACGCTGATTTACACGCTTAAATTTTTTAGATCGCCAAAAGACAATTGACCTCAGTATGTGACGTTAAATTTCAGCTTGATACTTCTACCTACTCATGAGAAAAAGGGGTCTTAGTCCGAGAGCAAATAACAAAAATTTTTTTTCGTAAGATACAATTACAAATTAACGATTTTCGGAGTTTTCCTTTACTCGTACAGTGAAACGTTACTTCTTGTCAATTTCCATGATCCTAGGCCAACGAGACGTACCATTTACGTTTTGAAGTGAGTTTTCGAGTATCAAACTATACAGCATAAATGACCGTATATTTTGGTTAGATTGACCTAGAAGCTAACTTTTTTATACCGCCAAGGGTCTATAGATCTTAGTGTGAGACGTAAATTTCAACATGATCTGTCTACTCGTTCCTGAGGAAAAGTGAAGTTAACAGACGGATGGACAGACGGATAATAAATGACAAACGAATTTTTGTTTCGCGCGATACATACACAAAATAACAATATTCAAATTTTTTTCCTTTGGTTGTACTGTTAACCCACGTTTGTTGTCATATTTCATGATTCTAGGTCAACGGTAATACCCTATAGGTTTTCATGAGTGAGTTTTCGAGTATCAAAATATGCGATACAAATGACCGTATCTTGTGAGTGCACTGACTTAAAAGCTTCCATTTTTAGTTGCACTGTGGAGGCACTGTAGACTTGATATCAGTTTCAATTAGATACGTCTACCGGTTGCTGAGTGAAAGGGATTTTAACACTTAGACAGACAGATGACAGACGGGGAACAAGATGATTCTATATGGGTTCCGTTTTCATCGGTTAAGGTACGGAATTCTAAAAATGCAGCCTTGAAAGGACACACACATGGATAAAGTACTGCATCACAGTAACGCTGAGCAGTGAGTGTACCGAGTTTAAGGATTTAGATGTCAGTACGCCCATGCAACATTACGCCTCCCCACAACGTAACAACTGGATAGCCAAAACGACTATGTTCGACAATGCTGGACCTACCCTCATATGATGAGAGGTGGGAACACGTAATCCGACACATAATCCGCCCAAAAGTATTGTATTTCTTTCAGTTATCTGATGTGCTGTATTGTAGCAGTTTCTTCTATGCGAGGTCCATGTTTCATTGAGCTGTGTTACTTTGGAGGACGCAGCATGCGATAGTTACCTTCGTCCTTACGTTTGGACCCCAATGTGTATAGGAAACGGTAGTTGTCCTGTTGCGCTTTCTTGGGGCAAACCCGATATTAGTTTCATTTCTGTGGAACATGCAGCGTCCAGTATAAAGTACTGGGTTCTATTAGTCAAATATTCCTCGAGACAGTACACATCTGCGAAGATACTTTGTGTGAGCGTAACTGGTTAGTACCCGGCGATGTGGACCAGTATCGTACGCCTTTCTGAAATCTAGGAAAACCAAATCTACCTGTTTGTTTCCAAGATGTCGCGTTTGACTAAAGGAAGCTGTCTTTCACACGAATTGTTTTTACGTGAATTCGTGCAGATTCTCTGAGAGAATTTTTTTTATTTTTTTTTTTGTGCATCAGTATCATCCTGATGCGTTCAGCGCTCCGTAGGTTATATATTATACTTGTCACAAATGTAGATGAAATAATATAACCGGCAGAGATGGCGCAGTGGTTAGCACACTGGACTCGCATTCGCGAGACGGTTCAAACCCTCGTCCAGCCATCCTGATTTAGGTTTTCCGTGATTTCCCTAAATCGCTTGAGGCAAATGCCGGGGTGGTTCGTCTGCAAGGGCACAGCCGACTTCCGTCCCCATACTTCCCTAATCCGATGGGACCGATTACCCCGCTGTTTGATCCCCTCCCCCCAAACCAATCAACCAACCAGAAATAATATGCATGAAATGACTGTGTAGATTTGATAGAAAGGTCTCGTGTATCCTTTTTTTAATTTCCAGTCACCTCACGAAAATAATTTTCTTCTCTTTTTTCATGATAAAAATTAAGCAAATAATAAATGAATGATTTGCACAGTCATAACAAAATTCTTGTTGGAATTACGGGGAAATGAAAAAATGCACCAGCAACGAGATTCGATCCTCAGACCTCGCGCTTATGACGCTACCCTCTTACTCGCTCGGCCGCGGACTGCATGATTAATTACGATCATACAAAGTATATAAAGCCGCCTAATATTTTCGGACTCGATCTCCACGGAACGGTTGAGAGTTGCCGTCCTGTTTACATGTGTCGTCTCCTACACACGCTGTTAGTATAAATCAAATTGATTAGGGGAAGTTTGTACGGTCCCCTTATTGGTGGAGCAGGTCGTCACGAAGTTTCTTTCCAGTCTGCGAAACCAATCGACGCAGGTCTAGATTTCGATGCTAGAGTACGTGACTGGTTCAGATGCTATTGGGGCGCAAATGAAACTGATCACAGTCCTCCTTGCCCAGGTCGGCCTTCAACAAGCATTCCCCCCCCCACCCCCCCCCCCCCCCCCCACTTCAGCCTCTGACTACTCTAACGCCGCTCTCCCTCCTTTGCTAACGTCTTCATCTCAGGATAGCTCTGGCTCTGAGCACTATGGGACTCAACTGCTGTGGTCATCAGTCCCCTAGAACTTAGAACTAATTAAACCTAACTAACCTAAGGACATCACACACATCCATGCCCGAGGCAGGATTCGAATCTGCGACCGTAGCAGCAGCGCGGCTCCGGACTGGAGCGCCTAGAACCGCACGACCACCGCGGCCGGCATCTCAGGGTAGCACTTGTACACCATGTCCTCAGGTATTTATTGAATTTACTCCATCCTCTGTTTTTATCTGCTGTTATGTACTGTATCTCTCGCTAATAGGAGAGAGTGTTGTACCCTGAGTCTAGTGTACCCGAGATCACAAGTCAAAAAACGTCAGTTTTTAGATCACGCCACTGAAAAAGTAAGTGTGAAGCGTCCCAAAGCGAACGAAAAAGGCCAGATCTCTATCTCGCAATTTTTCCACTTCAGAGTAGTTGTCTCAGTTCTGTTGTAGGCTACTTCATGACTCTCCCACAGCAAGAACAGTGTCACTTCTGCGTTGCTATTGGCAGGTGTGCATCGGTCATACAAGAAGAGCGGCACATTCTCGGTTGTTAGTCTTTTCAAGGCAAGTTGAATGTAATTTATAATATCATTATCAAATGTCTGTTTTCATACAAGTTCTGTATCTTACATTACAATGCCCTTTAGACTTGCATGTATATCGGAAGCGACAGACACTGTTTTTACGATTACAGCTGTTGTAAAAATTAGGAAATTACATGAAAAAATGGAAATTTCTGCTATAAAGTAAGTTCATATTAAATCCCTTTTCTCGGGGGAAAGCATTCCTACATTATATAAGCCCAATAATGATTCTATTATTTTGTAAAGCGTTTTCCTTCTTTTGTACCTAATTTGTTCCTTATGAAATTTTATTAATTTTCATAAATTATAATTTTGCATTTTGTGTTTTTCTAATAAAATAATTTCAAATTAATTCAGTTTTTATTCTAAATTTAATACCAATTTTACGCGATGGGGGTTCAAATACCTCATTATATGACTGTAAGCAAAAAAGAATGTATTACATTATTTAGAGTGGAAAAGAGGCAAAAGTATTACATGAGGGGTCATAACAAGAATAAAAAAGTTTCTAGAAAAGTGACAAAATTCAAAAAACTAATTATTAATTACCTGATAAAACCTCACATTCGACGAGAACAGAACTACATGTCCGTATTACTGTTGTATAGAATATAATAGAATTTACGCCGAAAATAATTACTTGAAATTTACTTTTACTATTTCAACAAGTTTTATAGAATTTTTGAGCCGATTTTTCTCAAGTACTGCATTTTTTAGTTGTGCCACTGTTGTTTCTATGGTGCGACATGATATTTCCTGGTTGGTGTTTCAATCTAGTGACCGATTTTGGAATCACACGAAGGACTGCATGGAAGAGACCGCTATAGTCAGTTTCCAGCAGCTTCTACAGTTTTTGTTGTGAGAGATGCTGTAGTGTTTTCTGGAGCATTTGTAAAAAGTTTTAATCGTATACGTTTAAGTGGTGTATAACATATCGAAGCTATTTGATAAATATTGTTATATCTTCAGTTACAGAATTTTTTGGCGAGTAAAATTCTTTAAATTTTTAAATCTCATTATATAAATTTCGGACGGTTAAGTCATACTTCGTTGGTCGTGCATCATCTTCTATCTTGAAACGGAAGATAATCTACCATGCAACATATGACACATGCAAATGAACTCAGTTTCTTTAATGTCTCAGCAATATTACGTGTGTTAAAATTTGAAATATATTTAAGTCTTCAATAGCTTCTATTTAAAAAATGTATTTAACTTGTAACTGGTTTGTCATAGTATTTCTCCTTATTTAACTAACTTATTTTGTGTGTAGAACAGTAATGACGTAACAGTGCTGACAAGTTTTTCTCGACTGCAACAGTTTTATACTTCGACAGAATTGTATTTTGTTCGTTGGTACATGACCTTATAATAGTTTTCTCACGTTTAGAAAAAATCTTACTTTTCATAATAATTATAATTTTAGAAAAACACTATAGCACACAAAAAGTTAATGCTATTATTAGAAAACAGCATAAGGAAATCTAGTAAACTTCTATCACAGAGCTGGCTAGACGCGAAAGTCTGAGAAGTTTCCAAAGTACAGCACACTCTCCTGTTCACTGTGTGTGACAATGAAAATGGTGTAACTTTTTGCGTTAACATAACTATTTAGACATTATTCTACTCTTTATTTCAGAAAATCGCATCACCTAATAGTTCTGTGCCAGAGTTAAAAGCGCACTGGGAACTTGATAACATATTGTGCAGAATAAATGAGGCAGAAAAATGAAAACTGGTAGAATGTGTCACGGCGCAGAACATAAAACATTGCCTTTCAATCAGTGCATCGTGATGTGGGATAAGATTATCGCTTGGAGTCATAAGAACACCATGTACCAAGTTCTTCATAGTATATTCCACAAAATACTGAAGGTTTAAGATTGAATGACATTAAACGTGACTCTTCCGTCGCCTCCCTATCTACTTGAGTATGGAGGTTCCGTAAGGATGCGAAAATTTAGAACAAAGTTATCGGCAGCCACAGCACTTGTTGAACCTGTAGTGGCCACACGCAAGAGTGTAAGAGCAACATAAACCATCCACCCAAACAGTGTCGAGACTGATTTTACTGCTGGCGTGCAAGCGACGTCAGCGTAGTAAATGCGACGGCGGCTTGAAAAAACAGTTGTAAGCAACAGATGTGCATTTGACCAGTCAGCTGAAGGGCAGGCTGTGTTAGGTAGTGGACGTCCAGCCGTAGTGTGTCAAAAATGTTGCGTCGCAAATCGCAGTGGAACAACATGTCTACATTAGTTGTTAAAGACATTCTCTAGAATGTTTCGAGGAAGAGAAAAGTATGTGCAAACTTTAGCCCGCCGGCCAGAATGGCCGAGCGGTTCTAGGCGCTACAGTCTGGAACCGCACGACCGCTACGGTCGCAGGTTCGAATCCTGCCTCGGGCATGGATGTGTGTGACGTCCTTAGGTTAGTTAGGTTTAAGTAGTTCTAAGTTCTAGGGGACTGATGACCTCAGAAGTTAAGTCCCATAGTGCTCAGAGCCATTTGAGTCAAACTTTATCCCGCACACTTTGACTTCCGAACAAAAACAACGAAGCGTGGCCACCTGCTCCGGCTTCACTGAAATGTAAAACACGTATAGTTTTTTTTTCTTGGTGACGAGTCTTGATGTTGTCAACACATAGCTGCCACAAAACGACAAAGTGCAGAAATTCACATCAAGTGTCAACGCTTTGACAACATTCAAGCCAACGTGACGTGTGAATTGAACAACGTCTCAAAGAACGACTTTTCTGACAGTTTACGTGGTTGTACGAACGTTCCGTGCGTTGTTTTGGAGTGGACGAGCGATATTTAGAACCCTGAAGCATTACAACCACCATATTAACGTTTCACGATCTTTAGTTAGTCCAGTCTCGAAACTTTTTATACTGGCGGAGTAGAACAGTAGATCGTGCGACTCCTAGTCTGATTAACAACTGACACCAACCAGTGACTTGGTCATCAGTTATGGAAATCATTTGCTTCTCATTGTAGCTGTCTTGATAATTTCTAGTCAGGTTTAAGCACTCCAGTATAATCAACACAAAATCAGGTAGAATCCCAAGCATGAAGTCACAGTTTCACCACTGACCATTAAAATTGCTACACCAAGAAGAAATGCTGATGATAAACAGGTATTAATTGGACAAATATATTATACTAGAACTGACATGTGATTACATTTTCATGCAATTTCGGTGCATAGATCCTGAGAAATCAGTACCCAGAACTACCACCCCTGCCGGTAATAATGGCCTTGATACTCCTGGGCATTGAGTCAAACAGAACTTGGATGGCGTGTACAGGTACAGCTGCCCACGCAGCTTCAACACGATACCACAGTTCATCAAGAGTAGTGACTGGCGTATTGTGACGAGCCAGTTGCTCGGCCACCACTGACCAGACGTTTTCAATTGGTCAGAGATCTGGAGAATGTGCTGGCCAGGGCAGCAATCGAACATTTTCTGTATCCAGAAAGGCGCGTACAGGACCTGCAACATGCGGTCGTGCATTATCCTGCTGATGTGTAGGGTTTCGCAGGGACCGAATGAAGGGTAGAGCCACGGGTCGTAACACATCTGAAATGTAACGTCCACTGTTCAAAGTGCCGTCAATGCGAACAAGAGGTGACAGAGACGTGTAACCAATGGCACCCCATACCACCACGCTGGGTGATACGCCAGTATGGCGATGACGAATACACGCTTCCAATGTGCGTTCACCGCGATGTCGCCAAACACGGATGCGACCATCATGCTGCTGTAAACAGAAACTAGATTCATCCGAAAAAATGACGTTTTGCCTTTTGTGCACCCAGGTCCGCCGTTGAGTACACCATCGCAGGCGCTCCTGTCTGTGATGCAGCGTCAAGGGTAACCGCAGCCATGGTCTCCGAGCTCACAGTCCATGCTACTGCAAACGTCATCGAAATGTTCGTGCGGATGGTTGTTGTGTTGCAAACGTCCCCATGTGTTGACTCAGGGATCGAGACGTGACTGCACGATCCGTTGCAGCCATGCGGGTAAGATGCCTGTCATTTCGACTGCTAGTGATACGAGGCCGTTGGGATCCAGCACGGCGTTCCGTATTACCCTCCTGAACTCACCGATTCCATATTGTGCTAACAGTCATTGGATCTCGACCAACGCGAGGAGCAATGTCGCGATACGATAAATTGCAATCGCGATAGACTTCAATCCGACCTTTATGAAGGAAAGGTACTGGTGCGCATTTCTCCTCCTTACACGAGGCATCACAACAACGTTTTCGAGGGTTCTAGGCGCGTCAGTCTTGAACCGCGCGACCGCTACGGTCGCAGATTCGAATCCTGCTTCGTGTATGGATGTGTATGATGTCCTTAGGTTAATTAGGTTTAAGTAGTTCTAAGTTCTAGGGGACTGATGACCTCAGATGTTAAGTCCCATAGCGCTCAGATCCATTTTTTGAACCAACAACGTTTCACCAGGCAACGCTGGTCAACTGCTGTTTGTGAATGAGAATTGTTGGAAACTTTCCTCATAGCAGCACGTTGTGGGTGTCGCCACCGGCGCCAACCTTGTGTGAACGCTCTGAAAAGCTAATCATTTACATATCACAGCATCTTCTTCCTGTCCGTTTAATTTCGCGTCTGTAGCACGTCATCTTCGTGGTGTAGCAATTTTAATGGCCAGTGGTCTGGTAATCTTCGATCCCGTTCAATACAGAAAATAATAGGAAAATGATTCACTGGAATGTGGTTGGATATCTGTAACCAGCGGGCTCCATTTATCGGCAAATGACCACGTTGTCCTCAACATCCAGCCTTACGCTTATGAACTAATTTCTCATCATCTACGCTGGCAAAAACTGAAAAGTGGCTTACCGTCATAGTGTCCATCTTACTAGTCAACAATTTTCAACATGGTCCTGTCTTATCATCGATCTGTAGAGAGCCATCTGATTTCTTATCTTATCTGTGCTCTTAAAACTTCAGCATCCTCCTGTAACACTGCAACTCAATCGTTTCGACTCTCCTTTTCTGGTTTTCCCACAGACCGTGATTCACTTCCTTATAATGCTGTGCTCCAGACATAAAATCTTAGCAATTTCTTTCTCAAGTTAAGGGCTACATCTGATACAAGTGGACTTCTTTTATCTATGAATTATAACTTTACTTACGTTAGTTCTCTTCCTATGTCATCTCTGCTTCTACATCTACGTCTACATTTACAGACATGCTCTGCAGGCTACTGCATGGTTCGTGGCCGAGGGTACGCTTTACCACTACTAGTCATTTCCTTTCCTGTTCCACTCGCAAATAGAGTGAAGGAAAAACGAATTTCTATTTGCCTCGTATCTTATCTTCATGGTCCTTATGTGAAATGTGAGTTGACGGCAGTAGAGCCGTTCTGTTGTCAGCTTCAAACGCCGGTTCTCTAAATTTTCTCAGTAGTGTTCCTCGAAATCACCGTCGCCTGCGCTTCAGGGATTTTCTTTCGAGTTCCCGAAGCACCTATGTAAAACTAGTGTGTTGATGGGAGCTACCAGTAAAAAAATCTAGTAACTTACCTCTGAATTCCTTCGATGTCTTCCTTTAAACCGACTTGGTCACACAGGCGTCCTATACGAGGCCTCCTTTACAGATGAAACATGCTTTTCCAAAATACTCCCAATAAACAGAGGACGACTGTTCACTATCCCTGTCACAATCCTCACATATTTGTTCTATTTCATATCGCTCTGTAGTGTTGTGCATAGATATTTGAACGAAGTGACTGTGTCAGGCAGGTACTAATGCTGTATCCGAACATTACGGGTTTGTTTTCCCTATTCATCCACATCAAATTACATTTTCCTATATTTAGAGCTAGCTATCATTTATGACACAAATTAGAAATTTTGTCTCAGCCATCTTGCATCCTCCTACAGTCTCTAAACGGTGACACCTTCCCGTACGCCACAGCATCATCAATAAACGACCACAGACAGCTGCCTACTCTGTCCGCCAGATCATTTATGTACACAGAGAACAACAGCGATCCTATGACACTTTCCTGGGGCACTCCTAACGATATCCTTGTCTCTGATGACCACTCACCATCGACGGCAACGTGTTGGATTCTATTACTTTAAAAGTCTGTGCGCCACTCATGCGTTTGGAAAATATTCCGCATTCCGGTACCTTCGTTAACAGTTTACAAGGGGTACCGTGTCGAACGTTTTTCGGAAATCCTGAAATGTAGAATCTGCCTGCTGAAATTCATCCATAGGTCGCAATATATCACGTAATAAAAGGAAAGCGCTGCTTATTGGCGACATATGTTTATGGGTCTCAAGGAAATTTGTTATATTCGAATTCAGATTATTTTCACGACTTTTGCAGCAAACCGATGTTAATACACCACTGGCCATTAAAATTGCTACACCAAGAAGAAATGCAGATGATAAACGGTTATTCATTGGACAAATATATTATACTAGAACTGACATGTGATTAAATTTTCATTCAATTTGGGTGCAAAGATCCTGAGAAATCAGTACCAAGAACAACCAACTCTGGCCGTAATAACGGCCTTGATACGCCTGGGCATTGAGTCAAACAGAGCTTGGATGGCGTGTACAGGTACAGCTGCCCATGCAGCTTCAACACGATACCACAGTTCATCAAGAGTAGTGACTGGTGTATTGTGACGAGCCAGTTACTCGGCCGCCATTGACCAGACGTTTTCAGTTGGTAAGAGATCTGGAAAATGTGCTGGCTAGGGCAGCAATCGAACATTTTCTGTATCCAGAAAGGCCCGTATAGGACTTGCAACACGCGGTCGTGCATTATCCTGCTGAAATGCAGGGTTTCGCAGGGATCGGATGGAGGGTAGAGCCACGGGTCGTAACACATCTGAAATGTAACGTCCACTGTTCAAAGTGTCGTCAGTGCGAACAAGAGGTGACCGAGACGTGTAATCAATGGCACCCCATACCATCACGCCTAGTCATACGCCAGTATGGCGATGACGAATACGCGCTTCCAATGTGCGTTCACCGCGATGTCGCCAAACACGGATACGGCCATCTTGATGCTGTAAACAGAACCTGGATTCATCCGAAAAAATAACGTTTTGCCATTCGTGCACCCAGGTTCGTCGTTGAGTACACCATCGCAGGCGCTCCTGTCTGTGATGCAGCATCAAGGGTAACCGCAGCCATGGTCTCCGAGCTGCTAGTCCATGCTGCTGCAAACGTCGTCGAACTGTTCGAGCAGATGGTTGTTGTCTTGCAAACGTCCCCATGTGTTGACTCAGGGATCGAGACGTGGCTGCACGATCCGTTACAGCCATGCGGATAAGATACCTGTCATCTTGACTGCTAGTGATACGAGGCCGTTGGGATCCAGCACGGCGTTCCGTATTACCCTCCTGAACCCACCGATTCCATATTCTGCTAACAGTCATTGGATCTCGACGAATGCGAGCAGCAATGTCGCGATACGATAAACCGCAATCGCGATATGCTACAATCCGACCTTTATCAAAGTCGGAAACGTGATGGTACGCATTTCTCCTCCTTACACGAAGCGTCACAACAACGTTTCACCAGGCAACGCCGGTGAACTGCTGTTGGTGTATGAGAAATCGGTTGGAAACTTTCCTCATATCAGCACGTTGTAGGTGTCGCTACCGGCGCCAACCTTATGTGAATGCTCTGAAAAGCTAATCATTTGCATATCACAGCATCTTCTTCCTGTCGGTTAAATTTCGCGTCTGTAGCACATCATCTTCGTGGTGTAGCAATTTTAATGGCCAGCAGTGTACATCATTTCTAATGATTTCGGTCCCATTCGAATAATACCTTCGTGGCGAGTAGTCTTTTTTTTGTGCCTTAGAGTGTCTCATCATCATCGTCGGGAAAAATTGAAAAGTTGCATACTGCGTTACTATCCTTCCTTCTAGTCAATATTTTCCAAATGTTCCTGTCTTACCACCTGTCTTTGCTACCTTATCAGCGTACTTAAACTTCAGCATCCTTCTATAACACTGCACCTCAGTTGTTTCGGTGTTTTCTATTCTGGTTTTCCCCCTGACCATGATTCACATACGTATAATGCTGTGTTCCAGCCGTAAATTCTCAAACATTGTTCATCAGATTAAGACCTACATTTGATATCAGTGCACCTCTTATTATAATTAGTATTATAATTTTGTGTACGTTAGCTCTCTTCTCATGTCAAAATTGTTTCGCATATCACGCATTATTTTACTTCCGAGAGAGCAGAATCTCGACTTACTTTATTTTCCTCTCAATACATAACATGTGCTCAGCAAACATTTCATTCCATTCAACATTTTCTGTAATCTTTCTTCATAAGGCCAACGTGGGAAAAAAACGGCGCAAATACGCAGGACCACGGCGTGGAATCCATAACTACATCTCATTATGCAGAACTGGGCGATTGGCGAGGACAGTAATAACGCCCCTCTTAACAAACATTTTGGCCAGAGAAAGATCTTAGAAATATGTTCTTGCAATGGTCCACAGCCTTAGTATGTCTTAAGAAAGAAAACATGATTCAAACAGGCTGATATGTATGTTTATTGTCCATGCTATTAGCTGATTTCGACTGTTAATCATTTTCAAGTACTTATCACAAGCCTCAAGCTTCACATCATATTTGACTAAACAGTCAACACGTATGAAAAGGCCTACATCGATTCATGTGCGTGTGTAGCACAAATCCAACAGTGGACTAGATTATATCCAGTAGCACTAGTTTACGTCTATTAGCACGGACAATAAATACATTACAGCTCGTATGGACCATGTTTTCTTTCTTGAAGATCTGTTTACGATTTATGCCTGTCAAGCTGAGCGATGACCAGAAGGGAACGAGGACGGTCATAGTCAGGTATGACCAAGAACCGTATACGCCTGCAAACTATCGTCACACGGGACGCCATCTAAAGTTATCAGTTAGATTATAACGGGACAATGTCATTCCGCATAGCTTGTGGTGTGTTACAACAATATGATTTGACTGATTTATGAATATGTAATGGTAATCATACAGAAAGAGTGATGTACTCAGTACCTCGAGAAACCATGAGATTATTTGATATTGGGTATTTAACTACTGATCTAGCCTTAGATATACTGACAGAAAAAAACAGCAACACCAAAAAATAGTTAATGTAGAGTAATGAAATTTAGGGAATACGTTTGTCTAGGTAGTATATTTAACTGATTAACATTGGAAGATCACCGGTTAATGTAAGCACAACAAAAGCCATTGCGAACGTGAAATGCTGGTACATTAACAACTTGTGTAACCGCAGATTGTTGAATGCGAGGATGCATGCATTGTGTTGCACAGGTGCCGGATGTCTGTTTGTCGGATGGAGTTTCATACCTGCCTCCCTTTGGTCGGTTCAGTACAGAGATTAATGATGGTCCCATGACGTCTCATATGCGCTCGAATGGAAACAGATCTGGTGATCGAGCGGTCGAAGGGGCATGTCGACACTTCATAGGGCATGTTGGGTTACAACAGCGTTATATGGGAGAGCGTTATCCTGTTGGAAAACATCTCCTGGAATGCTGTTGATGAATGGCAGCACAACAGGTCGAATCACAGATTGACGCACAACGTTTGCAGTCGGCGTGCGTGGGATAATTACGAGAGTGCCTCTACTGTCACATGAAATCTCACCCCAGACCGTAAGTCCTGGTGTAGGTCCAGTGCGTCTAGCATGCAGACAGGTTGGTTGACGCCCTCAACGGGCCTGCCCCTAACCAAAACAACGCCATCCCTGGTTCCAGCTTTCGTCAGGAACCACAACAGAACTCCACCCTGCCATCCAATGAGCTCTCGCTTGACACCACTGAAGTCGCAAATGGCGATGGTTTGCGGTCAGTGGAATGCACGCTACAGGGGGTCTGGCTCGGAGCTGTCTTTGAAGTAACTAATTTGTAACAGTTCGTTGTGCCTCTGTGGTGCCAGTTGTTCTCATATTGGTGCTGCAGATGGAGTATGATGTACCAGAGCCACAAGCCGAACACAATGGCCTTCCCTCTCTGTGGCGCATGCTGTGTGCGCTTCAATGGGAAACATCATCTATTAGAACGATGGTTGAAGGTAAGAAGTGAAGTTCGTAACTTTGTTTCGGAACGACTTCCTAGTTTGTCCTGAAGTGTTGGCAGAAGAGCCAACACCGTGTTGCTAGAGGAGGCCGAAATGCACGCGTTTAATTACACGTAGACTGGCGTGAGGTCTGGAACAGTTAACTGTAATTAATATAGCCAATAAGGTACGCTGTTACTGGAATACTTAACTTTAATCCATAATTGGTTACATCGCTCTTGACGGTACATTAATAATAAGCTCAATATAAACTGGTAATGGCGCCTTGCTAGGTCGTAGCAAATGACGTAGCTGAAGGCTATGCTAACTATCGTCTCGGCAAATGAGAACGTATTTGTCAGTGTAGCATCGCTGGCAAAGTCTGCTGTACAACTGGAGCGAGTGTTAGGAAGTCTCTCTAGACCTGCCGTGTGGCGGCGCTCGGTCTGCAATCACTGACAGTGGCGACACGCGGGTCCGACGTATACTACCGGACCGCGGCCGATTTAAAGGCTACCACCTAGCAAGTGTGGTGTCTGGCGGTGACACCACATGTCCACTAAACTATTCTAACGAAATAAGATTGCCTAGTAAATTTTCAGAGAGGTAAAAACGCGGTTAATTATATTAAGTTTGTGCAGGTTACTAAAGAGCAGTGTTCAAAGTGTTCACATTGTCGATTTAGTTGCGAGTCGAAAGTTATAAGTTACGAAAGAAAGCCAAAGTGGAGACAAGGTCATGTTGCTTTGCAGGCGCGGCCACAAACTCGTAAAGTAAGACTATCACAGAACACTATATTTTACGATTAGGAAAGAGGTTGGTAAAGCTTTAGAGGATCAGTACTGTAGGCGAACGTCACAGTCCAAGAGCACAGCTAGCTCGACATTCCGACGGACATTCACTTAAATGTTTCGATCGATTCCAAAGAAGCCTCCGATGACATTTTGCAGAAGCTTTATAACAACTGGGCCAACGGCATTGCCGGAGTGGTAACACCACTTTCCATCAGATCACCGAAGTTAAGCGGTGTAGGGCTTCGCTAGCACTTGGATGGAATCACCGTTCGGGTCTGACGAATGCTGTTGGTAAGCGGGGTGAAAAAAAAATATTTTTATTTTAATAAAGTTGTAATTATTTTGCCAGTTAAAAAAAAATGGTTCAAATGGCTCTGAGCACTATGCGACTTAACTTCTGAGGTCATCAGTCGCCTAGAACTTAGAACTAATTAAACCTAACTAACCTAAGGACATCACACACATCCATGCCCGAGGCAGGATTCGAACCTGCGACCGTAGCGGTTGCTCGGCTCCAGACTGTAGCGCCTAGAACCGCACGGCCACTCCGGCCGGCAAGCGGGGTGCACTAAGCCCTTGTGAGGCCAACTGAGGAGCTACTTGATTGAGAAACAGCAGCACCGGTGACGAAAACTGACAGCAGCGGGGAGAGTGGAGTGCTGACCACATGCCCCTCCGTATCCACTTCCGCAGACGCCTAAGGGTTGAGGATGACACGGCGGCCGGTCGGTACCGTCGGGCTTTCAAGTTCTGTTAGCACAGTGTGTGTGTTTTTTATAACCTTTACCAAGCCTGTGGTGTGTTCAATCGAAATTCCTTGGACGACAAATAAAGGTGTTTAACTTTCGATTTCTTTGCCATTCACCGAACTTTTCAGAACCTTCTTGTATTTGTTGCAGTGGTTACTTACTGTTGCTGACTCGGAGATGCTTCATCAGTGCAAGCTTCGGCATAATGGCTTGTAAGTAAAGATATTTCAGGGCAGGTACATCCCAAACACTGGACCGTCCCAAGAGATGGTGACACAGAATTTGAAGTATTATGTAGAAGGGTCGTTCAATCTCCGCTCTCATTCCTCGTGTAATAGGAAGCACGTAAGGCGATGACAGATTTCATCATCTATCGCTAGTCAAATGAGCGGGTAGTCCGTCACTGATGATAATCATTCTTTCTGCACAGAACGTGCTGTTAACGCAACAGCGACGTTTTCTTAAGTAACTTAAGACATTTGTTATCCACCTAAGATGTAAAATAACGTTGTAATACACAAATAAAAAATAAGGTAATTTTGTAGTTCATCTGTAAAATATGGTGAAGTTTGAAGTTTCTGGTACTCGCAATGAGTCTGAAGCGTGTGATCTATTGTAAAAGTAATCAAACAGAGGATAAGAAACAGCACTTACGCTAGACATCAGATTAATCTCCTTTAACATACCACCGTGGGCTAGGGAAGCGTCTTTGAATTGTAATCAAAACATCCTCGGTCCGAGGACTGAACACCGCCACCGCTTAAATTTTGAATAATAATCAGCATTTGCGGCCGAAGGCTTCCGCATAAGAAGTCACGCCCTTTCTGACAACAGCCTGGTCAAAGAAGGTGGAGGAGCGGGGCATGAGGATGCAGAAGGCAATAGAAACCACTGCGTTAAAGACACATAATGTGTATCCTTACGACAAGTGACCTGTAAGTGAAGAAGTGTCATGATGATCTCTCCATTGACAAAAGATTCCGGAATAGTCCACAGTTCGTATCTCCGGTAGAGACCTGCCAAGGGGGAGGAGACCACAAGAAAAAGATTCAATAACCAAGAAAAGAATAACGTTCTACGAGTCGGGGGGAGGAATGTCAGAATCTTGAACGTGCAGGGAAGTTAGAAAATCTGAAAACGAAAATGTGAAGGCTCAATCTAGATATAATGGGCGACAGTGAAGTGAAATGGAAAGAAGCTAAGGATTACTGGTCAGATGAATAGTCAGAAAATGGTATAACGCGAGCAGGATTTGCTTCGAATAGGAAGGTGTTACTGTGAACGGTTCAATGATAAGGTTGTTCTCATTAGAATCGACAGCAAACCAACACTGACAAGATACTTCAGGTATACATGCCGACGTCGCATGCCGAAGATGAAGAGGCAGATAAAGTATATGATGATACTGAACGGGTAATTCAGTACGTAGAGGGAGATGAAAATCTAATAGTCATGGGGGACTGAAATGCGGTTGTAGGGGAAGGAGTAGAAGAAAAGGTTACAGGAGAATATGGGCTTGGCACTAGAAATGACAGAGGAGAAAGACTGAGTTCTACAATAAATTTCAGCTAATAATAACGGGTACTCTGTTCAAGCATCTCAACAGGAGGAGGTATACGTGGAAGAGGCCGGGAGATTCGCGAAAATTTCAGGTAGATTGCATCATTGCCAGACAGAGATTCCGAAATCAGATACTGTATTATGTGGCGTACTTGGGAGCAGATATAGACTCAGATCGCAATGCAGTAGCGATGAAGAGTAGTCTGTAGTTTAAGGATAAATACCCGAAGAATTAGGATACGGAAGAACTAAGAAATAAAGGGATACGATGGAAGTTCTCTAAGGGTATGGATACTGCAATAAGAATAGCTCAGTTGGCAATACAGTTAAAGATGAATGGACATCTGTAAAGAGGGCATTCACAGAAACTGGAAAGAAAAACAAAGGTACCAAGAAGGTAACTAGAAACAAACCATGGGTAACAGGAGAAATACATCAGTTGATCGATGACAGAAGGAAGTACAAAAATGTCCAAGGGAATTCAGGAACACAGAAATAAAAGTCACTGAAGAATGAAATAAACAGGAAGCGTAGAGAAGCTAAGACATAATGGCTGCATGAAAAATGTGAAGAAATCCGAAAAGAAACGATCGTCGCAAGGACTGCCTCAGCAGACAGGAAAATCAAAACAACCTTCGGTGAAATTAAAAGCAAGGGCAGTAACATTAAGAATGCAATAGGAATTTCACTGTTAAATGCAGAGGAGAGAGCGAATAGGTGGAAAGAGTACATTGAAGGCCTCTATGATGGGGAAGATTTGGCTGATGTGATAGAAGAAACAGGAGTCGATTTAGAAGAGATAGGGGATCCAGTATTAGAATCAGAACTTAAAAGAGCTTCGGAAGACTTAAGATCAAACAAGGCAGAAGGGATAGATAACTTTCCATCATAACTTCTGGGGAAAACGGCAGCAAAACGACTATTCACGTTGGTGTGTGGAATGAGTGAGTCTGGCGATATACCTTATGACTTTCGGAAAAATATCATCTACACAATTCCGAAGACTGCAAGAGCTGACAAATGCGAGAATCATAGCACAATCAGTTTAACAGCTCATGCATCCATGTTGCTGATAAGAGTAACTTACAGAAGAATGGAAAAGAAAACTGAGGACGCGTAACATGACGTTAAGTCTGACTTTAGGAAAGGTAAAGTCACCGGAGCGGCAATTTTGATGTTGCGATTAGTAATGGAAGTAAGATTTTAAAAAATCAAGACACGTTCATAGGATTTGTAGACGTGGAAAAATCGTTCGACAATGTAAAATGGTGCAAGATGTTCGAAATTCTTAGGGGTAAGATATAGAAAGAGACGGATAACATACATCATGTACAATGGCCAAAAGGGTATAAAAATGTGGAAGACCAAGAACGAAGTGCTCGGATTAAAGAGGGTGTAAGACAGGGATGTTGTCTTTCACCACTACTGTTCAGTCTGTACATCGAAGAAGGAAGATGGAAATAAAAGGATGGTTCAGGAGTGGAATTAAAATTCGAGGTGAGACGATTCCAATGATACGATTCGCTGGTAACATTGCGATCTTGAGTGAAAGTGAAGAAGAATTACATGATCTGCTGAATGGAATGAACAGTCTATTGAGCACAGAATACGTACTGAGAGTAAATCGAAGAAAGATGAAAGTAATGCATAGAAGCAGAAAAGAGAACAGCAAGAGAACGAAGTAGATCAATTTATGGAATTCTCGTACATAGGCAGCAAAATAACCAATCACGGACGGGGTAAAGAGGATATGAAAGGCAGACTAGTACTGGCAAAAAGGGCGTTTCTGGCCATGTGAAGTCTGCTGTTATTAAACATAGGCCTTAACATGCGGAAGAAATTTCTGAGAACTGACATTTGGAGCACAGCGTTGTATGGTAATGAAACATGGTCTGTGGGAAAACGGGAGTAGAAGAGAATCAAAGCATTTGAAATGTGGTGCTATAGAAGAGTGCTCAGACTTAGGTGGACTGATAAGGCAAGGAATGGGGAGGTTCTGTGCAGAATCGGTGGGGAAAGGAAGATGTGGAAAACACTGACAAGAAGAACGGACAGAATGATAGGAGATATGTTAGGACATAAGGGAATATCTTCCATGGTAGTAGAGGGAGCTATAGAGGGTAAAACCTATAGATTAAGTCAGAGATTGGGATGCCTCCAGCAAATAATTTAGGATGCAGGTTGCAAGTGGTGCTGCTACCGGAAATTGCCGCAAGTCCTTGGATGAGCGACACAGCAAAAATTCTTTTTTGGTGGAGGAACGAAGATTCGAACAATGCCAAATCATGTATATGGTGGATGATCGGCAACAGGGATTTAGTGCATAGGCAAGATCTATTTCATATAACCTCTGAAATTGCAGACTACATTTCGAAAGTGCAACTGTTGCATTCCTTGTCTCCACCTAAGAAAAAAAAAGTTCAAATGTGTGTGAATTCCTAAGGGACCTAACTGCTGAGGTCATCGGTCCCTAGACTTACGCAGTACTTAAAATAACTTATGCTAAGAACAACACACACACACACACACACACACACACACACACACACATGCCCGAGGGAGGACTCGAACGTACGGCGGGAGGGGTCGCGCAGTCCGTGACAGGGCACCTCTAACCACGCGGCCACTGAAGAAAGCTCAAACAAGAGGTACGTAACTCAAGCAGAATACCTCGACGTTGAAGGTAAGAAAATCCGCAAATAAATTATTTCAACTCTGAAGGAAGGATGATAGAGTGCTGAATCACCGTCATAAAAAAACAGTTTATTCTGTAATACTTGGCTTGCGCAATGATGTGGTATGTTTCTTGTGGCTTGGATTTCTTTGAATTCGACGGATGAGAATGAGGATAGAAAAGTAAAACGGATCTATGCAGCCATGTATAGAGATGAAACACAAAATTGAAATAGCTAGGGAGAAGGTTAAGGTTTAATGTTATGTTGACAACGAAGTCATCAGAGAGGAGCAACAAGCTCGGATATTGCAAGAATTCAACGGTCGTTTCAAAGAGAACAGTTCAGCAATCACCTTTGATAATTTAGAGCAACCGGTGAAAACATACGGCTGAGAGTGGACCACTGAGGGCCTCTCCGTCGTTTCTAGGTCCCCGGTTTAATACAATACAATACAGTGCAAAGTGTTAATGGCGGATAGAGTCGGAAGATCCATGACGCAGTTTTTGCACGATACTATCGTAAAAGGTGCGGCAGTAAAACGGGCGATTTGGCAACCCCGGACGTAGCACGTAATGTTAGGAATTAGAAAACGGTAGTGGTGCCACCTGAACAACAAACCATTGACATCGACCCTGATATCGATGTTCTCTCGAGATGGCGTCGTGGACCGGTGAACAGCGCGCTGTTGCCACGAAGGCGTTTTACAAGAACCACAGGTAAGCGGCCGCGCAGCATGTATTTCATTCTCATTACAATCTCCCATATCATGCCGAGGTCCTGTCGGCATATGTTATTAAAATTTATGTACAGAACTTTGAGTAAAGGGGTGCTACGGTGCGAATGAGGGTAGGGGTGCAAAACGCTTATGCACACCAGAGGAAGTTGCAAGAGTGAAAAAAGCCTTCAGTCGAAGTCTCAGGCGTTCAGCACGCAAGCGTGGGCTGCAACTTGACATATCACATAGTAATGTACGGAGAATATTGCACAAGGAACTTCAATACCACCCTTACAAAATTCAGGTAGAGAAAAACTGAATGAGGACGTCCTCTCAAAGAGACTACGCTTTTGCCGAGAATTTTTGGAACTCACGAACGACAACCCTGATCGGTGTGACAATCAGATCATCAGCAACGAGACCAATTTTTATGTGTCAGGCTTTGTTAACAAACAAAACATTACTTTCTGTCACGTGAAAATCCTAAAATGCTCCATGAAACGCAACTTCACAGTCAGAAACTGGTAGTGTGGTGTGGTGTATCATCAGTTGGAATCAGAGGGCTTCATGTTTTTGCAGACGACCTCTGCCTTGTTGTTAGTGTGAATACCGGATGTTATATTGACCTCTTGAACCGTTTCCTGTTGCGACAACTTGCTTATCTACCTGCCGTTGCAAATACATTCCACCAACAAGATGGGACCACAAGCCATAACTCGTGGCATTCGATGAAAGGGTTGCAAAACATCTTTCCTGGTCATCTCCTTTCCAACAACAGGGACAAAAAAATAGTTCAAATGGCTCTGAGCACTATGGGACTTAACATCTACGGTCATCAGTCCCCTAGAACTTAGAACTACTTAAACCTAACTAACCTAAGGACATCACACAACACCATCACGAGGCAGAGAAAATCCCTGACCCCGCTGCTTCCTGAACTCGGGTAGGCGCACCGGCCTCGGATCGAATCCGCCCGGCAGATTAACGACGAGGGCCGGTGTGCCGGCCAGCTTGGATGTGGTTTTATGCGGTTTTCCACATCCCGCTAGGTGAATACCGGGCTGGTCCCCACGTTCCGCCTCAGTTACACGACTTGCAGACATCTGAACACGTTCGCACTATTTCCTGAATTACACTAGACACAGACAGCAGGGGTGCACTAATTCCATCCCGATGGGTACGGGGTGGCGGCAGAAGGGCATCCGGCCACCCCTTTCCACTAACCTTGCCACATCCGTTCCTAACAATGCCGACCCTGGCACCAGTGAAAGAAAGAAAGAACGGTCAGATTTATGGAGTACTCGATCTTAATTTTCAGTACAAAATTTGTGTCGGATGACCGTATCAGTTCATAAGGCAATCGACTGCACATCATTGAATCCCCGTTACAGTAGCTCGTCAAACGTTGTCAAATTATCGATGTATAAAACTACAAGAGCTATTCGGAAAGTAAGGTCTGAACGGCCGTGAAACGGAAACCACAGTGAAAATAAAAAATGTTTTATTTGCTACTCCTCTACACAGCCACCGCACCGACTGAGACATCTGTGGTAGCATTGTACGAACGTTCCAATATTCTCGTCACAGAAGGCAGCCACCTGTGTTTCTGCCCGTCCTCTACGCTGATCTGCAGCTTGTTATCTGTGCCAAACTGTTGTCTTCACAACCAGCGGTTCTTGTGAGCGATGCTGAAGTCCGGGCTGTATGGGATCAAACAGTTTCCATCGGAAACGCTGCTGGTGCGTTCTCATTGCCCTTGCAATGGGCGGCCTAAAATTGTCTTGAAGAAGGAAATGCATGACAGTTACGTTCTGTGGCCTGCATGAAGTCAGGCAAAATCTCTCACAGGCACTTGTACTTGACGGTAGACACTATTTTCTCGGCATCTTAATGTGCACACTGTGCGCTGAGAACTACACTACTGGCCATTAAAATTGCTATACCAAGAAGAAATGCAGATGATAAACGGGTATTCATTGGACAAATATATTATACTAGAACTGACATGTGGTTACATTTTCAAGCAGTTTGGGTGCATAGATCCTGAGAAATCAGTACCCAGACAAACCACCTCTGGCAGTAATAAACGGCCTTGATACGCCTGGGCATTGAGTCGAACAGAGCTTGGATGGCGTGTACAGGTACAGCTGCCCATGCAGCCTCAACATGATACCACAGTTCATCAAGAGTAGTGACTGGCATATTGTGACGAGCCAGTTGCTGGGCCACCATTGACTAGACGTTTTCAGTTGGTGAGAGATCTGGAGAACGTGCTGGCCAGAGCAGCAGTAGAACATTTTCTATATCCAGAAAGGCCCGTACAGGACCTGCAACATGCGGTCGTGCATTATTCTGCTGAAATATAGGGGTTCGGAGGGATCGAATGAAGGGTAGTGTCACGGGTCGTAACACATCTGAAACGTAACGTGCTCTGTTCAAAGTGCCGTCAATGCGAACAAGAGGTGACCGAGACGTTTAACCACTGGCACACCATACCATCACGCCGAGTGATACGCCAGTATGGCGATGACGAATACACGCTTCCAATGTGCGTTCACCGCGATGTCACCAAACACGGATGCAACCATCATGATGCTACAAACATAACCTGGATTCATCCGAAAAAATGACGTTTTGTCATTCGTGCACCCAGGTTCGTCGTTGAGTACACCATCGCAGGCGCTCCTGTCTGAGATGCAGCGTCAAGTGTAACCGCAGCCATGGTCTTGGAGCTGACAGTCCATGCTGCTGCAAACGTCGTCGAACTGTTCGTGCAGATGGTTGTTGTTTTGCAAACGTCCCCAACTTTTGACTCAGGGATCGAGACGTGGCTGCACGATCCGTTACAGCCATGCGGATAAGATGCCTGTCATCTCGACTGCTAGTGATACGAGGCCGTTGGGATCCAGCACGGCGTTCTGTATTGGCCTCCTGAACCCACCGATTCCATATTCTGCTAACAGTCATTGGATCTCGAGCAACGCGAGCAGCAATGTCGCGATACGATAAATCGCAATTGCAATAGGGTACAATCCGACCTTTATCAGAGTCGGGAACGTGATGGTATGAATTTCTCCTCCTTACACGAGGCATCACAACAACGTTTCACCAGGCAACGCCGGTCAACTGCTGTTTGTGTATGAGAAATCGGTTGCAATCTTTCATCATGTCAGCACGTTGTAGGTGTCGCCACCGGCGCCAACCTTGTGTGAATGCTCTGAAAAGCTAATCATTTGCATATCACAGCACCTTCTTGCTGTCGGTTAAATTTCGCGTCTGTAGCACGTCATCTTCGTGGTTTATCAATTTTAATGGGCAGTAGTGTAAAGAGAGCGACGTGAGGCGATCGACGGGCGTACTAGAGACATTGTCCGACACATCTATGCCAAGCTTCATCGGACTTTCACCGTTGCCATTTCGCGACCAGTCGGACCTTACTTTCCGAAAAGTCCTCGTATTTACTAACGTTTCGTCCCTATCTGCGGGAGACATCTAGATGTAAAACTTAAAATGAATCGAAAGCGCAAGAGGCCCTGAATTTACAGGCGCATTTGGACTCTTTAGAGGGCACCACCGTTTGCCACGTAATGTCGAATGCATGAGTGTATCTGACCGGTGACGACATTATCGATTAGAAGTAATCAAGTCAGCATCCACATTTTATCTTCTTAATTCCTTTCTGTTATCACATTACTTATAAATCACTACTGCCCCTCCACACATGCGCACATGATAATGAGCTGTCGTAGATAAAATGCTTGTCTCACGCAATTTTAGTTACGGTCTGCACGTTGTAAAGCATGTTCCGCTACAGCCTACAAAGTGACAGGTTCTCTTATGTTCGGCTATGAGAGTGTTGATACATATTTTGTGATTCCAATATATTCTTGACCACGTTTGTACGGAAGTTTACACACAAGTTGTCACTAGTGGATGCCGCACTTAATTTGCTGTTATGGTTCAAATGGTTCTGAGCACTATGGGGCTTAACATCTATGGTCATCAGTCCCCTAGAACTTAGAACTACTTAAACCTAACTAACCTAAGGACATCACACACATCCTTGGCCGAGGCAGGACTCGAACCTGCGACCGTAGCGCTCGCGCAGTTCCAGACTGAAGCGCCTAGAACCGCTCGGCCACACCGGCCGGCTAATTTGCTGTTATCGAGCATTCTTTTATTTCCTTTGAAATCCATGTTTGGCAAAACTTTTCCTAAGCGACAAGTAACATTGTTGTTGGCGGCCGTTATTTCACATCAGTCCTGCCGTTCTTTCTCCATGTCCTCCGTGGAATATCCAATTTTTTAAAAAGTCAACTGTAAGAGCCGAGTTGTTCTTGCAGGTAAAGAGACCCACATTTTTTATCGCCTCCATTCATTTCGTGTGTGGGTAGGTGGGGGGGGGGAGGGGGGGGGGGGTGTGTGGGAGCCTACGAGACGTTAGTAAATAGTTGATCACAGTCTGTTAACTAGGAAACTTCAACACAAGATAACTTTTCTTCGGCCATCATACTTCCGATTACATTGAGAGAACCATATGAATAGCTTTCTAAGTATTTCTATCGTATGTAAACAGAGCAGCAGATGTTATTCTTTATAAAACCCTTGTGCGTACTCAGAAATTCCAGAAGTATGCTAGGAAAAAAAACCTAAGTGATTAGAAGCAGTTCTGGTTTCACACATATTGTTGTTCTGATCGTTCCGCTATGTATCGTGGTCTAATAAATTTTAAGTGAGCTGCTATGGTGGACCGTGCGACGTAGCGCATAAAAGGTCAAGCCATTTGGAAAAAGTGGAATTCAGAACCCCGCGCAGCAATCTAAATTTAAGTTTCCAGAATGAATTTTTACTCTTCTACTCAGCATGCTTTGCACTGAAACTTTCTGGCGGATTAAAATTTTGTGCTGGGGCGGGACGCAAACCTGAGACCTTCGTCTTTTGGGGACAAGTGCTCTACCGACTCACCGACTCAGCTACCTCTCTATTAACACCGAGCTGTTCGATAATGGATAAATCGCAAGCGACCGTCTTAAATGTCATAACAGAGCCGTGACATAAAGTCACGAAGCACGTATGCAACCGTGTTGACAAATACATGCAATCTGCAAAACGCTGAGTCGTTCACTGTTATTACGCATTTCGGTGTTTGCCATCATCAGATATCTGTTAAAATAAATCACATAAGTACATATGAAATAAAAATGAGTTACAAAACCAACATAGATATAAAACTAAAAATGTTAAGTCATAAGGATACAAGTACCCTGGAACTCAAAGCAACCAGTGGCCATGATAGTTACATGTTGTAGTGGTAACAAACAGTGATCAGAGTGATGCAAGATTACCGGCCATTATACGAAAATGGAAACACTGAACGCCAGGTGGCGTTGCAAAAGTGGGCGTGTCGCTCAACAGTATCATTGTACGAAATTACATATGAGTTACAAACAGCATTAAACCAAGAGAATACAACGCAGTGTACAATAAAAGTGAGAAAATTTACAGAAACTAAGCGCAATGTAATATAATCACACAGTACAGTTCATAGAATTTTCCGTGTGGTTATTGACGAGGGTGTAAGTGTTCGACACCAGATGGCGTTGCAAATGCAAGTATGACGCTGCATAGTGACATAGATTTAACTGGTGGTATATAAAAATATAATTAAACAGTTATAACGCAGATAAAAAGATTAAGACTGTATTGGATAGTGTGAAATAGGAGACAAGCCAATCACACTGTGGACGCGATATTATCTCAATTAAACTGCCAATGTTGGGATCGTTAGTTCACAAGTTGAAAGTATTTTTAACAATCGTTTGGTAAGCGTAATAGCAAAAATGATATTAAATGGTTCAGCTGAAGAAGCAAGAGAACATATTAAAAAGACATTTCACAAATTTTAAGCAACTAGAAATGCCACCAATATCCTTCTCTGTGTGATATATAAAATTATAAGAATTCTCATAACCAAACCTCTAAAGGCATTGATGGGATTTCAAAGAGAATTCGAAGTAGTTGTTCCAACTTAGTTGTATGTAATACATCACTGTCACAGAGAATTTTTCCAGACAGATTAAAATATGCCATTGTTAACCCTGTTTATAAGAGGGGTTGCAAGAAAGACTTAAATAATTATCGTTCAATTTACCTACTGACATCTTAGTTTCTAAATCATTAGAATAAGTAATGTTCTCAAGATTAGTCTAACATTTAATTAGAAGCAGCTTATTTAGCTCGTCACGGTTTGGGTTCCACAAGGTTGCTCGATTTAGACTGCTATTTTACATTTACTCACTAAATATTCCAAGTATTACATAACAAAATATCGCTAGCTGGTATTTTGGGTGATATTTCGATTGCCTTTTATGTTTAGATTACGTTACTCCCACAGAAAAAACGTACGTTTTATGGGACTGATGGATTTACAAACAACTGGTTTGAATCACATTTAGGAAACAGAAAGGAAAAACGTAATGCTGAGTGATTCAAACAATGTTGGAAAGGGAGAAAAGTATAATTACCGGAGAAAAAATGATGAATGGGGTCCTACATGATCAATTTTAGGTCCACTCCTTGTGTATATGAATGACTTTTCACTTAACATTCATCAAGCAGAATTGGTGCTTTTTGAAGAAAATAACAAATTCTTTTAGAGAGAGGAACAGAAGAGATTATTGTCAATGATTTTTTTAAAGTATTACTAAGTGGTTCTCTGCAAATGAACTCCCTAAATTCTGAAAAAAACACTCTATTAAGTTCTGTTGATGTAGCACATGGACAGGAGTGAGTAAACAGGACAAAATGCACCAACTTTTTGGGTTTATATGTTGATGAAAACTTGACAGGAATAACAGTACCACTGAGCTGATCGAATAATTAAGTTCCACGCCTTTTGCGTTTCGAATAATCGCCAGCCTTGGGAACAAACGAATCAAGCTCCTAAACTATTTTGCACATTTCCACTCAATATTGTCTCACGGAATAATTTCCTAGGACAATTCATATCTTAGAAAGTACCGACTGCATAAAAGCGAGCAGGACAAAATGTAGTGTTCACCCACAGTCATTTTCCAGTTGGCAGTTCAAGGAGTTGGGCATCTTAATTGCACCTTCACAAAACACACACAAATATATATATATATATATATATATATATATATATATATATATATATATATATATATATACAGGACTGAAAAACATGTTCATTAATGCTAAAACTAAATGTATATGCGTGTCATGTAAACTGACTCGCTCCACGTCATTTCGATAAAAAGATGTTCAAATGATCTATGGAACATTAACTAGTTATTAGAAAGCAGCCCTCCGTAGATTTGGTGCAAACTGAAAAAAAAAGAATATCGCAACTTTGTGCCGCATGGTGCAATGCAAGTAGCCAACATAGACATGTAACGATTCTTCTCGTAAGTGTTTATATAACGGCATCAACAAAAAAGGTATGAGGAAAAGGCGACGTTGAGTGAATTCACGGAACCCACGCTGGCACAGAATATGAGCGACGCAGGAAGCTCTCTCTATGGACCTTGCACCGAGAAGTATGTGGGTCGTGCATGCCTGTTACTAATATGCGAGGCAACCGAGATCTTGCTGAGAATGAGAATGATGGTGGCGGCGAAGTGAACTCGTTGCAGCCGTCTGCATGTGTAGCGATGTGGCAGCCGCTATACAGCTCAGTACTTCGTGTCGGTATCAGTCTGCTCCCTGATGGCGCGAGAGTAACAGGATTATATGTTAATAATTGGCAACCAGTGCTGTACAATCGCAATAAAGTCATGTGATGTTCAATTGACTCTTTTATTAGAACATGTTACGCGTCTCGGGATTACACCCATCTTCAGACATCACGAACTTCAACTCCTTCCTAACCAACCAGGATTGCAGCTCTGCTTCAAGACTGCTTGTGTCGCAGTTATAGTCATATGTTATTGGACACTTTCTCTGTCAAGGTTGATTAGGAAGGAGTGCCAGCGGGACAGTGCGATGTCTCACACGTCCAGAATTGCTACAGAGTGGCAAATGGTTCTCCGAACTACTTAAACCTAATTAACCTAAGGACATCACACACATCCATGCCCGAGGCAGGATTCGAACCTGCGGCCGTAGCAGCAGCGCGGTTCCGGACTGAAGCGCCTAGAACCGCTCGGACACAACGGCCGGCTACAGAGTGGCTTCAGTTCTGAGTTTAAACACTTCTTCTGGCTACCAGGCATGAACGTTATTGAGCATATGTGGGATGTCTTGCGACGTGCTGTTCAGAAAAGATCTCCAACCCGTCGTACCTTTTGAAACGTCCCCTCAGAAAAATTTCTTAATTACTGTGCTGATAAACCTCTTACATTATTAGCTTTTCAAACAGCTGAGCAAAACTGAACGTACTCAAACATTCACTAAAGTGACACACAATATTTTTAGCGCAACGCAATCTGACTTTCAAAAACCCCTACAAAAGTATGGCCCTGACTAACATTAACCTATACGTTTCACAAATCACTTACCTCACAAAAATCTTGGTTACTCGAACTACTGCAATACAGCGAGCGCCACTACTGCCAGCTACATAAAAGATTCAAACTACGGAAGGCACTAACTACTGATAGGCATAGTTAGCAAATGAAAGATTTTAATAGAGAACAAACAATGTATTTACCTTAATAGTCATCAAAAGTCATAATATATATAGCAGTTCATGACATCCAGTTTTACAAATTTCAAAATTCCGCCAATTCTCTCCCCACATCCACCACTGCTGGCGGTTCACCTCCCAACTGCGCAACGCTACGCGCTGTTAACATCCAGCTGCCCAACACTACAATGGCGAGTATTACAACAATGCCAACCAGCCACTGACTGCACACAGCACAGCCAGTGATTTTCATCAGAGCGCTACGTGGCGTTACCAATATAAAAAACCTAAACAGCCTACTTACACTTTTATGGATTTATGGACAGCTCTGCAGGATTCATGGTGTCACTTCCCTCCAGCACTACTTCAGACGTTAGTGGATTCCATGCTACGTCGTGTTGTGGCACGGCGGGGGAGCGAGGTTGGGGGGGGGGGGGGGGGCTACACCACATTAGGCAGTGTATATCAAACACAGGCATTCCTAACCGGTTCCAGGTGCTGTTAGCGTTCGTGAGAAAGACGTAGCAGGATAAAATGGCTGTAATCTATAATTGGAAGTATGTATCGTATAAGACTGTTTTTCAGGCAAAGAGGGAAAAGCATTTTTTTATTTTTGTAGGGTAGAGAGAGATTGCACATTGCAATTATGAGGTCCGTCCAGTTTAGAATTTCATCTGTTATTACTCATCACTGTATGCTGACGAAGAGAAGTTGGTGTTTGCCCCATTTAGAATAAAAACTCGTAGAGATTTCACGACTGTTGAGAAATTTAAACGGGGTATATGGTAATAAATGCAGCCAAGCCAAACATACTGGTGGGGGACGCACCACGGAAGAAACTCTTTACTGGATTTCGCGTCATAAAATATAACTTACAGAGGACGTAATGCACGATGGGTCGACATTTCCAGGAATTGGTAGGAGCTAAATTTTTAAGAAGTGAAGGAGAACGGAGGAAATCTTTATTGCACAGCACACGAAAAGTTATTTGTATGGTAAGAAACAGAACAAATCAGCAGTTTTTCCTTGTCTAGGTATAAAGCTTTTTGTGGAGCTAACAGGATGCTTGCGTGTCACATAATGAGATCTTACGTTGGCTCGTTAATGACGGCGGGGGAATTCCTCATTATTAAAGTCTACGGATGGTACTGTCATTAAAATATTATAGTTAATGACCCGGCAGTTATCTAGATGCTTACGAAACAGTTTTGATAGTGATGGCACAAGGTCTTCTCAAAGAAACATTGCGTCATTTGGTTGATCCGAACTAAGGCAACCACTGTAGTATACCAGAATAAAAATTAGTCGGCCCCAAGAGTTGCCACGCAAACACCGTCTAACACAACCCATAGCCTTCATAATGGCGTCAGTTTGGCGAGAAAGAGAGTTCACAAGTTTCTGCACCTGCATTTACATCAGTGCTCCGTAAGCCACCTGATGGTGTGTGGCGGAGGGTACGTCTGGTATCTCCCCCCTCCCCCCTTTCCCTGTTCAATTAGCGTATGGCACGTGGGAAAAATGACTGTCGGCAAGCCTCTGTATTAGTTCTAATTCATCGAATTTTTTTCGTCGTGGTCATTTCGCGAGAGGTATATGGGAGAAAGTAATATTTTGTCCGACTCTTATCGGAAAGTACACTCTCGAAATTTCAATAGCAATGATGCACAACGCCTCTCTTGTAGCGCCTGCCACTGGAATTTGTTGAACATCTCTGTAAAGCCCTCGTGCCGACTAAACGATCCCGTGAAAAAATGCGCCGCTCTTCTCTGTATCTCTTCTATGAGTACTACCTGGTAAAAGCCCCAGATTGATGAGCAATATTCAAGAATCGGACCATACACATTTTCACGGGAAGTGGTACAAGAAGTGTTCACTTCAGGTGAGTCTCTTTCATGTTCAGTAATGTCATGAAGTTCTGGAGTCCCCATATGCGCATGTTAAGTCGCGCTAACATGAAATGTGGTAAAAATAGTGTATAGTAAACGAGAAGAGACATTTAAAATACATAAAAGATCTCAGTAGGTAATTGCCCTTGTCGAACTTTAAGGGACTTCAAAAAGCGCCCTATTAAAATGAAACGAGCGAAAAAATGGGCAAAACGGCATTCAAGGCGTAATCTGCTTATGCCTCTAAGCTGCGTACTGCAAAATGAGGAGGCGGTAAATTACCTTACAGGGTATGTAGTGCAGTCCAAACCACACCACCAACGGGATCAGGCCTACTGAAATGCGTCACAAATGGTGGACATGTAAGAAATTCCGTTGTACATGATCTGGCGGCGCAAATAATACTGGGTATTGGACTACAAGAGATGTGTAGCTAGAGTGCTAGGACAGAATTATCTTAACAGTGGAATGACTGATGAATTACAGAAACGAAAAGAAGAAAATTAATAAAATTTTCTGTTAAATATATAAATAATATGCTTATGTAAATGGATTCTAATGTGCAGGGGTGAGTAACGATTTAAAAATTAAAATGTATACACTATAATAGCGTAGAGGAGTAAAAATATACGAAACAAGCCTTGGGAAGTAATTTTTAGTGGATTGAGGAATACGTCCATACCGCACAACTGCATCTCCACAAATGCAAGGTTAGGACACAGGTCTACTGGAAACGTATCGCACGACAACTAGAAGCCCAAAAATAACGAGAAGCAACAATAGAGCCTCTGAATGTTAGTCTAAGTTACAAAATACAGATTCAATAAAGTACATGATACTTCTAGTGTAAAAATGGAAAAAAAAGGATTACAAAATGCAGGATTGCAAATACACCAGTATCAGCTTTATATCACACAATAAAAAGCGTAGCTCGAAACATAAAGTACGAACGTATTTCAGTAACAAACCAATGCACTTGAGCAAAAAACACGAGGTAGCACTCCTCCAAAGAGTGATACCCAGATGTTAAATCCTTCTTCTTCTGTAGTGGTCAGTCCAAGGATTGGTTTGCAACAGCTACAATGGCAGCTTGTCTCCATTCTGTGCGTCTTTCAGCTTTTCTCTTCATTTCTTTATAGGTGTTACATCCCACATCTTTCACGATTTGATCCATGTACCTCAGTCGTGGTCTTCCCCTTGGTCTCCCTCTATGATTGTGTTCAGGAGTCCTTTATGTCTTAATAGATCGCCTGTAAATTGCACTCTTCTTTTCACAATGAAACTCCAGAAGCTTCTCTTCTCACCTGCTCTTTCCAGAACCACTTCGTTTGTGACCTTGTCGATACATTTTATTTTGAGCATGCGTCTATAGCACCACATTTCAAAATAATTTAGCTTCTGGTCTTCCTCTGTCCCGAGAGTCCATGTTTCACACCCATAGCATGCCACACTCCACACATATGATTTCAAAAATCTTTTCCTGATTTCAAGGCTGATGCTCTTAGATGTTAAGATGTTTTACTTCTTGTTAAAAGCAGCCTTTGCTTGAGCAATTCTACTTCTCACTTCTGCTTTGCTCCTTCCATCCCTGGTAATATTACTGCTCAGATAAGTAAATTTATCAAATACTTAAATGTTAAATACTTAGGCAAAAATAATGGTTTCATAGTATGAACGTATATTCCAATAAAGAGGAGGAGAAGGACCTTCATGAAGAAGAGAACAACAAAGGTCTGGCGTTCCCCCCGTACGCAGGGTCGCCCACGGCCAAGACTGCCAGGATACTGGAGAAGAACAAGATAAAAACCATCTTCCATCCTCCAGCAAAAATCAGGAATATGCTGGGCTCAATGAAGGACAACTTGGGTCTAAGAACACCGAGTGTCTACAGTATTTCCTGTGAATGTGGGAAACAATATATTGGACAGACGCAGTGTTGCATAACACAACGCATCTCTGAACATGTGAGAAGCGTCCGCCTCGGACAAACAGAAAAATCCGCGATAGTGGAGCACAGCCGCGGTGAAGAACACACGTTTCAATTTGAAGAAACCAAGAGACTGTGTAGAGCGAAGGGACTTTATTATTAAAGAGGCAATGGAGATACCTGTCAGTGATAACCTGGTCAATCGGGATAGCGGCTTCCAACTCAGCAGCGCGTGGAACACAACATTATCAAGAATGAGGCGCGAGCACACCGATGGAGGCAGGTCGGTGGCGGCGGATGGAATAAACAGGCCGCACCGAGACGAGACGCCAGGACCCGGCGGTCGCGGCTCCCCTCCCCTCCCCCTTCCCCCACCACCCACACCGCCACCACGCGCCGATTCCGCTCCCGCCTGATTGGCCCGACCGTTGCCGAGGGTGCAGAGAAGCCCGTGGTCCAGCGGCTATAAAGATCCGGACGAGATGTGAACCCGACACCCTCCAACGCGGGTGCGACGCCTTGGGCTCATGGGAGCAAAATGGTGGCTGAAATTCGACGCCACGAAGAGCCAGGCAGTTGTCTTCACCGAAGATATCTGCCGTCAGGGCTTACGCCAGTGGAAATCCTAGGACAACCTATCCCATGGAGTGGGACGGCGAAATACCTAGGGGTAAAAAAAAATGGCTCTGAGCACTATGGAACTTAACTTCTGAGGTCATCAGTCCCCTAGAACTTAGAACTAATTAAACCTAACTAACCTAAGGACAACACACACATCCATGCCCGAGGCAGGATTCGAACCTGCGATCATAGAAGTTAAGTCGCATAGTGCTCAGAGCCATCTGAACCATTTGAACAAATTTTGTCCAAACTGCAACACCTCGAGCCAAGGATAGGCTCGTCTTTTCAGCGTCAGCATCAGCGAACCCGACACTTCGCCTGAGGATAGGCAGTAAGAAACTTGCTGAAACGTTGCTGCAGAACAACACATTGACTCGGCTGTTAACCCGAGAATATTTTATCATATTCCATTCCTTCTGCACATTTGACCGTTTCTGTCTTTGTTTTAGTGTACTTCCATTTGAAGTGAGAAGTGAATTACCCTTGACTACGGAAACCTGATGTAAGGTTGACGACACTGGAACGTGAAACCATCTACAAATCTATCACTTAACTAAACGTCTTCCCATTATACTATCTTTAAATTACAAATAATTAGTAAATATGAAGAAAAAAGCGTTTACTATTAAGTGTAATAGGGCTACATGCATATCCAAAAGAACATACACGATTGACATTACACAGCCGTACAAAATACTTCGAAATTTATTCGATGACTAGAATTCCTTAATATCAGCTGTATTAGCGTCCGCCCCCGGTAGCTGAGTGGTTCTGTCTATTTCTTCTACGTCGTCCGCTATGTTGGAAAAGGAGTCTTTGGAGTGTGTTTGGAAATCCTGAATGTCCTCCATATCTTAGAGGAAACAGCTTATCAACATGGTCTGTGGATTTTCGTATAACTTGTATCCAATCTCTTCACGGAATTGATTTCAGTGATTCTGCAAATTAATTGAGATAAAGCACTGTGATAACTGTAATGTTCAAAAATGGTTCAAATGGCTCTGAGCACTATGGGGCTTAACACCGGAGGTCATCAGTCCCCTATACTTAGAACTACTTAAACCTAACTAATCTAAGGACATCACACACACCCATGCCCGAGGCAGGAGTCGAACCTGCGACCGTAGCGGTCGCGCGGTTCCAGACCGAAACGCCTATAACCGCTCGGCCACACCGGCCGGCAACTGTAATGTTAAAGGGTCATATTGGATAAGGGATCACTCACCGCGCCCTCCCCCTCCCCCCACCTCTCTCTCTCTCTCTCTCTCTCTCTCTCTCTCTCTCTCTCACACACACACACACACACACACACACACACACACACACACACACACACACACACTTACTAACTTACTCACTAACTCACTCAGTCACTCACTCACAGGTAATTTAACTTCCCATTCACGAAGATATTCTCGGGTTGACAACAAACTGATTCGTTCCTGAAATTCATCACTTGGAATGCCCAACAGCTTTCTGACAGCAGATTCGCCATTGACAGCAAATAGTGAAGTGCGACATCTTATCGACCGTCTACAGAGACCCACGGGCTTTGAACTCCCACGGCATGAGTGGAAGAATATAAATGGCATCCGAATAAGTGTGCGCATGCAAGTTGTACACATGACGTAAGCAGCGCGAACCAAACTGTGATTGTGGAGCACCGAACCAGACTATCTGGCACACTAACAGAGGATGTAAATTCTAAGCTTACCTGGGTAACCCAAATGTCTGTTTCTTGGTTTCACCACTAAGCCTTCATAAGGAGACTGGACTTCAGCATACAACAACTTTTCTTTAGTTTAAGGTATAATCTGCATTTATGTCTTTTTCAATATTAGTTTTGAACTTGTAGTTCTATAGGCTAAATGTATAAAGAAATAAATAGCTACTCTTGGGATGACGCCGATTTCAGGCGCCATTCCTTAGGGTGAGTGGTGGAATGATGGGCTGATGAGGCTAGAAGTGCCTGAGTGGTGGTTAAGAGAAATACATTCTAAGACAAAAGACGCACTACGAAGAAATTATTCGAATGGGACGGAAATCGGTAGATGCTATTTACATGTACAGACAAATAAATTGTTTCAATTTCAGAATAATTGGATGATTTAGTCAAGAAAATGGCTCCGAGCACTATGGGACTCAACATCTGAGGTCATCAGTCCCCTAGAACTTAGAACTACTTAAACCTAACTAACCTAAGGACATCACACACATCCATGCTCGAGGCAGGATTCGAACCTGCGACGGTAGCAGTCACGCGGTTTTGGACTGAAGTGCCTAGAACCGCACGGCCACCGCTGCCGGCTTTAGTCAAGAAAAACAGCTTCACAAATTGAGCAAGTTCAAATGGTTCAAATGGCTCTGAGCACTATGGGACTTAACTTCTGTGGTCATCAGTCCCCTAGAACTTAGAACTACTTAAACCTAACTAACCTAAGGACATCACACACATCCATGCCTGAAGCAGGATTCGAACCTGCGACCGTAGCGGTCACGCGGTTGCAGACTGAAGCGCCTTTAACCGCACGGCCACACCGGCCGGCCAAATTGAGCAAGTCGTCACGCAATGATCCACCTTTGGTTCTTATGTAAGCGGTTACTCGTCTTGGCATTGATTGACAGCGTTCTTGGGTCTCGTGCCAAATTCTGTCCAATTGGCCTGTTAGATCGTCAAAATACCGAGATGGTTGGAAGGCCCTGCTCCTAACCTTCTTAATTGGGGCAGGTCTAGTGACTTTGCTAGCCGAGGTAGGGGCTGGCAAGCACTAAGACAAGCAGTAGAAACTTTCGCCGTGTGCGGGCGGACTTCATCTTGTTGAAATGCTTGCTCAGGATGGCTTGTCACGAAGGGCAACAAAACGGGGCATAGGATATGGTCGACGTAGCGATGTGCTATAAGGGGGCGGTGGATGATAACCAGAGGGATCCTGCTATGAAATGTAATGGCACCTCAAACTATAACTCCTGGTTGTCGCTCCGTATAGAGGGCGACAGTCAAGTTGGTATCCCATCGCTGCCTGGAGCGTTTCCAAATACGTCTTAGTTGGTCACCTGGACTCCATTCCTCGCGGAACTCATCACTGACGCCACGTTCAGTCAATCCCAAATGTATTCAATCGGGTTCAAATCTGGAGAGTTGTGGGGCCAGCACATGAATTGGAACTCGCCACTGTGACCCTCGAACCACTTCATCGCACTCCTGGCCTTGGGATATGGCGCATTATCTTGTTGAAAGTGCCACTGCCTTCGGGAAACTTGAATGTCATGATAGGAGTGTATTTGGTCTGCAATCAGTGTACGATACTCCTTGTCCGTCATGGCGCCTTGCACGAACTCCACTGGACCCATGAATGCCCATGTGAATGTTCTCCAGAGCATAATGAAATCGCCGCCTGTTTGTCTCCGGGTCGCAGTACAGGTGTCGAGGAGCAGTTCACCTGGAAGACGACGGATTTACGCTCTTCCGCCGGCATTATGAAGCCGTTTTCGGGTTTCATCAGACCATGCAACGCTCTGCCAGGGCGTCAACGTCCAGTGCCGATGATCACGTGCCCATTTCAGTTCTAGTTGCCGATGTCGTGATGTTAACATTGGCACAAGCATGGGTCGTCGGCTGCGGAGGCCCATCATTAGGAGTGTTCGGTGCACTACGTGTTCAGACAGACTTGTACTCTGCCCAGCAGTAAAGTCTGATGTTAGTTCCGTCACAGTTAGCCGGCTGTCTTGTTTTACCTGTCTGCTCAGCCTACGAAGACAGACATCTGTAATGAGGGGTGTCCGCCCACACCCACGACGCCTATATGTGGTTTCACCTTGGTTTCGCCATTTGTAGACGATACTCACCACAGCACTCCTCGAACACCCGACAAATCGTGCAGTTTCCGAAATGCTGGGTCGAGCTTCCAGGCCTTCACAATCTGGTCTACGTCAAAATGAGATAGATCGTGTGCCTTCCCCATTCTACACATGGACTGCACGCTCACTGATTCTACATGCACCATGCGTGTGTTTGACTAGCAGTCATTCCTCGCCAGGTGACGCTGGTATGGCCTGGACGGGTTTACATCGATAATAGGTCGGCGATTAGAATGTTCTGGCTGATCAGCGTGTTGGTTGACTCCTCCAGGAACGCAAATTCATGTAACTTCAATTGTAAACAAAACTGTGATGGACAACGCCTTCTCTGCAGCAGCTGCCACTGGAATTTTCTGAGCACCTCCGAGATGCTTTCGCACTTCCTAAATGAACCTGTAACGAAATGCGCTATTCATCTTAGAATCTTATTAGTTTCTTTTGACAATCCTATATGGTACGGATCTTAGACTGATGAGCAATATTCAAGTATTGATCAAAAGAGTGTTTTGTAAAATTTCCTTTGTGAGTGGACTGAACCCTGGGGATCCTTCCAAAGAACCTCAGTCTGGCATCTGGCTTACATGCAATTAGTTTTATGGGGTCGTACCACTCCAAACGGCTACCTACGCTTACTCCCGTAAATATGCGTTTTATACACTGAAGTTCCAAAGAAAGTGGTACCCTTGCCTAATATCGTGCAGGGCCCCCGCGAACACACAGAAGTGCCGCAACACGACGGGGCATCGACTGTACTAATGTCTGAAGTAGTGCTGGAGGGGACTGACGTCACGAACCCTGCACCGCTGTCCATAAATCCGTAAGATTACGAAGGGGTACAGATCTCTTCTGCACAGCACGTTGCAAGACATCCCATACATGCTCAGTAATGTTCATGTCTGGTGAGTTTGGTGGCCAGCGGAAGCGTTTAAACTCAGATGAGTGTTTCTGGAGCCACTCTGTAGCAATTCTGGACGTATGGGGTGTCGCAGTGTACTGCTAGAATTGCCCAAGTCTGTCGGAATGCACAATGGACATGAACGGATGTGGGTGATCAGACAGGATGCTTACGTACGATTCATCGGTCACAGTCGTATTTAGACTCATCAGAGGTCCCATATCACTCCAACTGCACACGCCCCACATCATTAGAGAGCCTCCACCAGCTTGAACAATCCTCTGCTGACATGCAGGGTCCATGGATTCATGCGGTTGTTTCCATACACGTACACGTCCATCTGTTCGGTGCAATTTGAAACGAGACTCTCTTCAGTCGTCGTTGGTCGCGTTCTTGCAGGATCTTTCTCCGGCCCCAGCGATGTTTTACCGGATTCCTGATATTCAAGGTACACGCGTGAAATGGTCGTACGGGAAAATGCCCCCTTCATCGCTACCTCGAAGATGCTGTGTCCCATCGCTCGTGCACCGCCTATAACACCACGTTGAAACTCAGGTGCGGTAGCGTTCTCGCTTCCCTCGCCCGGGTTCCCGGGTTCGATTCCCGGCGGGGTCAGGGATTTTCTCTGCCTCGTGATGACTGGGTGTTGTGTGCTGTCCTTAGGTTAGTTAGGTTTAAGTAGTTCTAAGTTCTAGGGGACTGATGACCATAGATGTTAAGTCCCATAGTGCTCAGAGCCATTTGAACCATTTTTTTTAAACTCAGGTAAATCTTTATAACCTGCCATTGTAGCATAGTAGCCGGTCTAACAACTGCGCCAGACACTTGTTGTCTTACATTGGCGTTGCCGACCGCAGTGCCGTATTCCACCTGTTTACAAATCTCTGTATTTGAATACGCATACTTATACCAGTTTCTTTGGCGCTTCAGTATATTTAATGCGTTTCATTGCTTACAGTTATTGTTCTTAAATCGAATAATCTTACAGTAATGAATCTTTCTGCCTATTCATGCATAACAGATTCAGTCCATAACATTTCCTGAAATTCTACTGTGTGAATGTTGAGACCCACCAGTTTGTCGTAAATTTCCTCCAGTCAGGAAACCTTTTGTGATTGAATTTTTCACTCTGCAGCGGAATGTGAGCTGATTTAAAACTTCCTGACAGGTTAAAACCGTACGATGGGCCGGGACTCGAACCCGTGACCTTTGCATTTCGCGGTAAAGCGCTCAAGATAGGAGAAGAGGTACTGGCAGAAGTAAGGTGGCGAGGGCGAGTTGTGAATCATGACAGGATAATTCAAGCGATAGAGCAGTTGCCCGCTAAAGGCAAAGCTCCCATGTGTGAATCCTGTTCCGCCACACGGTTTTCAGCTAACAGGATATCTCAAGGACGACTCCTGATACGAAACTTTTATGTCTATACTCGTTTTTCCGGGCACTACATCTCGTGGTCGTGCGGTAGCGTTCTCGCTTCCCACGTCCGGGTTCCCGGGTTCGATTTCCGGCGGGGTCAGGGATTTTCTCTGCCTCGTGATGGCTGGGTGTTGTGTGATGTCCTTAGGTTAGTTAGGTTTCAGTAGTTCTAAGTTCTAGGGGACTGATGACCATAGATGTTAAGTCCCGTAGTGCTCAGAAACATTTGAACCGGACACTACATTCTGCTGCAGCATACGTTCCTGTAGCGAGTAATGATCCATCCTCAACAGTAAACAGTGATAAGCTGGCGGTTGCGCGCGGTGTAGCCGTGCGGTCTCAGGCGTCTTGCCTCGGCTCGCGCGGTTTCCCCCGTCAGTGGTTCGAGTCCTCCCTCGGGCGTGGGTGTGTGTGTTGTCCTTAGCGTAAGTTAGATTAAGTAGTGTGTAACCCTAGGGACCGATGACCTCAGCAGTTTGGTCCCACAGAACTTACCACAAATTTCCAAATTTCTGAGCTGGCGGTTGTGCATCTTTTTTTAATACATCTCCGCCAACGTCGATGTTAGAGGCAATTGTTTATTATGAAACAAACAGCTTACAAATAAGCGTGTGTCAAACGCATCACTCATTCAAGACCTCGTAAGGTCTAAAATAATTTTTTCGGACAGTTGATTCGACAGATCAAAATTCTCAGTTTAGGATCGTCTACCGTCTAAATAATTTTGACGATAACGGTTTTGGACATCCTGTGGTACTCTAGTGAGAACTACACTCTATGTACTGAGTCTATAATGACGTAAATGATATTATACTGCTTGACAGTAGCGAGGGAACTACGACCAGTGATAGTAAAAGGATATGTAGAGGGCTCGACGTGTTAACTACAGCGAAGCCTATGCACGAACGCTCTGTTTGCATTTGAAAGTTTGACGAAGCTAATTGTGCACCGATTAGTCATTAGTGCAACATTCCGTATGGTACGGCAACATGTCTGCAAGACATAATTTGCCTGCTTGAGATCGTGGACGAGCAGTTGGACGTAACCTGCAACCATCAAGCCGGCCGCTGTGACCAGAGCATTTCTAGGTGCTTCAGTGCGGAACTGCGCTGCTGCTACGGTCACAGGTTCGCATCCTGCCTCGGGCATGGATGTGTGTGATGTCCTTAGGTTAGTTAAGTTTAAGAGTTCTAAGTCTAGCGGACTGATGACCTCAGATGTTAACTTCCACAGTGCTTAGAGCCATTTGATTCTTTGCAACCGTCCTTTCGATATAATTTATTATACTTGATGTGGTGATTCAGTACATCATCTTCAGCCCTTAACTGACGCTGAGGGGCTGTACCCCCATCTATACATGATCCCATCAGCGGTCAACATCTATGAACTGGTTTTCGTAGACTTCTATAACAGCGATGTTGTGTCTGTTGATGGATGCAGACACAACATCGCAGCTACGGAAACCAGTTCATAGATGAGATTATGTAAACGATTGGAGTTCACCCCCTCAGCGACAGTTAAGGCCTGAAGATGGTGTACTGAATCAGCGAAACTGATACCTATATAATAAATAACATCGAAAGGACGGCTGCAAAAATGTTTCAAATGGCTCTGAGCACTATGGGACTTAACTTCTGAGGTCATTAGTCCCCAAGAACTTAGAACTACTTAAACCTAACGAACCTAAGAACATCACACACATCCATGCCCGAGGCAGGATTCGAACCTGGAACCGCTCGGCCACTCCGGTCGGCTACAGGAATCATATTTTATTACGTAAATGAACGGCCTAAGTCCCTTAAACCGCCAATCAAAAGGACAGACATGCAAAAGCACTCAGACGGTTCAAAGCCGGTCGATGTGTCACCCACCACTGGACGCGCGGGGTAGCCGCGCGGTCTTGGGCGTCTTGTCACGGTCAGCGTGGTTCCCTCCGTCTCACTTCGAGTCCTCCTCGGGCATGGGTGGGTGTGTTGTCCTTAGCGTAAGTTAGGTTAAGTCAGATTAAGTAGTGCGTAAGCTTAGGGAATGATGGAAATAAAAGAAAGGTTCAGAAGTGGAATTAAAATACAAGGTGAAAGGATATCAATGATACGATTCGCTGATGGCATTGCTATCCTGAGTGAAAGTGAAGAAGAATTAAATGATCTGTTGAACGGAATGGTCTAATGAGTACACAGAATGGTTTGAGAGTAAATCGGAGAAAGGCGAAGGTAATGAGAAGTAGTAGAAATGAAAACAGCGAGAAACTTAACATCAGGATTGATGGTCACGAAGTCAATGAAGTTAAGGAATTCTGCTACCTAGGCAGTAAAATAACCAATGACGCACGGGGCAAGGAGGACATCAAAAGCAGACTCGCTATGGCAAAAAAGGCATTTCTGGCCAAGAGAAGTCTACTAATATCAAATACCGGCCTTAATTTGAGGAAGAAATTTCTGAGGATGTACGTCTGGAGTACAACATTGTATGGTAGTGAAACATGGACTGTGGGAAAACCGGAACAGAAGAGAATCGAAGCATTTGAGATGTGGTGCTATAGACGAATGTTGAAAATTAGGTGGACTAATAAGGTACGCAGAATCGGAGAGGAAAGGAATATGTGGAAAACACTGATAAGGAGAAGGGACAGGATGATAGGACATCTGCTAAGACATGAGGGAATGACTTCCATGGTACTAGAGGGAGCTGTAGAGGGCAAAAACTGTAGAGGAAGACAGAGAATGGAATACGTCAAGCAAATAATTGAGGACGTAGGTTGCAAGTGCTACTCTGAGATGAAGAGGTTAGCACAGGAAAGGAATTCGTGTTGGGCCGCATCAAACCAGTCAGTAGACTGATGACCAAAAAAAAAAAAGCTTAGGGACCGATGACCTCAGCAGTTTGGTCCCATAAGACCTCACCACAAATTTCCTTTTTTCGTCACCACTGCGGTCACAGTAATGGATATGTCTATAAAAGTGTCATCTCGTGATGAAAAATGCCGCTGAAGGTGGGAATGTTACGCGAAAACAGGCTGGTAGTCGTAGACGGACCACCACACCGCAAAAGGGTCGATACGTAGCCCTAGTGGAAAAAATGAACAGACATCGCACTCCTAGGCAGATCGCTGCAGACCTTGCAACTGCTACCGACACACGTGTCTTTGCCAGAACCACTTCGCGGCGATTACATCAAGGTGGTTGGTATGTTCGACAGCCTGTTAAATGCATCCCACTTCAACAACGCCATAATCGAGAAGGGTTAGGTGGTGTAGGGTGCATGTTGGTTGTGGTCAGCAACAGTGTTCCAGAGTGATTGTCTCAGACGAATCCCGATTCACTGTGGCAAGTGATTCTGGCCACCAGGTAGCGTGGAGAGAGACGGAAACACGTTAAACACCGCAGAATATTCATGATCATCATCGTTATGGTCTAGGCGTTAGGGTGCGGGCAGGCACGCATAGTAGCCGAACGCCACTGTATGACTTTGCGTGAGGTACCGTTACAGCACAGTGGTAATGCAAGGAGATTATTCTGTATCATGTTCATCTGTTTAGGCGTGCAGTAGGTCCCGATACCCGCCCATTCAGGACTGCTGAGGTACTGGACACACTGGAAACTGGAGATATTCAACATATGAAATGGCCTGTGAAAACACTGGGCCTAAACCCTCAAGAGAATTCCTGGGATGTTCTTGGTAGACATGCTTCTGAATGAACACCCCCTTCCCGAATCGTGCAAGAACTGAGAAACACCTTGAGAGGGGAGTGGGACAATGTGCCCCAAGGGCCTCTCAGCAATTTTGTAACCGGAATGAATAGTAGGTGCAAATGTCATTAATGCCCGAGGAGGGCATATTCATTACTGAGAGTCCGATATCGACCCTTATGCTGGCAGTTTGACCTTTGTCAAAGATGAATATTATTTTTGTCTTTTGTCCTGGTTTCTTCCGTTATAAAAACATTACTGCTTCTCTATTGCGTATGTGTTTCATACCACCCATCATTGCCTGCGGTTATTATTTCTGTCCAACAATATCTCTATTCCTTACCAGTTGTCAAGTAGTGTCTATTACCGAATTGATGTAAACCTGTGTCGTCGAATGAAGTGGTGCTCTGACTGACACCGGTTGCATGACGAATAAGTGTATTTTGACAGAAGTCCACATTCGTCCACCATATGTCACTCCTATGAGCTCATTCTCCAACTGAACAAACTAGAAGGTGGCTTTGTGTGTTTCCGTCATCCTACCAATTGCGGGAACAGGAAATGTGGATATTTTCTTCATATATAAGGTGGTCCATATATAAGGTGGTCCATTGATAGTGACTGGGCCAAGTATATCACAAAATAAGCATCAAACGAAAAAACTACAAAGAGCGAAACTTGTCTGGCTTGAAGGGAGAAACCAGATGGCGCTATGGTTACCCCGCTAGATGGCCCTACCATAGGTCAAACGGGTATCAACTGCTTTTTTTTAAATAGGAACTCCGAGCTTTTATTACATATTCGTATAGTACGTAAAGAAATATGAATGTTTTAATTGGACCACTTTTTTCACTATGTGATAGATGGCGCTGTAATAGTCACAAACGTACAAGTACGTGGTATCACGTAACATTCCGCCAGTGAGGACGGTATTTGCTTCGTGATACATTACTCGTGTTAAAATGGACCGTTTACCTATTGCGAAAATGGTCGATATCGTGTTGATGTATGGCTATTGGGATCAAAATGCCCAACGGGCGTGTGCTATGTATGCTGCTCGGTATCCTGGACGACATCATCCAAGTGTCCGGACCGTTCGCCGGATAGTTACGTTATTTAAGGAAACAGGAGGTGTTCAGCCACATGTGAAACGTCAACCACGACCTGCAACAAATGATGATGCCCAAGTAGGTGTTTTAGCTTCTGTCGCGGCTAATCCGCACATCGGTAGCAGACAAACTGCGCGAGATCGGGAATCTCAAAAACGTCGGTGTTGAGAATGCTACATCAACATCGATTGCACCCGTACCATATTTCTATGCACCAGGAATTGCATGGCGACGACTTTGAACGTCGTGTACAGTTCTGCCACTGGGCACAAGAGAAATTACGGGACGATGATAGATTTTTTGCGCGCGTTCTTTTTAGCGACGAAGCGTCATTCACCAACAGCGGTAACGTAAACCGGCATAATATGGACTATTATGCAACGGAAAATCCGCGATGGCTATGACAATTGGAACATCAGCGACCTTGGCAGGTTAATGTATGGTGCGGCATTATGGGAGGAAGGATAACTGGCCCCCATTTTATCGATGACATTCTAAATGGTGCAATGTTTGCTGATTTCTTACGTAAAGTTCTACCGATGTTACTACAAGATGTTTCACTGCATGACAGAATGGCGATGTACTTCCAACATGATGGATGTCCGGCACATAGCTCTCGTGCGGTTGAAGCGGTATTGAATAGCATATTTCATGACAGGTGGATTGGTCGTCGAAGCACCATAACATAGCCCGCAATCAGTGGTTGCACATGGCACTGCTGTAACCAGCATGCTAAACTATATTCTGTATAAATCGTCCTTAGGATCAGAAACTGCTGTCAGGGACCGTTATGTACCGTAACTAAATATGTTTGTTTTGAAGTTGTCTACTTCCAGTAGTAATCTGAACGAATAGTTTCGGAAGACCCTGTATATTTGACCTTTCTTGAACAGGATTATGTTAATCCGTGAGTGTTATCTTCCATGGTACCCCCTCATTATTTTGCTACATAAAGGTTCCAGTACATTTTTATGTACGTGTGACTGAAGATGGTCGCTTTACATTTATTGGTTGTCTGTGAATCAATATACGTTGCAACTGTTGCAACAGCTTTCGATGGTTCCAAGACGTCATTCCTAGATGCGCTGAAGTTGTACAACGTTATTTACGGAAAATGTTAGTGCAAACTGTAAACAGCAACGAGAATTAAACACTCGGTTTGGCTACTCCATAAATTACCTTTACATCTTTCGATTTTGTTCCGTTAAGAACAACGTTTAACGTCTCATTTGGGACTTTGTGGTTAGATTCGGAACAGGAGGTCGGATAATCTAAAGATGGGGGAAAAATCGGCCGACCATTACGAAGGAACAGTCGCGATATTGGATCATGTATTGTGTTGAAACATTATGAATTGTCCCAAAGAAAACGATCGATTGACGCACAGTCAGCACATTTTTAGAAAATATCGTTCTTATGAAACACAATCAGATCTTTATTCACACAAAGTAATGAGTAATATCGACAGGGGAACTAAGTTTGATTCCGTATTTCTAGATTTCCGGAAATTTTTCCACTCCGTTCCCTGCAAACGGCATCTAATCAAATTGCGTATCTACGGACTATAGTCGTAGTTGTGTGACTGGATTCGTGATTTCCTCCAGGAAGGTAGTTCGCAGTAATTGTCAGAAAATCATTGAGAAAAAAAGCAGAAATGATATCTAGAGTTCCACACGGATGTATTACAGGCGATCTGCTGTTCCTAACCTATATAAACGATTTAGGAGACGATCTGAGCTGTTCTCTTACATTGTTTGCACTTGTTGCTGTCGTTTACCGTTTAGTTAAGTCATCAGAAGATCAAAACCAATAGCAAAATAATTTATGCAAGATATCTGTATGGTGCGAATAGTGGAAATTGACTCCAAACGATAAAAAGTGTCAGTCATATAACTACGAAAAGCCATCCGTCATATTTCAGTTACACGACGAGTCACACAAATTAAAAGGCTCTGAATTCATAAAAAAATCTAGGGATTACAATTACTAACAGCTTGAATTGGAATGATCACATAGAAAATTTTGTGGGGAAGGCGAATCAAAGATTGCTTTTTATTGGGAGGACTCTTAGAAGATGCAACAAACCTACTGAAGAGACTGACTACATTATTCGCCCTCTCCTGGGGTATTGCTGTGTGGTATGGGATCCTTACCACGTAGGATTGAGCGAGGTCATCGAAAAAGTTCAAAAAAAGGCAGCCCGTATTGAGTTATCGCGAAAATGAGGAGAGAGTGTCACGGTTAAGATAAGCCAGTTGGGGTGGCTATCATGAAAACAAAGGCATTCTCCGTTGTAGCGAGATCTTCCCAGGAAATTTCAACCGTCGTCTTTCCCCTCCGAAAGCGAAAATATTTTCTTGACTCCCGCCTGCACTGGAAGAAATGTACATCGTAATAAAGTAACAGAAATCAGAGATCGTAAGGAAAGGTTCCCCACTAGTCTGAAAGTGTCAGGGCACTCACATAGGTTATAGATGAAGCGACTTTGGGAAATCTCGGAAAATCTGTATCTTGATGGCCGGAGGGGTTTGAACCGCCAACTTCCCGAATCACAGTCCAGTGTCCACTGTGCCACATCACACGGTCGCCTTAATGCAGACTGCAGTCCCGCCACGCGCTCAGTGCAGCGCGTGCGATATTGTAACCTCTCCCGTGACATTGACACGCGCCGCTCGTTACAGCGCGAAAGCCGCACAACCGCGTGACAACACTTCCGCCAGCCTGCAGCTTGGCGAGTAGGCATTGTGAGGCTCTCACAAGGGAACCTCCCCATCGCACCCCCCTCAGATTTAGTTATAAATTGACATAGTGGATAGGCCTTGAAAAACTGAACACAGATCAATCGAGAAAACAGGAAGAAGTTGTGTGGAACTATGGAAAAATAAGCAAAATATATAAACTGAGTAGTCCATGTGCAAGATAGGCAACATAAAGGACAACAATAGCTGATGAGCACCGTGGTCTTGTGGTTAGAGTGAGCAACCGCGGAACGAAAGGTCCTAGGTTCGACTCCTCCCTCGAGCGAAAACTTTACTTTCTTTATTTTCGCAAAGTTACGATCTGTCCGTTCATTCATTGACGTCTCTGTTCACTGTAATAAGTTTAGTGTCTGTGTTTTGCGACCGCACCGCAAAACCGTGCGATTAGTAGACGGAAGGACGTGCCTCTCCAATAGGAACCGAAAACATTTGATCGCAAGGTCATAGGTCAACCGATTCCTCCACAGGAAAACACGTCTGATACATTCTTTACGACACTGGTGACGGCATGTGCGTCACATGACAGGAATATGTTGTCGACCCACCTAACTTGCACACTTGGCGAATGGGTAAAAAGATTCTTCTACCTTGCCCGATTTAGGTTTTCTTGTGGATGTGATAATCACTCCAAAAAAAGTGATGAAAACATAAGAGTTTGTCACATAAACTGCATCAAATGAATGCAACAGTTTCAGAGTCGCACAGTTTTCCCTGTGCTCTGTCAAAACACATGTTATTTTACGTTTTCAAATGTTTCCGTGCGTAGACCGTCAAATTCTGTATATGTCAAAGCAAATCTGAACATTTCCTGGAATTTTGGAGAGCGAAGTTGATTATGTGTGAGTGCCTGAACTTTGATAATTATCTGAAAATAAAAAATTAAAATTTTCACCCGATAGAAGATTTGAACCAAAGACCTGTCGTTCCACAGCTGCTCACGCTAACCGCGGGACCACGGCGCTCGTGAGCTAACACTTTCCTTGATGTTGCCTACCTTGCGCATGGACTACTCAGTTTGTATATTTTGTTTATTTTTTTCATAGTTCCACACAACTTCTTCTTGTTTTCTCGATTGATCCGTGTTCAGTTTTTCAAGGCCTATCCCTGTGCCAACTTATAACTAAATCTGAGGGGGGTGCGATGGGGAGGTTCCCTTGTCAGAAGGAAAGCTGAGGCAGGATAATGAATTGTCTTACGTGTCTTGTGACGCTACAAATAACAACAATGCACAACAGAACTAAAGGATCGCTTTTTCGAAACCGCGTAATTGTCTCTCATTGCGACGGAGAAGCTTGAAATTTGGTTCAAAGGTGCCTTCAGCTTTCCCCTGTTGTGGTGCAAAAGCGTAGCGTCTTACTGTGCCACCCTCAGGTTCGACGAAGCTTCAAACGGCAAGGTCGACAAGGGCCAACGTTGTGAAGTGCATGGGACGTGTCAAGTGGGGTAATGTCACGTTGGCACCAGATTTCACTACAATTCTGCCCAACGCCACCGTGGTCGTATCACACTATGGGAAGGTCGTCACAGGCCCTCTTTCCTACATTTCACCCCTTCTTTTGAAGACTCTGCGATGGAGATCAGAACAGCGACGCCCGGCGCTAAATTCCGGTGGTTTTCTTACGAGTGGCCGCGGAAAACGTTTTAGATACGTTGCCGCTCAGAACTGACACGAAAAGGATTCACAAGGTGGTGTAAATGACGTCACTGAAACAACATCATTCCTTGAGACGTTAATTTCCACACATTTCGCTATCGAAAACGAGATTTCCCAGAGCAGTGAGCCGTAGGACGAAGATCGTGACAACTTTTGACACTGTTGACACCTCCTGGGCAACACAACACTTATCGCGGACATCACGGGGCTGCAATCACAATGAACATGATTTCGCCCTTTTGAAGTGCAGCGCAACGACAATTTTTTACTTTCGTGTGAAGGTCTACACCTACGTGATTACTCTGCTATTCACAATAAAGTGCCTGGCAGAGGGTTCAATGAACCACCTTCAAGCTGTCTCTCTACCGTTCCACTCTCGAACGGCACGCGGGAAGAAAGAGCACTTAAATTTTTCTGTGCGAGCCCTGATTTCTCTTATTTTATCGTGATGATCATTTCTCACTATGTAGCCATATCTGTAACTTTTCCTTTAGGAGTGTTCCGTTTCCTGACCGATTAAAGTACTCGGTAGTGAAGCCACTTTATAAAATGGGAGACAGGGATAATGTTGACAATTTTAGACCTATTTCTATGCCATCGGTGTTTGCTAAAGTTATCGAGAGGGTTGTATATACAAGGTTACTAGAGCATTTAAATTCACATAATTTGCTGTCAAATGTACAGTTTGGTTTTAGAAATGGTTTAACAACTGAAAATGTTATATTCTCTTTTCTCTGTGAGCTTTTGGACGGATTACATAAAAGGTTGCGAACGCTAGGGGTCTTCTTTGATTTAACGAAGGCTTTTGACTGTGTTGACCACAAAATATTACTGCAGAAGTTGGACCATTATGGAGTAAGGGGAGTAGCTTACAATTGGTTTGCCTCTTACTTTAAGAACAGAAAGCAGAAGGTAATTCTCCGCAATATTGAGAGTGGTAGTGATGTTCAGTCCCAATGGGGCACTGTTAAGTGGGGCGTGCCCCAAGGATCGGTGCTGGGGCCACTGCTGTTTCTTATTTATGTAAATGATATGCCTTCTAGTATTACAGGTGATTCAAAAATATTTCTGTTTGCTGATGACACCAGCGTGGTAGTGAAGGATCTTGTGTGTAATATTGAAACAGTATCAAATAATGTAGTTCATGAAATAAGTTCATGGCTTGTGGAAAATAATTTGATGCTAAATCACAGTAAGACTCAGTTTTTACAGTTTCTAACTCACAATTCAACAAGAACCGATATTTTGATCAGACAGAATGGGCATATTATAAGCGAGACGGGACAGTTCAAGTTCCTAAATCACAAGTTCCTAAATCACAATAAGACTCAGTTTTTACAGTTTCTAACTCACAATTCAACAAGAACCGATATTTTGATCAGACAGAATGGGCATATTATAAGCGAGACGGGACAGTTCAAGTTCCTAGGCGTTCGGATAGATAGTAAGCTGTTGTGGAAAGCCCATTTCCAGGATCTTGTTCAGAAACTAAATGCTGCTTTATTTACCATTAGAACAGTATCTGAAATAAGTGACCGTTCAACACGAAAAGTAGTCTACTTCGCATATTTTCATTCGCTTATGTCGTATGGTATTATTTTTTTGGGGTAATTCTTCTGATTCAAAAAGGGTATTTTTGGCTCAAAAACGGGCTGTTCGAGCTATATGTGGTGTAAGTTCGAGAACCTCTTGTCGACCCCTATTCAATAGTCTGGGAATTCTGACATTGCCCTCACAGTATATATTTTCTTTAATGTCGTTTGTTGTTAGCAATATTAGCCTATTCCCAAGAGTTAGCAGCTTTCACTCAGTTAATAGTAGGCAGAAATCAAATCTGCATGTGGAATGCACTTCCTTGACTCTTGTGCAGAAAGGAGTGCAGTATTCTGCTGCATCCATTTTCAATAAGCTACCACAAGAACTCAAAAATCTTAGCAGTAGCCCAAACTCTTTTAAGTCTAAACTGAAGAGTTTCCTCATGGCTCACGCCTTCTATTCTGTCGAGGAGCTTCTGGAAGAGCTAAAAAATTAAGCAGATTCCAGTGTTACATTGTTGATTTTCTTTATTTAAACTTACGACTTGTCGCCTGAATATGTTTTTTATATTTCATTTTATCTGTTTCTACTATCGTGTTATAACTTCATGTATTGACTCGTTCCATGACCATGGAGACTTCTCCTTAATTTGGTCCCACGGAACAATAAATAAATAAACAAATAAATAAAAAGAATGTTTTCGCAATCGGAGGAGAAAACTGGCGATTGAAATTTCATGAGAAGATCCCGTCGCAACGAAAAACGCTTTTGTTTTAATGATTGCTACTCCAATTCATCTGTCACGTCTGTAATACTATCTCCTCTATTTCGCGATAATACAAAACGAACTACCCTTCTTTGTACTTTTTCGATGTCATCCGTCAGTCCCACCTGATGCGGATCCCACACCGCACAGCAATACTCCAGAATGGGGCGGACAAGCGTGGTGTAAGCAGTCTCTTTAGTAGACCTGTTGCACCTTCTAAGTGTTCTTCCAATGAATCGCAGTCTTTGACTGGCTCTACCCACAACATAACCTATGTGATCGTTCCAATTTAGGTTATTTGTGCTGGCCGGGGTGGCCGAACGGTTCTAGGCGCTACAGTCTTTAACCGCGCGACCGCTACGGTCGCAGGTTCGAATCCTGCCTCGGGCATGGGTGTGTGTGATGTCCTTAGGTTAGTTAGGTTTAAGTACTTCTTAGCTCTAGGGTACTGATGACCTCAGAAGTTAAGTCCCTTAGTGCTCAGAGCCATTTGAACATTTTTTTTTTAGTCCTGACCCGAATCACATAGAAAACCTTTGGGATGTTTTGGAACGCCGAATTAGTGCCAGGAGTCACCGACCGGCATCGAAACTTCTCCTCAGTGCGGCACTTCGTGAAGAATGGCCATTCCTCAAGAAACCTACCAGCACCTGATGGAACGTATGCCTGCGATAGTGGAAGCTGTCATCAAGGCTAAGGGTGGGCCAACACCATATTGAATTCCAGTATTACCGATGGAGGGCGCCACGAACTTGTAAGTCATTTTCAACCTGGTGTCCGCATACTTTTGATCACATAGTGTACGTACACAATCCGCGAGCCACTGTAAGGTGCGTGTACCACTATCAGTCATTTCCTTTCCTGTTCCAATGGCAAACAGAGCGAGAGAAAACTGACTATCTATATGCCTCCACAAGATCCTGATTTCTCTTGTCCTATCTTCGTGGTCCTTTCGCGAAATGTATGTTGGTGGCAGTAAAGTCGTTCTGCAGTCAGCTTCAAATGTAAAGTCTGTAAATTTTCCCAACACTGTTCCTAGAAAAGAGCGTCGCCTTGTTTCCAGGAATTCCCATAGGAGTTCCCGAAGCATCTCCGTAATACTCGCGAGCTGTTGGAACCTACCAGTAACATGTGTAGCAGCTCACATTGGAACTGCTGCAATTTCATCATTTGATGTGACCTGGTTGGGAGGAGCCCAAACACTCAAGCAGTGCTCAAGAGTCGGCCGCACTAATGTTCTATATGTGGTCCGCTTTTCAGATGAATCACACTTTCCGAAAATACTCCCAGTAAGTTAAATCTGACCATTCACCTTCTCTACTACAAACCTCACATACCAGTTGCATTTCAAGCCGCTTTGCAACGTTACTCTTAGATTTTTAATCAACGTGACTGTGTCAAGCGGCTCACTACGCCTTAACTTACAGCTAGCTTACACCAGCTAGAAATTTTTTCTAAGTCATCTTGTGTCCTCCTACAGTCCCTCAAGGACGACATCTTCCCATACATCATAGTATCATCAGCAAACAGTCACAGATTGCTGCTCCCTCTATCCGCCAGAACATTTACGCATATAGAGGGTAACATCGGTTCTTTCACACTTGCCGGGTCATTTCTGGTGATACCGTTGTCTCTGACGAACACCTACCATCGACGTGAGCGGACTGGGTTCTGTAACTTAAGAAGTCTTCGAGGCACTCCAATATCTGGGATCCTGTTCTATATGCTCATATCTTTGTTAACAGTCCGTAGTGGGACACTCTGTCAAACGCTTTTCGGAAATCTAGAAATATGCAGTCTGCCTCTTCCCCTTCGTCTGTGGTTCACAGGACATCATATGAGAAAATGGCAAGCTGAGTTTTGCACGCGGTGCTTTGTAAAACCATATGGATTTGTGGACAGAAGCTATTCCGTCTCAAAGAAATTCATTATATTCGAACTCAGGATATATTCAAGAGCAGAAAATGGACATTAAGGATACGGTCCTGTCATTTTGTCTGTCCGCTCTTTTACTCTTCTTATATACGGGAGTCAGCTGCACTTTTTTCCAGTGGCTTGGCCCTTGGCACCGGGCGACACGTTCACGAAAAATATTTGTTAAGTAAGGGGCGAATGCCGAAGAGTTCTCTCTGTAAAATCGGACTGGGATTCCAACCGGTCCTGCCGATTATTTGTTTTCAGTTCTTTCAGGTGCTTCTCTGCGCCAGGGATGCCTATTGTAAAGTACTCAATGCAAAAGTCTGTGAAATGAGCAAACGGCAGTATTTGCTACGCGACTGTTTTTTCCAAAGCTATCATATAATTAATACTGGGTGTTCAAAAAGTATCTCCGCAGTGCCGCCCGATGTGGCCGAGTGGTTCTAGGCGCTTCAGTCTGGAACCGCGCGACCGCTACTGTCGCAGGTTCGAATTCTGCCTCGGGCATGGATGTGTGTGATGTCCTTAGGTTAGTTAGGTTTAAGTAGTTCTAAGTAATAGGGGACTGATGACCTCAGATTTTAAGTCCCATAGTGCTCAGAGCCCTTTGAACCATTTGAACTCCCCGCAGTGCCGTATGATTGTTAGCCGTGGGTGCCGTATGATTGTTCACCTGCCTGGGTTACTTCCCTTCAAGTGGTCCCTCCCAACATTCCACTGTTTCGTTTATCTCAGCCAGCGTCAGTAGTATCGTTGGTGTGTGTCGTTACGTGTTGACATGAACGTTTAAGTTTAGTTCCTTTTTCGTTTGTTTCGTTTTTGTCACTGTTAAAATGCTAACCATTGAAGAGTTCAGTCAAACGTTTGATTCAGTTTCCCCGGAGACAACAATCCCACATAGCGATACTACGCGAGATTTGATTAACAAATTTCGAAGTACAGGTTCAGTGACAGATGCATCGAGAAGTGATCGTTCTAGTGTTTTGTCTGAGGATATGCTACTCGATATTTCCGATAAAATGTCAATGAGTCCGAACAAGCCATTAAGAAAACTCGCCCAGGAAATCGATGTTAGTGTCGGAACGGCCCACACAGCTGTAAGGAAAAATTAGAACTTTTCTCTTACAAAGTGACAGACGTGCAAGAACTGAAAAAACTGATCATGGCAAGAGACTGCATTATTGTCAATGGTTCAAAAATTTCGTTCCACATAATGGAAGGGACATTCTTAATGAAACGTTTTTCACTGATGAGGCTTGGTTTCATGTATCCGGGTACATGAACTTGCAAAATTCTCGTATGTGGAGTACTGATAATCCACTGTGTATTCTGGAGGAACCACTTCATTCTCTGAAAATCGGAGTTTGGATTGCAGTTCCTAGAAGTCTGATTGTGGGTCCCATATTTTTCAATGAAACAATAAACGCACACCGATACTGCAGTGATATTCTGTACCCATTCATAGGAGAACTTGTGTTAACTGAAATACTGAATGGTTATTTTCAACAAGATGGTGCAACCGCGCATATGTAGCTCGCGTTTCAATGTCACTGCTAGCTAATGTTTTTGGTGGTCGCATAATTTCACAGGGACTTTGGCCTCCACGATAGCCTGACCTATCACCACCTGACTTTCTTCTGGGGTGCAGCAAAAGCAACTGTCTATAAAAACCGTCCAAAATCCATCGATGAATTGAAAACTGCAATATCCACTTCCACTGCTTCTGTTACAGGAGAAATGTTACAGCTTGTTTTTGGATACATGATTAGACGAATTGAATTGTGTATTCAACAACGGGGGGGGGGGGGGGGGGGCACTTTCAACAATTAATGTGAAAATTTGTAAGTAAAAATGAATATTCAATAAATTAATAACTTGTATTTCGCCTAGTTTCATTTCGGTATATTCACTGCGGCATACGGCACGCGCGGCTAACAATTATACGGTACTGCGGAGAGACTTTTTGAACACTCCGTATAAAATCAGAACATAAAGACACATTACATTGGAATAATTAAACAACGCCAAAATCTGAAAAGTATATTAGTAACAGTGAGTGTTAGTTGTTAGTTAACTTTATTTACACTACTGGCCATTAAAACTGCTACACCAAGAAGAAATGCAGATGATAAACGAGTATTCATTGGACAAATATATTATACTAGAACTGACATGTGATTACATTTTCACCCTATTTGGGTGCATCGATCCTGAGAAATCAGTACTCAGAACAACCACCCACCTCTGGCCGTAATAACGGCCTTGATACGCCTGAGCATTGAGTCAAACAGAGCTTGGATGGCGTGTACAGGTACAGCTGCCCATGCAACTTCAACATGATACCACAGTTCGTCAAGAGTAGTGACTGGCGTATTGTGACGAGCCAGTTGGTCGGCCACCATTGACCAGACGTTTTCAGTTGGTGAGAGATACGGAGAATGTGCTGGCCAGGGCAGCAGTCGAACATTTTTGGATCCAGAAAGGTCCGTACAGAACGTGCAACATGCGGTCGTGCAATATCCTGCTGAAATGTAGGGTTCCGCAGGGATCGAATGAAGGGTAGAGCCACGGGTCGTAACACATCTGAAACGTAACGACCGCTGTTCAAAGTGCCGTCAATGAGAACAAGAGGTGACCGAGACGTGTAACCAACGGCACCCCATACCATCACGCCGAGTGATACGCCAGTATGGCAATGACGAATACACGCTTCCAATGTGCGTTCACGGCGATGTCGCCAAACACGGATGCGACGATCACGACGCTGTAAACAGAACCTGAATTCATCCGATAAAACGACGTTTTGCCATTCGTGCACCCAGGTTCGTCATTGAGTACACCATCGCAGGCGCTCCTGTCTGTGATGCAGCGTCAAGGATAACCGCAGCCACGGTCTCCGAGCTGATAGTCCATGCTGCTGCAAACGTCGTCGAACTGTTCGTGCAGATGGTTGTTATCTTGCAAACGTCCCCATCTGTTGACTCAGAGATCGAGACGTGGCTGCACGCTCCGTTACAGCCATGCGAATAAGATGCCTGTCATCTCGACTGAACCCACCGGTTCCATATTCTGCTAACAGTCATTGGATCTCGACCAACGCGAGCAGCAATGTCGCGATACGATAAACCGCAATCGCGATAGGCTACAATCCGACCTTTATCAAAGTCGGAAACGTGATGGTACGCATTTCTCCTCCCTACACGAGGCATCACAACAACGTTCCACCAGGCAACCTGCTGTTTGTGTGTGAGAAATCGGTTGGAAACTTTCCTCATGTCAGCACGTTGTAGGTGTCGCCACCGGCGCCAACGTTGTGTGAATGCTCTGAAAAGCTAATCATTTGCATATCAGAGCATCTTCTTCCTGTCGGTTAAATTTCGCGTCTGCAGCATGTCATCTTCGTGGTGTAGCAATTTTAATGGCCAGTAGTGAATGCGCGTTAGGTTCACGAAGATAAGATATGAGAAATTAGGGCTCATGCGGAGCCGTTTAGACAGTCATTTGCCCCTCGCTCTATTTGCGAGTGGCACAGGAAAGGAAATGACTAGTTGTGGTAAGGGATACCCTTCGCCATTAATCGTAAAGATGATCGCGGACTAACGATGTAGATGCAGATCTTTGCGTCGATCAGGCGAGGCGCGACCACAACGCCCCCAGGCCGATTCGTGAGCATCTACTGCAGTGCAAGTGGATGTCTGGTGGATGATTGGAAACTTGTCGTCACCACATCCAGCATCCTGGACCCTGGATGGCACTCCCTATCTGAGCGCATGACAGGCTATCTCCGAGAGTGACGAGGTGGAAACCGAACCAGATCACCGGAGTACGTCTGGGTGGGCAGTGTCTTCCTCAGCCAAGGCTGCCACCAACCCAGCACGCGGCCATGGCACAACGACTTCACAACTTGGTGATGAGGCGTCAGCATTCCTTTGCGGCATTTGCGCGCGCGTCCGGCCGCCGACTGCAGCTATACCTTTGTAAACTCTGCTCGACTAATAAACGCTATTACAGGTAATACTACATCACTGACACCTCTGAGCGTGCACTGGACCACTGACACTCTTCGCTTGACCTCCCAATGGAAACGTGACCCAAGCACGGGGTCGCTACAGTACTTTCCTAAGGTAGCGGATACATTATTATTAACGTTTTTTAACATCAGTCTTCCAACTAGTTTGGGGCAGTCTTCCAACTAGTTTGATGCATCCGGAATGAGATTTTCACTCTGCAGCGGAGTGTGCGCTGATATGAAAAATACTGGCAGATTAAAACTGTGTGCCGGACCGAGACTCGAACTCGGGACCTTTGCCTTCCGCGGGAAAGGGCTCTACCAACTGAGCTACCCAAGCACGACTCACGCCCCATCCTCACAGCCTTACTTTTGCCAGTACCTCGTCTCCTACATTCCAAACTTTACAGAAACTCTTCTGCGAACCTAGTTCTGTAAAGTTTGGAAGGTAGGAGACGAGGTACTGGCAGAAGTAAGGCTGTGAGGACGGGGCGTGAGTCGTGCTTGGGTAGCTCAGTTGGTAGAGCACTTGCCCGCGAAAGGCAAAGGTCCCGAGTTCGAGTCTGGGTCCGGCACACAGTTTTAGTCTGATGCAGTTCACCACGACTTCTCATGTGCCAACCTCATTACTCATATGAGTTGCTAAACTATGACATTTTATTACAGACTTCACACGGCATGTAATTTTTAGTGCCGACCTTTTGTTTTCTGTACGCTACACAGATACTGTATACGACTTGATTCTCATTAAACTTGCAGCAAAAGATTATTTTCGCTAACACCACTCGAGACTTCCGATATTCTGGTCATTCTTAAGATACTGCAAAGTTATCGAATACTGGCTATTGATATAGATTCAGTATCGGAAGAGAAGTATAGATACTTCGGAACGTAACGTACCTGTAGTAACAGTGTAGAGATAGGTGCGTGATGGTTACTCGTTGTGCATCATGCCAAATTGAAAGTATGATGCTGTGAATGAATTTCAAACAACTTTCATTTGCCGCTTTTCGAGATTCGGAATTCCTCCGCCAGCAAGTGAAACCAAGACCGCGGAATCGAGTCTCGATTCGGTCAAGGCTCTGACATTTAAGCGCGCCTCTACTTTGCATGAGATTCGTAGAAAATGTTAGAATCCAGTCTTTTACACGCTTTGTTCCCGCTAAATGCATTGTTCGCTGACAAAGGATTGAAGCTTCAATTTAGTGCAGCGGACTAAAAAAATTGGTTCAGCTGAATAAGGGCAAAAATATCAGATTTATATCTGTATGTGAAAGCACTAGATCGAAACAATACTACCGTAAACGCGAAGAACAGTGTGAAAAGGTAACTTGCTCAGTAAAAGTTACAGCTGCCTTGTGAACTTGGGCAGAGCTTGTGACATAATATTAGTAAACTTTCCGATCTTTTCATAAATCTGAGATAGCTTACGACCCCTCTTTCTATTCCCAATCGATTGCTCAAGGTGACAACGCCTTTGTAAAGAAAATGTTACTCTAAAATTTTACGTTGTGATGTAACGTAATAGAAACTTTCGGCTACTAAACAAAACTGTTTAAATTATCCATCCCATTCCATATCGATGTGTTCAGTTGCACTATTTATTTTATCAGCCTTCGTTTTGTGGTTGTTGTATTTTTATAAGCGTAGGTCTCTTAAAGGTGTTTGACCGCATTATCAATATGGGAAATTCTTCAACGTTTCGGCCACTGCTGCAAATGACACTCCAAAAGTTGTTGAACTAACTTAGGTACTTGGCCTCTCTTTTAAAAATAACCCGCAGTGTTATGTACATGTATTACAAGTTTGTAGTACCCCTTATTTGCAGTCAAGTAATTCATTTTTACGGGATAGCTTGTATGAACTAAACCTTCATAACCTGATATGTGAACGCTGCTCATTCTAATTTTGGCACTGTAGTAGAAATATCTCTGAAGCAATTGAGGTCCTGAGGCATTCCAATCAAAGCACGAGGTCAAAATACCTCGCTTTTGTTGGAACGATTCTTTTATCGAAATCATGTGGAACGAGTCTGTTTACGTGATTTATGTCAACATTAATGAACAAGTTTTCTTCAGTCCCACTCGTGCAACTACACTTAATTTTTTTTCTGACTTCATGTTATTAAGTGTATATTCGTATGGAATAGATGGAGTTGTCCACGAGAATTGATTTTAAATTAGATTTAAAGCTTGTTTTGCTTTCTGTCAAACATGCTGCGGTATTAGGCAAATGATTAAAATTTTTTGATGCTGCATTTGAACCCCTTTCTCAGCCACTGACTGCTTTGATTATGGGCAATAAAGGTGACGTTTCACTCTAATGTTGTACGTACGGACAGCACTATTCTTCTCGAATTTTGATTCATTTGTTATGACGAATTTCACTAGCGAGTATATATATTATGATGGCGCAGTTTCACGGGACTGATGACCATAGATGTTACGTCCCATAGTGCTAAGAGCCATTTGCACCATTTGATGGCGCAGTTAAAACGCTTAGCTCCTTGAACAGGTACCAACATGAGGACTCACTACACGCTTTTGTGCAATCAATACTTTCCTTCTAAGTGGTGAGTTACCCCAGAAAATTATTCCGTAAGACATTAGTGTGTGAAATTGGAGTTTAACTGGTTTGTTTCCAACATTAGCAATTATATGAAGAGCAATAGCACCTGAACGCAACTGTCTGAGAAGCTCAGAAATATGATTCTTCCAGATGAATTTTTTATCAATATGTACCCCCAAAAATTTGCAGCATTTTACCCTGTTTACTAACTACTGCTTATGTGCTACGTCAGTTGTTGGTATGACTATTTGTTGTACAGAACTGAATCTAGTGTGTTTTTCAAAATTTGGGGAGAGTCCATTTCCTGAGAATCATTTTTTAATTTTTTGGAAAGCATCATTTACAATCTCTTCTGTAACTTTCTCTCTAATAGGATTTATTATAACGGTAGTACTCTCTGTAAAAAATAAGTCTTGTTGAATGATAAGTTGAAGGCCATCATCACGTGTATACGGAATAGGGCTGGACCCACAACTGAACTGTGTAGGACGTCCTTTGTGATTTCTCCTCAGTCACTAAAATTTTATAATCTTATGACACTGTTTGAATTATTCAGCACCACTTTTTGTATTCTGCTTGTTAAGAATGATTCAAACCAGCCGTGCGTAATACCTTCAGTTCCATAAGAGTTGAGTTTTTCTAAGAGAGTGACATGATCTACAGTCAGACGCCTTGGAGAGATAGCACAAAATATCAGTTGGCGATATTTTATTGCTTGACTTCCCTATTCGATGAGCGAATGTATAAATGGCAGTCTCAGTCGAGCACCCCTTCTGGAATCCAAACTGTAATATGCTAAGTAAAGTGGCTCTACTTAAATGTGAGACTGCTGCTGAGTACATAACTTTTCCGGATATTTTAAAACATCGATATCTACATCTACATCTACATCCATACTCCGCAAGCCACCTGACGGTGTGTGGCAGAGGGTACCTTGAGTACCTCTATCGGTTCTCCCTCCTATTCCAGTCTCGTATTGTTCGTGGAAAGAAGGATTGTCGGTATGCCTCTGTGTGGGCTCTAATCTCTCTGATTTTATCCTCATGGTCTCTTCGCGAGATATACGTAGGAGGGAGCAATTTACTGCTTGACTACTCGGTGAAGGTATGTTCTCGAGACTTCAACAAAAGCCCTTACCGAGCTACTGAACGTCTCTCCTGCAGAGTCTTCCACTGGAGTTTCTCTATCATCTCCGTAACGCTTTCGCGATTACTAAATGATCCTGTAACGAAGCGCGCTGCTCTCCGTTGGATCTTCTCTATCTCTTCTATCTACCCTATCCGGTACGGATCCCACACAACTGAGCAGTATTCAAGCAGTGGGCGAACAAGTGTACTGTAACCTACTTCCTTTGTTTTCGGATTGCATTTCCTTAGGATTCTTCCAATGAATCTCAATCTGGCATCTGCTTTACCGACGATCAACTTTATATGATCATTCCATTTTAAATCACTCCTAATGCGCACTCCCAGATAATTTATGGAATTAACTGCTTCCAGTTGCTGACCTGCTATACTGTAGCTAAATGATAAGGGATCTTTCTTTCTATGTATTCACAGCACATTACACTTGTCTACATTGAGATTCAGTTGCCATTCCCTGCACCATGCGTCAATTCGCTGCAGATCCTCCTGCATTTCAGTACAATTTTCCATCGTTACAACCTCTCGATATACCACAGCATCATCCGCAAAAAGCCTCAGTGAACTTCTGATGTCATCCACAAGGTCATTTATGTATATTGTGAATAGCAACGGTCCTACGACACTCCCCTGCGGCACACCTGAAATCACTCTTACTTCGGAAGACTTCTCTCCATTGAGAATGACATGCTGCGTTCTGTTATCTAGAAACTCTTCAATCCAATCACACAATTGGTCTGATAGTCCATATGCTCTTACTTTGTTCATTAAACGACTGTGCGGAACTGTATCGAACGCCTTGAGCAAGTCAAGAAACACGGCATCTACCTGGGAAACCGTGTCTAAGGCCCTCTGAGTCTCGTGGACGAATAGCGCGAGCTGGGTTTCACACGATCGTCTTTTTCAAAACCCATGCTGATACCTACAGAGTAGATTTCTAGTCACCAGGAAACTCATTATACTCGAACATAATACGTGTTCCAAAATTCTACAACTGATCGACGCTAGAGATATAGGTCTATAGTTCTGCACATCTGTTCGATGTCCCTTCTTGAAAACGGTGATGACCTGTGCCCTTTTCCAATCCTCTGGAACGCTAGGCTCTTCTAGAGACCTACGGTACACCGCTGCAAGAAGGGGGCCAAGTTCCTTCGCGTACTCTGTGTAAAATCGAACTGGTATCCCATCAGGTCCAGCGGCCTTTCCTCTTGGGGGCGATTTTAATTGTTACTCTATCCCTCTGTCGTCTATTTCATATCTACCAGTTTGTCATCTGTGCGACAATCTAGAGAAGGAACTACAGTGCAGTCTTCCTCTATGAAACAGATTTGGAAAAAGACATTTAGTATTTCGGCCTTTGGTCTGTCATCCTCTGTTTCAGCACCATTTTGGTCACTGAGGGTCTGGACATTTTGTTTTGCTCCACCTACCGCTTTGACATAAGACCAAAATTTCTTAGGATTGTCTGCCAAATCATTACATAGAACTTTACTTTCGAATTCATTGAACGCCCCTCGCATAGCCTTCCTAACACTACATTCCTCTTCGCGTAATTTTTGTTTGTCTGCAAGGCTTTGGCTATGTTCATGTTTGCTGTGAAGTTCCCTTTGCTTCCGCAGCAGTTTTCTAACTCGGTTGTTGTACAACGTTGGCTCTTTTCCATCTCTTGCGATCTTGCTTGGCACATACTAATCTAACGCATATTGTACGATGGTTTTGAACTTTGTCCACTGTTCCTCAACACTATCTGTACTTGAGACAAAACTTTTGTGTTGAGCCATCAGGTACTCTGAAATCTGCTTTTTGTCACTTTTGCTAAACAGAAAAATCTTCCTACCTTTTTTAATATTTCTATTACGGCTGAAATCATCGATGCAGTAACCGCTTTATGATCGCTGATTCCCAGTTTTGCGTTAACTGTTTCAAATAGTTCGGATGTATGGTTAACACTCGTAATACTTTACATGACAAAATCAAATTTCAGTTATGAATTCCTCTGAGCAAGCGGAAACGTTTAATATAAACCACAATAACATTCTCTTTGATTTTAATTGGTCCTTTTCCTAGTGATTTTAGTGTTGGCATAGTTTTATTGATCTAGGTGTGCTCTAGGGCTAACGTGTGTGATTAGTAAACAAAACATTCTCGGTCCCGTGTCCGAAATCGGGCATCGCTTAAATTTTGAATAAAAATCATCAGCATTGGCAACCGAAGACTTCCACATAAGAAGTCACCCTGATTCGGCCAACGGCCTCTTACAAGAGAGCGGAGGAACGGACGAAGGTTCAGGGCACTATCTTGTTCTTGGGGTGGGAAACTGCCCCTAACGGCGGAAGGATCAGCAATGATCAACTGCATGAGGATGAAGAATGCTATAGAAAGCACTGCATTAAAGACACAAAATGTTTATCCTTAGGACATGTGGAATGTAACTAAAAAAAGTGACATGATGATCTCTCCATTGTCAAAAGATTCCGGAATAGTGCCCAGTTCGGATCTCCGGGAGGGAGCTGCCAAGGGGGTGGAGACCATGAGACAAAAATTGAATGACCAATGAAAGGATAACGTTCTACGAATCGGCGCGTGGAATGTCAGAAGCTTGAAAGTGGCAGGGAAGCTAGAAAATCTTAAAAGCGAAATGCAAAGGCTCAGTCTAGATACAGTGAGGGCCCGTGAAGTGAAATGGAAAGAAGACAAGGACTTCTGGTCAGATGAGTGTAGGCTAATATCAGCAGCAACAGAAAATGGTATAACGGGAGTAGGATTCGTTATGATTAGGAAGGTTGGGCAGAGAGTAGGTTACTGTGAACAGTTCAGTGATAATGTTGTTCTTATCAGAATCGACAGCAAACCAACACCGACAACGATAGTTCAGGTATACAAGCCGACGTCGCAAGCCGAAAATGAGGAAACAGGGAAGTATATAAGGATACTGAAAGGGTAATGCAGTACGTAAAGGGACATGAAAATGTAATAGTCATGGGGGGACTGGAATGTGGTTGTAGGGGAAGGATTACGGAATAACATGAGATTAGTGCTAGGAATAAGTGAGGAGAAAGATTGAGTTCTATAATAAATATCAGCTAGTAATAATGAGTACTCTGTTCAAGAATCACAAGAGGAGGTATACTTGAAAAGGGCTGGATGATACGGGAAGTTTTGAGTCAGATTACATCACGGTCAGGCAGAGCTTCCGAAATCAGATACTGGATTGTAATGTGTACGCAGGAGCAGATATAGACTCAGATCGCAATTTAGTACTGATGAAGAGTAGGCTGAAGGTGAGGAGAATAGTCAGGAAAACCCAGTACGCAAAGAAGTGGAATATGGAAATACTAAGGAATAAGGAGATACGTTTGAAGTTCTATATGCTTGAAGTTCTCGGAGGCTACAGATAACGTGATACGGAAAGCTCAGTAGGCAGTTCAGTTGAAGAGGACATCTCTAAAAAGGGAAATTACAGAAGTTGAAAAAAAAACAGAGGTACAAAGAAGGTAGGTGCGAAGAAACCATGGGTAACAGAAGAAATGCTTCAGTTGATCGATGAAAGATGGAAGTACAAAAAATATTCAGAGAAATTCAGGCATGCAGAAATACAAGTAACTTAGGAATGAAATGAATAGAAAAGTGCAGGAAGCTAAGGGGAAATGGCTGCTTTAAAAATGTGAAGAAATCGAAAAAAAATGATTGTCGGAAGGACTTACTCAGGATATAGAAAAGTCAAAGCAACTTTCGGTGAAATTGAATGCAAGGGCGAGAAACTAAGAGTGCAATGAGAATTGCACCGTTAAATGCAGAGGAGAGAGCGGACAGATGGAAAGAGTACATTGAAGGCCTCTATAAGTGGGAAGAGCTGTCAGATGCGATAGGAAGAGAAATAGGAATCGATATAAAAGAGATAGGGGATCTACTATCAGAATCAGAATTTAAAAGAGCTTTGGAAGACTTAAAGCCAAGTAAGGCAGAAGGATATATAACATTCTATCACAATATCCAAAATCAATGGGCGTTGTGGCAACAAGAGACTGGCGATATACCATCTGACTTTCGGAAAAATATCGTCCACACAATTCCGAGAACTGCAAGAGCTGAGAAGTGCGAGAACTGTTGCACAATCAGCTTAATATCTCATGCATCCAAGTTGCTGACGAGAATAATATACAGAAGAATGGGAAAGAAAATGGAGGATGTGTTAGATGACTATCACTTTGGCATTAGGAAAGGTAAAGGCACCAGAGAGGCAATTCTGACGTTGCGGTTGATAATGGAAGCAAGAATAAAGAAAAAACGTTCGACAATATCAAATGATGAAAGCTGTTCGAAATTCTGAGGAAAATAGGGGTAAGCTACAGGGAGAGACGCATAACATACAACACGTACAAGAGCCAAGAGGGAATAATAAGAGTGGAAGACCAAGAACGAAGTGCACGGGTTGAACAGGGTGTAAGAAAGAGATTGTCTTTCGCCCCTACTGTTCAATTTGTACATCAATGAAGCAATTGTGGAAATAAAAGAAAGATTCAAGTGTGGAATTAAAATTCAAGGTGAAATGATATCAATTATCAGATTAGCTGACGGCATTGATATCCTCAATCAAAGTGAAGAAGAGTAACAGGATCTGCTGAATGAACATCCCTGGATGAGAGAAATCTACTAGTATCAAAAATAGCCCCTAATTTGAGGAAGAAATTTCCGAGAATGCACGTTTCGAGGACAGCATTGTATGGTAGTGAAACACGGACTGTGGGAAATCGGAACAGAAGAGAATCGAAATAGTTGAGATGTGGTGCTACAAACAGAATGTTGAAAATTAGGTGGAATGATAACGTAAGGAATGAGGAGGTTCTGTGCAGAATCAGAGAGGGAAGGAATATAGGGAAAACAAGAAGGGACAAGATGACAGGACATCTGTCAAGACATTGGGGAATGATTTGCATGGTACTAGAGGGAGCTGTAGAGGATAAAAATTGCAGAGGAAGACAGGGATTTAAATACATCCAAGAAGTAACTGAGGACGTAGCTTGCAAGTGTTACTCTGACAAGGGAACCTCCCCATCGCACCCCCCTCAGATTTAGTTATAATTTCGCACAGTGGATAGGCCTTGAAAAACTGAACACAGATCAATCGAGAAAACAGGAAGAAGTTGTATGGAACTATGAAAAAATAAGCAAAATATACAAACTGAGTAGTCCATGGGCAACATAGGCAATATCAAGGATATTGTGGGCAGATGAGCGCCGTGGTCCCGTGGTTAGCGTGAGCAGCTGCGGAATAAGAGGTCCTTGGTTCAAGTATTCCCTCCAGTAAAAAGTTTAAATTTTTATTTTCAGATAATTATCAGAGTTCAGGCACTCACCCATAATCAATTTCGCTCTCCAAAATTCCAGGAAATGTTCAGCTTTGCTTGGACATATGTAGGATTTGACGGTCTACACACGAAAAAATTTGAAAACGTTAAAAACATCAGAGAAAACTGTGCGACTGTGAAACTGTTGCATTCATTTGTTGCAGTTTATGGGACACACACTTATGTTTTCATAACTTTTTTTGGGAGTGATTATCACATCCACAAGAAAACCTAAATCGGGCAAGGTAGAAGAATCTTTTTACCCATTCGCCATGTGTGCAAGTTAGGTGGGTCGACAACATATTCCTGTCATGTGACGCACATGCCGTCACCAGTGTCGTATAGAATATGTCAGACGTGTTTTCCTGGATCAAATGTTTTCGGTTCCCATTGGAGTGGCACGTCCTTTCGTCTACTAATCGCACGGTTTTGCGGTGCGGTCGCAAAACACAGACACTAAACTTATTACAGTGAACGGAGACGTCAATGAACGAACGGACAGATCATAACTTTGCAAAAATAAAGTAAGTAAACTTTTCGCTCGAGGGTAGACTTGAATCAAGGACCTCTCGCTCTGCACCTGCTCACGCTAACCACGGGACCACGGCGCTCCTGTGCGCACATTATCCTCGATGTTGCCTATGTTGCCCATGGACTACTCAGTTTGTGTATTTTGCTTATTTTTTCATAGTTCCACACAACTTCATCCTGTTTTCTCGACTGATCTGTGTTCAGTTTTTCAAGGCCTATCCACTGTGCCAAATTATAACTAAATCTGAGGGGGGTGCGATGGGGAGGTTCCCTTGTGAGATAAAGAGGTTGGCACAAGAGAGGAATTTGTGGCGGGTTGCATGAAATCAGTCTAAAGACTGATGACTCAAAAAAGTTTCTAGTCTTTCCAGCTACGTTCAAACTCTGTTCAAGCAATTCATATGAGTACTACAAATATGAAAGTATGTTTGTGTGTTACCTTTTCACGATTAAGCCGTTGAAACCAGTTTCACGACACTTTGTATGGTGATCGCTTGAACGCTGAGGAAGGGTGGCAGGGAGGGGAGTGAGCGGTTCTGCATCACGAGCTATGCTTACCAAAATAGGCAGACATGTGAGGGCAGCTAACCTTATTGCTCGTTCAGTAGCTTACTTACTCAACATCACTCATCATAAAAAAACTGATAAGTGCCCACAGCTGTGGGTAACAGCTATTATGTTGTAAATATGACTTGCAGACGTATATAACCGGCAATTTGTGATCGTTTATCATTTAGATGCACTGAATTATCCATATAAATTGTCATCAGCATAACTTAACATCAGAGGAACGTTAATTTGATCCGTAAGACATGTCGGTCTTGTTTGATACCGAGTGAATGACGTCACAAACCAGCACAGTGCAAGATACGGCTTCAGCTGAAGGTTAACATTTGCGTCCAGTCTTGCCGCGATACCGATAGGTGCAACGAGCAGTCGCTTTGACCACTGTGCACGTGGATATTTTTCAAGGTGACACTGTTGTTTTTGTCTTGTACAGTGGGGTACAAAGTGTGTGTCCCGGCTCCCAGGGCTGTTGTGGAAGTTTCATTAAAATAATAATCTGGTTTCTTTGCTTTTGAGTAAAGGCTACGCCACCTACATTAAAAAGGTCTGTGCACTCCCTGCAAACAGCATGACGGATATACCAAAGTAATCACAACAACAAATGACGTGTGTTGTCTACCATTGTGCTGAGCCTGGTAATAAATGATTGTTGCACAGTGTAACTGTTTTAGAATGTTTTCAACTTTGTTTAAGTGATGGACAGTTCAAGTTCGTGTTAGCAAGAGACAAATGGAAACTGGCTACCCCAAGAGAAAATTTAACTAGGAGCAAAACAACAAAGGTAAGCCATACTGTAGTATAAACTTCATAATGCTAAGAGTAACTTTAAATATACACATAACTTAGCACTTATTGTGTCATTGTTTTGGCATTGTCGTTTCCTTATTATTGTCGTTAATACACAGGTGTAAGGGGTATAAGGGAAAATATTTTTATATGTGGTATTTTAGCACGAACACACATCAGTGTGTTTCATGTTTCTTGTCTGTGTCTAACAGTCTTCCTACAAAAATGTCAGAAACTTACAACCCGCTGTTTTCTGCGTGGTAGTACCGCAAAATTAAGGGGAGGTTTACTATCTTTGGCCCGAAAAAAGCATGTTCTTTGAGAATTTTTTTTCCGGGATGTATAATAGATATCAATGTCAAATTTGGCCAAAATGTTTATTGATATTTTCTCTACAAACTGGAATTATTTCGACCGGAAATGTCGAAGAGCAAAGTTCCGTCGAAACGAAACAAAATTTCGATGTAGAACTCCACGCGGGGTATGTCACAGGTCAGTCGGCTCGACTGAAATCAAAACTGAGTTGACATTAGAGAAGTATTTAAGATTCTTTAGGAACTGTACCTCGCTTAAGTTATTTGGACCATAGGAAACAAAATGGAGGCCATTTGAAAAAATAGGGTTTTTTTTCATCGATTTTTCGACTTCGTCGGCCAAGAAAAGATATTTATAGTTGATGGATCGAAATAAAAGTGGTACAACTCCTAGACAATTTAGTTAGCTTCGTCGGAAACAAAGAATCATGCCAATCGGTTCAGTAGATTTGACGTTACCATGTTGTTGTTGTTGTGGTCTCCAGTCCTGAGACTGGTTTGACGCAGCTCTCCATGCTACTCTATCCTGTGCAAGCTTCTTCATCTCCCAGTACTTACTGCAACCTACATCCTTCTGAATCTGCGTAGTGTATTCATCTCTTGGTCTCCCTCTACGATTTTTACCCTCCTCGCTGCCCTCCAGTACTAAATTGGTGATCCCTTGCTGCCTCAGATATGCCCTACCAACCGATCCCTTCTTCTGGTCAGGTTGTGCCACAAACTCCTCTTCTCCCTAATTCTATTCAATACCTCCGCATTAGTTATGTGATCTACTCATCTTCAGCATTCTTCTGTAGCACCAAATTTCGGAAGCTTCTATTCTCTTCTTGTCTAAACTATTTATCGTCCATGTTTCACTTCCATATATGGCTACACTCCATACAAATACTTTCAGAAACGACTTCCTGACATTTAAATCTATACTCGATGTTAACAAATTTCTCTTCTTCAGAAACGCTTTCCTTGCCATTGCCAATCTACATTTTGTATCCTCTCTACTTCGACCATCATTAGTTATTTTGCTCCCCAAATAGCAAAACTCCTTTACTACTTTAAGTGTCTCATTTCCTAATCTAATTCCCTCAGCATCACCCGACTTAATTCGACCACATTCCATTATCCTCGTTTTGCTTTTGTTGATGTTCATCTTATATCCTCCTTTCAAGACACTATCCATTCCGTTCAACTGCTCTTCCAAGTCCTTTGCTGTCTCTGACAGAATTACAATGTCATCGGCGAACCTCAAAGTTTTTATTTCTTCTCCATGAATTTTAATACCTACTCCGAATTTTTCTTTTGTTTCCTTCACTGCTTGCTCAATATGCAGATTGAATAACATCGGGGAGAGGCTACAACCCTGTCTCACTCCCTTCCCAACCACTGCTTCCCTTTCATGCCCCTCGACTCTTATAACTGCCATCTGGTTTCTGTACAAATTGTAAATAGCCTTTCTCTCCCTGTATTTTACCCCTGCCAAATTTAGAATTTGAAAGAGAGTATTCCAGTCAACATTGTCAAAAGCTTTCTCTAAGTCTACAAATGCTAGAAACGTAGGTTTGCCTTTCCTTAATCTTTCTTCTTAGATAAGTCGTAGGGTCAGTATTGCCTCACGTGTTCCAACATTAATACGGAATCCAAACTGATCTTCCCCGAGGTCGCTTCTACCAGTTTTTCCATTCGTCTGTGAAGAATTCGCGTTAGTATTTTGCAGCTGTGACTTATTAAACTGATAGTTCGGTAATTTTCACAACTGTCAACACCTGCTTTCTTTGGGATTGGAATTATTATATTCTTCTTGAAGTCAGAGGGAATTTCGCCTGTCTCATACATCTTGCTCACCAGATGGAAGAGTTTTGTCAGGACTGGCTCTCCCAAGGCTGTCAGTAGTTCTAATGGAATGTTGTCTACTCCCGGGGCCTTGTTTCGACTCAGGTCTTTCAGTGCTCTGTCAAACTCTTCACGCAGTATCATATCTCCCATTTCATCTTCATCTACCTCCTCTTCCATTTCCATAATATTGTCCTCAAGAACATCGCCCCTGTATAGACCCTCTATATACTCCTTCCACCTTTCTGCTTTCCCTTCTTTGCTTAGAACTGGGTTTCCATCTGAGCTCTTGATATTCATACAAGTGGTTCTCTTTTCTCCAAAAGTCTCTTTAATTTTCCTGTAGGTAGTATCTACCTTACCCCTCGTGAGATCAGCCTCTACATCCTTACATTTGTCCTCTAGCCATCCCTGCTTATCCATTTTGCAATTCCTGTCGATCTCATTTTTGAGACGTTTGTATTCCTTTTTGCCTGCTTCACTTACTGCATTTTTGTATTTTCTCCTTTCATTGAGTAAATTCAGTATCTCTTCTGTTACCCAAGGATTTCTACTAGCCCTCGTCTTTTTACCCACTTGATCCTCTGCTGCCTTCATTATTTCATTCCTCAAAGCTACCCATTCTTCTTCTACTGTATTTGTTTCCCCCATTCTTGTCAATTGTTCCCTTATGCTCTCCCTGAAACTCTGTACAACCTCTGGTTCTTTCAGTTTATACAGGTCCGACCTACTTAAATTCCCACCTTTTTGCAGTTTCTTCAGTTTTAATCTACAGTTCATAACCAATACATTGTGGTCAGAGGCCACATCTGCCCCTGGAAATGTCTTACAATTTAAAATCTGGTTCCTAAATCTCTGTCTTACCATTATATAATCTATCTGAAACCTTCTAGTATCTCCAGGGTTCTTCCATGTATACAGTCTTCTTTCATGATTCTTGAACCAAGTGTTAGCTATGATTAAGTTATGCTCTGTGCAAAATTCTACCGGGCGACTTCCTCTTGCAGTTCTTAGCCCCAATCCATATTCACCTACTACGTTTCCTTCTCTCCCTTTTCGTACTGTCGAATTCCAGTCACCCATGAGTATTAAATTTTCGTCTCCCTTCACTACCTGAATAATTTTCTTTATCTCATCATACATTTCATCAATTTCTTCATCATCTGCAGAGCTAGTTGGCATATAAACTTGTACTACTGTAGTAGGCGTGGGCTTTGTGTCTATCTTCGCCACAATAATGCGTTCACTATGCTGTTTGTAGTAGCTTAACCGCACTCCCATTTTATTATTCATTATTAAACCTACTCCTGCATTACCCGTATTTGATTTTACCGCGCGATAAAAAAAAGTCAAATGGTTCAAATGGCTCCAAATACTATGAGACTTAACTTCTGAGGTCATCAGTGCCCTAGAACTTAGAACTACTTAAACCTAACTAACCTAAGGACATCGCAAACATCCATGCCCGAGGCAGAATTCGAACCTGCGACCTTAGCGGTCGCGCGGTTCCAGACTGCAGCGCCTAGAACCGCTCGGCCACCTCGGCCGGCGAACAAGACTTCTACTAGATGGTTATAATTAATGTGCAGCTAATCACAGAGGTCTAGTGTGGGCTGTAATTATTGTATGTGAGTGAAACGTGGCAGATATTGTAATGCATTAATGTGGAACCAATTTACACTGGAAAATAATTAGTTCCAGTTTTGACCACCAATTACAAATCTGGCGCTGCACAGCATCTTAATGACATCTGCAGTGCTCATATTGGAAAAACTGTGTAAGTGGCGGTTAATAATAAAATCAACATTTTGCATTTCTCAGTTGCTTGACCTTTTCTGCCTGCATACCGTCCCTAATCCATTACATATGCCATCAATTCTGTACATCTTTCTTGCATTTACAGCGCCAGATTTGCACCAGATGCCCAACAATGAAACTATTTTTTTTTTTTTTTTTTTGCAGCATAAATCGGTTCCACATTATCCCATTAGAATATCTACAAAGTTTTGCTGCCATGCAATAATTACGACCCGCACTGGACTTCTGTGATTAGCTACACTTTAATTACGATCACCTGGTATGACTACTCTTGGCATAGTCTGTGCAGAATACCGTGCCCGGTAAATGCGCAGACAGCAGGGCACGCGTGGTGAGCGGTAGTGTTGGGGATGGGGGCAGGCGCTATAGGGGAAATGCCGAGTACAATGTAAATGTCGTGTGACTAGGGCCTCCCGTCGGGTAGGCCGTTCGCCTGGTGCAAGTCTTTCGATTTGACGCCACTTCGGCGTCTGCTGGAGGGGAAGTGCTGTTCTGAACTGAAGCATACACTCACGTATTTTGTAGTAAACGGGCCCCTCCAAGCCCACACTTGCATGGTGACCATGCAAAAAGATCTGTCGCCTCTGCTTTGGTTAGTATCTAAAAATAATTCCGCAGAAAATGTAACGATTTTTTTCGCCTGGCAAGTTAACTATTTGTAACCTTCAGAGAAGCATGGTGACCATGCAAAATGATCTGTTGCCTCTGCTTTGGTTAGTATCTAAAAAGAATTCTGCAGAAAATGTAGCGATTTTTTTCGCCTGGCAAACTATTTGTAACCTTCAGAGAAGCGTCATGAGTGGCAATTTTGAGCATTTCTCTTGTTGCCATGTTAAAATTTGCTTCTTTTGCTAAAACACAGCGGAGTTCACACAGTCTCATCCCAGCAACGTGTTGTGCAGACGCCACTGCGAAAGAATTCTGTAACAGTGACTTATTAACTGAGGAACTGAGGGAAAAGTAAGGTCAGTATCTTATGAAAAAGCACATCCTCGGTACAAAATAAACGTGTAACATCTTCAAAACCCATAGCACTTCTCGTTTCACCAGTCATTGATGGCCCTTAAAAATTACATTCTTTCATCGAAAAGTCTGTAGTCAATGGAATAACACGATAGATGAAGTATTGCGTAGTAAGCATATGGCAAAACACGCTCCTCTTTGCCTGCTATTACTTGCCCAAAACCTCATTTCTATGTCTCAAACTGTTTATGAAATATGAAGAATGCTGCAGATATTTCCCCTGAAGTTATCGCTCGCGCGGCGCGATCGCAAATGAGTGTGCTATGTCAGATCAATTTTCTCGAGATTGGTGCCAGAGTCCTCCACCAAAGTGTGTTAGCTAAATTTCATTTGTAGTAACATATTGTGTAATATGGACGAAACGCAAAATCGTAGCGTTCCCTATTTTTCATTGCAAACTTTCTCGAATTTCATGCAGTGTTTTACTTCCACGTATCACAATAATGATGGGCACGTCATGAACCTGATATATAAAGCTACAAGTATAGCAAAAATTATTTTTTTTTTCGAATAGTTTCTGTAAAATCGTTTGAGAAAGGTTGCAGGACGTTCGCTTCGATTCTGTCATTGCTGAATAGCCGAATGGCGGCAGATAGTACCGGCCTCCCCCTCCGAACAAAAGAATGAACTCGCCCTGCGCCCTGGACGAAGAGTCGTCACTGCGCATCAGCCAGCGTATCCTGCTCCATTCTATGTGGGCTGCTTAACACACAGGTCTTCTTAATCGAGGTGACATCGGTAAAGGAACGACATATGCGCTAGTACGCTGGTAGTTACATGTAGTGTGATGGCTTCTTTTGTAGTGTGGTAGATGGCACCCTAGTACTGTGAACGAAAATGTTGTATGATAAAGACATACATTACCATAGCATTGGTCTTCTCTCGGTTTTAGAAGACTGTGACTTCCATCTGAGTGAAGAATTGGCAGTCTATTTGTGGATCATTTAAATGAACACAGTGATTGTGGTGTCACCGCCAGACACCACACTTGCTAGGTGGTAGCTTAAATCGGCCGCGGTCCCTTGGTACATGTCGGACCCGCGTGTCGCCACTGTGTGATCGCAGACCGAGCGCCACCACAAGGCAGGTCTCGAGATACGGACTAGCACTCGCCCCAGTTGTACGACGAGATTGCTAGCGACTACACTGACGAAGCCTTTCTCTCATTTGCCGAGAGACAGTTTGAATAGCCTTCAGCTAAGTCCATGGCTACGACCTAGCAAGGCGCCATTAACCGTATCTGAAGATAGTCTTATTTGTATCATCAAGAGCGATGTACCACAAGGATGGAATAAAGTTAAGTATTCGAGGAGCTGCATACTTTTCTTATTAGCATTCACTACTTATCCTGTTCCAGAATTCACGCCCGTCTGCGTTAGATAGCGTGCATTTCGGCCTCCTCTATCTACAAGGTGTTGGCACATTTGCCAACACATCAGTGATTACCTGCTGAAGTACACTACCGGCCATTAAAATTGCTACACCACGAAGATGACGTGCTACAGGCGCGAAATGTAACCGACAGGAAGAAGATGCTGTGATATGCAAATGATTAGCTTTTCAGAGCATTCACACAAGGTTGGCGCCAGTGGCGACACCTACAACGTGCTGACATGAGGAAAGTTTCCAACCGATTTCTCAAACACAAACAGCAGTTGACCGGCGTTGCCTGGTGAAACTTTGTTGTGATGCCTCGTGTAAGGAGGAGAAATGCATACCACCACGTTTCCGACTTTGATAAAGGTCGGATTGTAGCCTATCGCGATTGCGGTTTATCGTATCGCGACATTGCTGCTCGCGTTGGTCGAGATCCAATGACTGTTAGCAGAATATGGAATCGGTGGGTTCAGGAGGGTAATACGGAACGCCGTGCTGGACTAGCAGTCGAGATGACAGGCATCTTACCCGCATGGCTGTAACGGCTCGTGCAGCCACGTCTCGATCCCTGAGTCAACTGATGGGGAAGTTTGCAAGACAACAACCATCTGCACGAACAGTTCGACGACGTTTGCAGCAGCATTGACTATCAGCTCGGAGACCGTGGCTGCGGTTATCCTTGACGCTGCATCACAGACAGGAGCGCCTGCGATGGTGTACTCAACGACGAACCTGGGTGCACGAATGGCAAAACATTTTTTCGGATGAATCCAGGTTCTGTTTACAACATCATGATGGTCGCATTCGTGTTTGGCGACATAGCGGTGAACGCACATTGGAAGCGTGTATGCGTCATCACCATACTGGCGTATCACCCAGAGTGATGGTATGGGGTGCCGTTGATTACACGTCTCGGTCACTTCTTGTTCGCATTGACGGCACTTTGAACAGTGGACGTTACATATCGGATGTGTTACGACCCGTGGCTCTACTCTTCATTCGATCCCTCCGAAACCCTACATTTCAGCAGGATAATGCACGACCGCATGTTGCAGGTCCTGTACGGGCCTTTCTGGATACAAAAAATGTTCGACTGCTGCCCTGGCCAGCACATTCTCCAGATCTCTCAGGATAATGTACGATCGCATGTTGCAGGTCCTGTACGGGCCTTTCTGGGTACAGAAAATGTTCGACTGCTGCCCTGGCCAGCACATTCTCCAGATCTCTCACCAATTCAAAACTTCTGGTCAATGGTGGCCGAGCAACTGTCTCAGCACAATACACCAGTCACTACTCTTGATGAACTGTGGTATCGTGTTGAAGCTGCATGGGCAGCTGTACCTGTACACGCCATCCAAGCGCTGTTTGAATCAATGCCAAGGAATATCAAGGCCGTAATTACGGCCAGAGGTAGTTGTTCTGGGTACTGATATCTCAGGATCTATGCACCCAAACTGCGTGAAAATGTAATCACATGTCAGTTCTAGTATAATATATTTGTCCAATGACTACCCGTTTATCATCTGCATTTCTTCTCGGTGTAGCAATTTTAATGGCCAGTAGTCTATTTTGCAGAAGAATTTGATCAACAAAACTGGATCAGATAACCTTTCAGCAGAGAACTTCCATCGAGACGTTGAAGAACAAGAGCAGTTTATTGATTTTTCTTTTTTTCAGACTCCACACTGAGACCGAAGCTCGTTTCCTCATCACTGTTTGAGTTTTGGAGCTTGGTGAAGCAGGGTATTCGGAAGTTTGGACAACTTTTGCAACATCCTACTTGAGTGTCTTAGGTTTTTAGCATTGGCAGTCATCAATATGAAATACAGATCACTAATGAATGTGGTGAAAGAGAAAGCAGGCCAGATTTTCAGTATTGTGCCGAGATTTGAGGAACCGATGATGAAGAATCAAAATCGTCTTTCCCAATTATTTAATTGTAAGAATAACTAGAGCCCAGATTTTCTTGCAAATACATGTTGCACGGATATTTGCATGTTTTGGCCACCTGGGGAGTAAGGCATATTTAAAAAAGTTCACCGACGTAACTGTATGGATTTAGACATTTATTTCGCTTATTATGTCGTTTTTATGGCTTCAGTGCATATATTGCAATAGCTTGCACGACAGCATCTTTTATTGACATTTTTTCAAGTGAATTACACCAAAAGTAGAGAATGTGAGTCAGTTCGCCAATATTTTGTTGTTTGCAAATATCATAGTAAGCTAAAGTGCAACAGTTGAATTCAAAAGTTAATATAAGTCGTGCCATAAATTTAAGTAAAAAAGTGGTCCTATTAGTGTTAAGCGACGCTACCCCATATATCACGAAGACCAGGCAATTCATTAATATATTTTATCCTACCCAAAAGCACATTACGTGTTTAGCCCACGCGCTGTATCATCTAGCTGAAACAGGATGTCTCAAATATGACAATGTGAATACGCAGGTATACTTCACAAACAAGAAAACCAGACGCACAAAATATAAAGATCTGATAATTATGGCAGCATTAATTAAGTCAGATGCTGCTTTTTTTTCCCTACTGAAAGTATTCTTGAAATCATCTGTCTCTGCCGACGCATTTAGACATAAACTGCCAGATTTAGCTTTGCCACCACAACCTATTTTAAGCAGATAGAATACCTCGATAAATGATTCCATATTTTACTGTGATGGTTCTGATGAAGATAAGCCGGTAAGAGAATGTAATTCAGGGAAATTTATTGAAGCTTACAACTGTTTGCTTCATTCTTCTAAAGAACAATAAGTTACTGCCCCCTAATTTTTTTTTCCGGTTGTGGGTCGTATACACTTTCGAGGCCAGTAATGCATCTTACATGAAAGGCTCACAAGTGGCTTTAAAAAGAAAAAATGATTTCAGACCTGACTGAAAAATTTTGCGTATTTGCCTGTGGCATTAATAAAGTTGGAACCTACAGGTAAGTGGTGAAATCTCTGAAAATTATTGAAGAAGTTGAAAAATGTTTGAAAATCATCCCATGGAGAAGTGGGCGTTACATCAAAAAATAAGATGAACAGGGGTATCGGATTAAATCCTGATTTTGAGTTGACGAAGTTCAGAAAAAATATTTTTTGGCGAAAATATAGAAGACTTTCAACCAGACTTTGTCCGAAATTTCTTCACTTAAGTATGCATGTGTCACTTCTCTTGCGTAGAAAGTAGTTTTCTATGAATGTCACTGTTTTATCTGATAAACTCGTGAACATATGTGAAGAAAATTTAGAGAAGTTAGGCGTTGTGTGCTGTTTTAGAAAAAAGTAGAAATAAATATAGAACTGAATTTTGATATCGCATGTTTTTGTTGTTTTGCTGCCTCATTGTGCATGTTTAATGACATGACACTGCATGAATGCACGCGTGTTTAACGATTTAATAGGGCATGAAAATTCGGGGTGCTAATAACATTAAAAGCTGATTAAAATGTGTTATATCAACAGCTAGTAAAGAAGTAACTGCTCTCATTCACTGGTTTCTAAACTTAAATGTATTTTCCTCACATTTAGAGTCGGATGGCTAGCGCAAAAGGAACCGCGGGTGTTTATGTTCACGTCAAGGGAACCGTGGACCCAAAAAAGTTTAAAAACCGCAGAACTTGTGCGAAGGAGGCAACACTGATGACAGCGTGATATTTCAATTGTCTCACTTGCGATGTTGTTTTCGTGCAGAGGAATAATATACAATTTTAAAGTTTTTACCTATTATTTATAAAGTTAAGATGACGTTAAACATAAAACCTGTTGACCTGCAACCCTGGATCAACCAACGATCAAAAGATCAAAAGTTACCGGATTCTTCACTATTAATGAGGGCACGTCTTAATGCCGTTTCAAATAAACATTGGTGAATACTGATGTCTCTATACGTGTGGCTGTAATAAGCAAATCTCTTTCTTGCGTATTGTTGTCATGTTCCTTATAGATGGTGCTTATATTGCTGCACAAATATTCCATTCTCTATCCGTAGCTCTTCAAACAGTACTTACCGGACACACAAAAGAACATTTCATTGTTAATTTAGATATATAATCATTCATATGTATCATTTTGAGAATAATTCAACTGTGTACCAATGGAGATTTATCATTTCTTATTGTGTTACCAGTAAAATTTTCATTCATACTGCCTCTGCGTATTCTGTGTTACATTTTGTCTTATTTACTTGTTTCAGTATATTGTGATTGTAACACATGTTTTGTTTCGGAATCAGTCCTTTGTTAAGTCTATGTAACTTAAAATAGCATCAACTCTGAACTGTCACAACGAACTGTGTACTTCCAGTATGGCCACGTTCCGAAAGCCAATAAATTGGTAAATAAATAAACATCAGCAGATCTCGAGCTCAACTTATGAAACTGAAAGAGTTCAACAAATGTTATCTCTGACAGTTGGAGTCCGTTGGTAGGCGCTTCTAAGTGGAACATCCGAAGAAGAAATCGTCGCATTCCTTAGCACTGACAAAGCATCCTAGCGCTGTATGTCATTCTCGATGCAAACAGCGTAAGGACGCGCTTACGTTATCGGCTTGCTTTATATGCTGATGCCGTAAGATACATATTCCTCCTCTTAGTCTTCTTTTGTTATTCTAGCGTGTCATTTTAAATTCAAGGCCGAGGCTCCAGCGGCAGATATAGATTGCAAACGTGCTTGGCCTGTTTCTACTGCGCACACTCAGAATTATTTACGTAGCTAATTGTGAATTTATTAGGAGCTTCGCCACAGTCACAGATCTCTGCCTTCCGATTCGAATTTACAACAAGAGCAGGGTGACATATCTGTACCGCTTCAGCTGGCAAGAGCGTGGACCTGACAGATTTGAGCCAGATGGCGCAATGGTAGGGGAATTATGGTAGCAATGTTCGGGAACACAGAACTATCAGCGCTCGTCTTGCCGTCCAGATTCAAATTTCCCGCGAGTATCCTAACTCACTTTCGCCTGCCGACGGCCGTGTCATAGAGGGTGGAGACACACAGTGTTCTCTAGCCGTTGGGGTGGGAAACTGGCCCTATAACCCACGAGAATCAGTAATGATCAACGGTATGGAGATACAGAACTTAAGGGAAAACTCTATATTAAAGACACAATCTGTATCCACAGGATATGTGGTTAGTAATTCAGTTGTCATGATGATCTCCTGACTGACAAAAGACACAATGTTAGACCCCCTTTCATAAGAAGTTTGCCAAGGGGAGAGATACAGTGGCATTCAGTTAAGTGAAACAGAAAGGAGATAAGTATTTTTCGTCACGCGAATGTAGGGTAATATCAACAGCGCAGTCTGTATTTCACTACCCACAATGCTGTACTCCAAACGTACATTCTCAGAAATTTTGTCCTCAGATGAAAGCCTATGTGAGTTAATGTGAACAGTTCTGTGATAGGGCTGTTCTCATCAGAATAAACAGCAGACCAACGTCAACAACAGTAGTCCAGGTATACATGCCGGCGTCATAAGCAGAAGATGAAAAGGTAAAGAAAGAAAACGATGAAATTGAAGGGTTATTTCAGTTTGTAAAGGTAAATAATAATGTAATAATCATGAATGAAAGGAAAACTTTAGTAAGCGACGGAATCGAAGACACACTTACGAGAGAATATAGACTCGTTAGTAGGAATAAAAGAGGATAAAGGCTAATTGAGCTCATAAATAAATTTCTGCTAGTAATACCGAACATTCTTGAAAAGTCACAGGAGGAGTTGGTATACTTGGAAAAGGTATGGAGATACGGGAACATTCTAGCAACAGTACATCATGGTCAGACAAACATTCCGAAACCAAATAGTGGATTGAAAGGCGTACCCAGCCGCCAAAATCACAGTTTAATAAGAATGAAGATGGTTCAAATGGCTCTGAGTATTATGGGACTCAACATCTGAGGTCATCAGTCCCCTAGAACTTAGAACTACGTAAACCTAACTAACCTAAGCACATCACACACATCCATGCCCCAGGCAGGATTCGAACCTGCGACCGTAGCGGTCACGCGGTTCCAGACTGACGCGCCTAGAACCGCACGGCCACACCGGACGGCAATGAAGAGTGGAATGAAATTTAAGAGAATCGTCCGGAACAATCAATGTATTCAATTCTTTCCACAAAAACGTAAAATTCACAATAGAACATGAAGACGACAAAAGCATAAATTTCCTGGATCTTAAAATCACCAGCCACCAACAAAAACACAAAACAGATTTTTGCTTTGTCGTCACATGCTAACTGGTGTCCGCGTGGCTATGCCACAATCGTGGTTTATGTAGACAAGATGCACTATCACTAACGGTGTCAGTTTCTCACCTGCAGGAAAGGCACCTACACACACGCTAACACCGCACAGAGCCGACTACGTTAGTACCGAGCTCTACTTTCAACACGGAGAAAAGAATGTTTGCCGGTACTAAAGCGTTAAAAATGCTTTCCGTGGATTATGTGGTAAGTTTAGACTGTTCATTTTCCACTATTTTGCTCATGTTTTCCGCGTTCGACTTTCGAAATTCATAACCTAACATTAAACCCTTTCGTGACAGGAATATGCATTACACCTCATTCAGGAGAAGAAATAAAACATGTATTGCGACAAACTACGCCTGACGAGAGACCCACAGGGTCCGAAATGCATCGTGTAGTTAATAAAACACGAAAAGTTGTGACTGAAGGTGTTCTTTAATTCATACCTCCAATGTGGAAAGAAGCGAGATTCTGAAGTACTGAAGGGTGATATGCTTTTGAAATTCTCTAAGGCTGTAGATACCGCTGCAATGAATAACACTACAGGCCGTTCAATGGAATAGGAATGGCCACATCAAATGTGTGTGTGAAATCCTAAGGGACCAAACTGCTGAGGTCATCGGTCCCTAGACTTATATACTACTTAAACTAACTTAAACTAACATATGCTGCGCACAATACACACACCCATGCCAGAGGGAGGACTGGAACCTCTGACCGGAGGGCCTGCGCAATCCGTGACACTTCCCACGCCCGGGTTCGATTCCCGGCGGGGTCAGGCATTTTCTCTACCTCGTGATGACTGGGTGTTGTGTGATGTCCTTAGGTTAGTTAGGTTTAAATAGTTCTAAGTTCTAGGGGACTATTGACCATAGATGTTAAGTCCCATAGTGCTCAGAGCCATTTGAACCATTTTGAATCCGTGACATGGCGCCTCAAACCGCGCGACCATTCCGCGCGAAGCCATATCTAAAACCGGCGATCACTGAAGCTGGGCAGATAAAAAAAAGATATAAAGAAAGTAAGTGCGAAGAAGACTTGGCGAATAGAGAAAACTGTTAAATTGATCGACGAAGAAAGGAAGTACAATAATGTTTACGGAGAGAGAGGAATACAGCAGCAGAAAAAATGGCTCAAATGGCTCTGAGCACTATGGGACTTAACTTCTAAGGTCATCAGTACCGCAGAACTTAGAACTACTTAAACCTAACTAAAGACATCACACACATCCATGCCCGAGGCAGGATTCGAACCTGCGACGGTAGCGGTCGTGCGGTTCCAGACTGTAGCGCCTAGAACCGCTCGGCCACTCCGGCCGGCTACAGCAGTAGAAAAAAACTTTAGCATGAAATCAGTAGGAGGTGCAAGGAAGCAAAGGCGAAATGCTTGCAGGAAAAATGTGAAGAAGTGGCTAAAGATATGGTCGTGGAAAGACTAATTTAGCATATAGAAAAGACAAGAAACCTTCAGGGAATGAAAAACAAGAGCGTCATCATTAAGAGTGCAAGAGCAAATAGGCGAGAAGAGCACGTGCACGTAGATTGACTCTATGAAGAGGAGGATTTATCTGATGACGTGATATAAGAATTGGTAGTCGATTTGTTGGGCCAGTTTTAGAGTCAGAGTTTAACAGGCTTCGTTAGTCCCTAGTCACTTATCTGGCGAGCATTCCTTGCTCGGCATGTGTGCGGATTAAACATTAAATTGTTATTCCAGTTGAACCTCTCGATGTGGTGTTATGATTACCAGACTCGCTGGGTTGACCTCAGGTGATACGGAGAAGCTTGTCCTTGAGCTGCTGTGGAGAAAGTTATTCTCGCAGCAAGACTAGCCCCTGGTGATGTGGAAGTGGGTAGTTCTCACGCTGTTGCGGAGACAATTGTTCTCGTAGCAGTCCGAGCAACGCGTTGTCGGCCTGCGGTGTTGTCGGTAGCGCAGTTCCAGGACAAGACGACTGCGGGATTCACCCGACTAGTTGTAGATGTCGCGAGCAGTGGGCCAGATTCTGTGCCGCAGTAGTGGGATGCCCGTGTTTTCGTGCGACAGACGAGTTGAATGCAGACATGGGAGGCACAGAGAGAGTTTCAGAGATCGGTTCTGCACCTTCTGCAGCGCCGCGATGTGAGAGGCACCGGCCTTTCTCCACACCACGGCCGCGTACTCCAGCACTGGTGCGACCAGCGTTAAGCCGTCGGCACACGGACCGTGCGTCCGAACGTTGAGCGTTTGAGTGTGCCGAGTTTCTGACGTCATAGCGTGGAATAGCACGTTCGGGAGTCTTTCGGAACGTGCAGAGCAATATCTGGCATGTCAGATATTCTGAGCGTGCATCTGAGCGTTTGACCAATGAGATGGCATAACGCCACCTACGTCACAGGCACGCCGTCACCCTTCAGTACAGAGTTGCGAGGCGCATATTGGCATTCATTTCAAGCCTGTATGTATATATGCCGTTTCTGAGCACCAGCAAATTGAGAAGCACTAAAAGAGCCGTTGTTAACTGTGTGATTCGTTCCAATAAAATAATGAGAAACATCATATTCGTGGCAAAAGAATTATTGTAACTTGCGTATTATGAGAGTAGGCTATTTGAAGGCAGCGACACACTGAATATACACCCAAAACACATTGTTCTTGGTGCAATTTGTTTTAATTAAATTTCAATTAGTAACATATCTACGATTAAGGTTTTCAGCAAGGGGTAAGATAATATGATTAGGAGCAGAAGACGTGTTGTTGGCTTAGCATCCTCTGTGGCTCAGATGGCTACAGCGTCCGCCATGTAAGCAGGAGATCCCGGGTTCGATTCCCGGTCGGGGCACACATTTTCATGCCGGCACGGTAGCTCAGCGTGTTAGAGCTGGTTGGCCTCTGTAATAAAAAACTGAGTGGAAGGATCAACAAAACGAACTTGACCGGATGTCAAGAAGTGACGTCCGCAACGACCAAACACATCGCTAAAAAAAAAAAAAAAGAAGCGTTATGAGTAGCGTCAGTATTCTGAATTTAGTTGTTGGTTGGGGCAGTGGTTCGCGTCTTGTCAAAATCTATTTTTTTTCCTAACATTCGCGCTTTTATTAGATTATGATACTTTATCATTAGTTTAATATAAGTATATATTATAATATTTGATGTTATGTAAATATAAGTTCACCTTTTTTTGAGGGGTGACTTTGTTCGATTGGCTTAATCTACAGGACAGCTTGGGCTACTTGTATAAAAAAAGTTTTGCTCCTTTTTCTTTTACGATTCGTAATTCACATGTTGCAAAGATTCTGCTACTGGGTAGGAACAGTGATCAAGTAAGACTGACCTTCGGGTTTTACTAAAATATGGGTTGGTTCAAATGGCTCTGAGCACTATGGGACTTACCATCTCAGGTCATCAGTCCCCTAGAACTTAGAACTACTTAAACATAACTAACCTAAGGACATCACACACATCCATACCCGAGGCAGGATTCGAAATTGCGACCGTAGCGGTCGCGCAGTTCCAGACTGAAGCGTCTAGAACCGCTCGGCCACCAGCGGCCGGCTATAATGTGGGAATGATGAAATAATGTTTATCTTATGCGAGGAAGTATTCCAGATTTGTAGCGCACTTTTTTGTAATGCAACTTTTATAAGCCTGTGTCCTTATTGCTTGGACATGGTGCTTTCCTTTTCGTGGACGATGGAGGAAATGTGCGTTTAGTAGGGCTAACGTGGGAATTTTACACGCGCCCGTTGAGTAAACAGTGTGATTTACGAACTAGAAACATCCCTCAACTGCCGCTGGAGTGCGTTGCGATCGCGTATACCACGTTGGGGCCCACGTACCGTATGCACAAGTCGCATCGTTCCTGAGCGTTCAGCAGCACGTTGAGCTTTGTACACTCAACGTTAACGTTCGACAGCACGGTCCATGTGCCGACGGCTTTAGGTAGAGCGCAATGCCGTGGTGTGGAGGCAGCGGCAACCGGGGATCAAGCAGAGTGGAGTTTCTAAAACCACTGAGGGTCAGTGGCAACCAAACGACTGTTCAAGATGGCGTGTAGAATCTATGAGACTGGGAACATACCATCAAATTTTCGGAAAAATACCGTCCAGACATTGACAAAGATAGCAACGACAACAAGTGTTAAAGATATCGCACAATCAGCTTAACGGCTCACGCGTCAAATTTGCTAACATGGATAATATACATAAGAATGGAATAGAAAACTGAGGATGTCTTAGATGATCAGTTTGGCTTTCGGAAAGGTTAGGGCACCAGACAGGCAGTTCTGACACTGCGCTTGATTATGGAAGCAAGGTTTAAGGAAAATCAAGGAGCGTTCCTGGATTTGTCGACTTAGAAGAACTGTTTGACAGTAATGTTCTAAATTCTAAGAAAAGTAGGAGAATCGTATAGGGAAAATCGGCTAATGTACAGCGTGTAAAAACGCCAAGAGATGCAGTTCTGACATTGTGCTTGATTATGGAAACGAGAATTAAGGAAAATCAAGACGCGTCCGTGGGATTTGTCGACCTATAAAAACTATTTGACAATATAAAACGATGCATAATGTTCTAAAGTCTCAGGAAAGTAGATGAATGTTATAGGGAAAGTCGGGTAATATACAGAACGTACCGTTAAATAGTCATATATGTTGTGCCTTGTTGGCGCCTATTTAACTCGAGAATGGACAGGAGGTCTAAATTGGCCAATCGTGCGAAATAAATAAAGTAAATACGTTAGGCAACAGCCGAGGAGGAACCATTACAATGTCCTTAAGAAATACAGCTGTGGTACCTCATAAAAATGATAGGAACAATAAGAATGGAATATCAAGGACGAAGTGTTCGGATTAAAGAAAGGGAATAAGACAGAGATGCAACATTTCAAGCCTCATGTGCAGTCTATACATCGAAGGAGCAATGAAGAAAATAAATGTTCAAAACTGGGATTAAAATTCAAGGTAAAATGATATCAGCGATAAGATTCGCTGATGACACTGTTGCCCTCAGTAAAACTGAAGAAGAATTAAAGGATCTGTTGAATGGAATGAACAGTCTAAGAGTACAGAATATGGACTGCGATCAAACCTGAAGACGAAAGCAATGAGAAGTAGCAGAAATAAGGATAGCAAGAAACTTAACATCAAAATTGGTGCTCGTAAAGTAGACCGTGTTAAGGAATTCTGCTACTTTGGCAACAAAATAACTAATGACATACGAAGCAAAGAGGATATAAAACCCAGAGTGGCACTGGTAAAAAGGACATTCTTGGCCAAGAGAAGTCTACTAATATCAAACACAGGCTTTCATTTGAGGACAAAATTTCTGAGAATGTACGTTTGGAGCACAGCATTGTGCGGTAGTGAAATACAGACTGTAGGAAAACTGAAACAGAAGAAAACTGCAGCATGTGAGATGTGAAGCCACACAAGAATGTTGTTGTGGACTGATAACATAAGGAATGAGGAGGTTCTCTGCAGAATCGGTGAGGAAAGGAATATATGCAAAACACTGACATGAAGTAGGGACAGTATGATAGGACATCTGTTAAACATGAGGGAGTAAGTTACATGGTATTAAAGGGAGCTGTAGGACGTAGGAACTGTTGGGGAAGACGGAGATTGAGGGGGGGGGGGGGATCGAGACTGTAGTATGTCCGACAAAAATTGAGGACATTATGTCTCAGTGCTAGTCTGAGATGATGTTGGCGTGGAAGTCGTGGTGATCCGCATCAGATTATTCAGAAGACTGATGGGATGAAAGTTCCATAAATCACTTAAGATCAACACTGAGAAGTTCCTTTTGAAAGGGCGCGGCCGATCCGTCTCTAAAGGCATCATCATCGATAGGATATTAAACCTGATCTTGCTTCCCTTGTGTTTAGAAACAATTTGGAGAGAATCGTCTAATTGGACTAAAAACCAGTGACATATGAAGCAAAGAGCAGACTAGCACGGGCAAAGAGGGTATTTCTGGTCAAAACAAAATGATTTGGAACCACTTTTGGCAAATATTGTCTTATTTATCAAAAGAAGGGAGGAGGATTAGTATTCGAAGTACCGTCGACGCGAAAGTCTTAAAAAAAAAAAAAAAGCACGAATTCGGATTGACGAAGCGTGTTGGCCATATTCTCCTTAAAAATACAACACGGTATTTGCTTTAAGCAATTTAGGCAAATCAAGATAAGACGTAAATATATATGGACAGAGAAGAATATGACTCTCTGTCCAGTTTTAGGTTCGATCACATAATTGTCCAGTACTTCATCAACAATATTTTGGCATCACATTATTAACGCAGCAATGCCTTACCACTGCCAACATTCGCACAGGACCATCAGTTGCAGGAAGACATTACGAGACACTGAACTGAATCTTGTCTGGAGGTCATTGCTGGCCACTTTGATCAGCTGCTTCTGTGCTACTGGGCTAATAGACCGACATCTTCTCAATGCACGAAGTTCATCTGTTCTCGACTTCGGAGCGTGGTGTATATGTGCCGCAAAATCGTTACTGTAAATGTGAGCAGATGAACACACACTTACCTCTACAAAAATAGAGAGTAGATAGACTCATTCTAATGAATTTTTTTGCCGTGTGGCTAGGGCCTCCCGTCGGTTACACCGTTCGCCCGGTGCAAGTCTTTCGAGTTGACGCCACTGCGGCAACTTGCGTGTCGATGGGGATGAAATGATGGTGACAAGGACAACACCCAGTCCCTGAGCGGAGAAAATTTCCGACCCAGCCGGGAATCGAACCTGGGACGGTAGGCATGACATTCCGTCGCGCTGACCAGTCAGCTACCAGGGGCGAACATTCTAATGAATGATCCAAGATAAAGTGCACTATGTCTATACTGGGTGTTACAAATAGGTACGGCCAAACTTTCAGGAAACATTCCTCACACACAAATAAAGAAAAGATGTTATGTGGACATGTGTCCGGAAACGCTTAATTTCCATGTTAGAGCTCATTTTAGTTTCGTCAGTATGTACTGTGCTGCCTCGATTCACCGCCAGTTGGCCCAGTTGAAGGAAGGTAATGTTGACTTGTGCAATCACGTCATCAACACAGATTTTCTGTGAACGTTTGGACAGGCATTGTTGGTGATGTCTTGATTGGGCCCCATGTTCTTCCACCTACGCTAAATGGAGCACGTTAACATGATTTCATACCGGATACTCTACCTGTACGACACAACATGTGGTTCATGCACGATGGAGCTCCTGCACATTTCAGTCGAAGTGTTCGTACGCTTCTCAACAACAGATTCGGTGACCGATGGATTGGTAGAGGCGGACCAATTCCATGGCCTCCACGCTCTCCTGACCTCAACCCTCTTGGCTTTCATTTATGGGGGCATTTGAAAGCTCTTGTCTACGCAACCCCGGTACCAAATGTAGAGACTCTTCGTGCTCGTATTGTGGACGGCTGTGATACAATACGCCATTCTCCAGGGCTGCATCAGCGCATCAGGGATTCCATGCGACGGAGGGTGGATGCATGTATCCTCGCTAACGGAGGACATTTTGAACATTTCCTGTAACAAAGTGTTTGAAGTCACGCTGGTACGTTCTGTTGCTGTGTGTTTCCATTACATGATTAATGTGATTTGATGAGAAGTAATAAAATGAGCTGTAACATGGAAAGTAAGCGTTTCCGGACACAGGTCCACATAACATACTTTCTTTCTTTGTGTGTGAAGAATGTGTCCTGGAAGTTTGGCCGTACCTTTTTGTAACACCCTGTATATACAAGGTGACCCAAAATTCGTGTAGTCGGTCGTCGCATCCCGATTACTTAGGTACTAAGTTCAAAAACATCTTAACAAAATTTCTTCCTGCACATACACTTTTGGGAAAAAATTCAACATCCTCAAGGACTGTGTTCAGTGGTACCAGCGTATAATATGTACATGCTGAGGCATTCTCGTGTTATTCGTCTCTCATCGGCGATCAGCTGGCGCTCAGGTAGCCATCCTGCGCACGTTTTGTTTTGACTGTTCAGGCAGTAACTCTGGTGAGTTTACAGGTTCAAATGGTTCAAATGGCTCTGAGCACTATGGGCTCAACATCTTAGGTCATAAGTCCCCTAGAACTTAGAACTACTTAAACCTAACTAACCTAAGGACATCACACACACCCATGCCCGAGGCAGGATTCGAACCTGCGACCGTAGCAGTCCCGCGGTTCCGAACTGCAGCGCCAGAACCGCACGGCCACCGCGGCCAGCGAGTTTACAGGTGAACTGTGTCTTCAACACTCCTACTAGAGTACAAAAACACCCCACCGACGAATACATACACTACGGGCCATTAAAATTGCTACACCACGAGGATGACGTGCTACAGGCGCGAAATTTAACCGACAGGAAGAAGGTGCTGTGATATGCAAATGATTAGCTTTTCAGAGCATTCACACAAGGTTGGCGACGGTGGCGACACCAACAACATGACGAAAGTTTCCAACCGATTCCTCATACACAAACAGCAGTAGACCGGCGTTGCCTGGTGAAACATTGTTGTGATGCCTCGTGTAAGGAGGAGAAATGCGTACTACCACGTTTCCGTCTTTGATAAAGATCGGATTGTAGCCTATCGCGATTGTGGTGTATCGTATCGCGACATTGCTGCTCGCGTTGGTCGAGATCCAATGGCTGTTAGCAGAATATGGAACCGGTGGGTTCAGGAGGGTAATACGGAACGCCGTGCTGGATACCAACGGCCTCGTATCACTAGCAGTCGAGATGACTGGTGGACGTTTGCAAGACAACAACCATCTGCACGAACAGTTCGAAGGAGTTTGCAACAGCATGGACTCGGAGACCATGGCTGCGGTTACCCTTGGCGCTGCATCATAGACAGGAGCGCTTGCGATGGTGTACTCAACGACGAACCTGGGTGCACGAATGGCAAAACGTCATTTTTTCGGATGAATCCAGGTTCTGTTTACAGCATCGTGATGGTCGCATCCGTGTTTGGCGACATCGTGGTGAACGCACATTGGAAGCGTGTATTCGTCATCGCCATACTGGCGTGATGGTATGGGGTGCCATTGGTTACACGTCTCGGTCACCTCTTGTTCGCATTGACGGCACTTTGAACAGTGGACGTTACAGTTCAGGTGTGTTACGACCCGTGGCTCTGCTCTTCATTCGATCCCTGCGAAACCCTACATTACAGCAGGATAATGCACGACCGCGTGTTGCAGGTCCTGTACGGGCCTTTCTGGATACAGAAAGTGTTCGACTGCTGCCCTGGCCAGCACATTCTCCAGATCTCTCACCAACTGAAAACCGCTGGTCAAGGGTGGCCGAGGAACTGGCTCGTCACAATACGCCAGTCACTACTCTTGATGAACTGTGGTATCATGTTGAAGCTGCATGGGCAGCTGCACCTGTACATGCCATTCCAGCTCTGTTTGACTCAATGCCCAGGAGTATCAAGGCCGTTATTACGGCCAGAGGTGGTTGTTCTGGGTACTGATTTCTCAGGATCTATGCACCCAAATTGCGTGAAAATGTAATCATATGTCAGCTCTAGTATAATATATTTGTCCAATGATACTCGTTTATCATCCGGATTTCTTCATGGTGTAGAAATTTTTATGGCCAGTAGTATATTTACTCTGAACAGCTTCAGCCATTTGAACGGTGTCTCATTGTGGGCCAGTGGGAAGCTATATGGACGTACTGACGGACTGCTGCACACTTTGGGCATAATGTATCAGTGGTGTGTCGCTGCTTTCAACAGTGACCCGTGGAACATCCCCACACCAGTAGGTCATGTTCTGGGCGTCCGCGTAGTACAGATGCACATCTAGAGAGCAGCAGTGGGCGACCCATTTCATCTAGGAAAGAAATCTGGGCGCACGTTGCATCTCTTGTGCCATATTGAGCCATTGGGAACCGTCTGCCCGGAGCAAGGCTAATACCACGTGTGCCCCTCCACAGGCTACCACTCATATCGCGATAGCGCCATTCCCGGCTACTCTGGTGTCGTGAAATAGGCGACTGGCGCCCTGTTGTCCCCACTAAAGAGAATAGGTTCTGTCTGTATGTGAGTGACGGACGTACACGTGTACTCTGTACATCTGGTGAGCGACCTGTTCCAGAATGCATTTACACACGACTAGCAGGTTCCATCCCAGGCTTCATGGCGTGGCGCCATCAATTAGTACTCGCGGTCACTTGTTGTGTTTCTGCAGAGTAAAGTAAGTAGTGTCCACCACATTAAACTGGCTGCTGTCCTCCTGGCACTGCCATTTCTTCGACAGGAGGGTGACGTGTTTTTTTTTCAGCAGGACAATGCACGTCCACATGCGGCTGCTGCGACGCTTCTAGCTCTTCGTGTAGAATGAAGAGTTGTAGTTAAATATAGCACCTGAGCTGCATTCAAGAAGTATTGATATAATCAATCGACCTTATATGGTGTACAACAACAGCCCTACACGTCTTTCCCATAGAACACGTATGGAACACGGTGAAGGGGGATCTTAATCGTTCTCCAGCGCCTGCAAGAACTGTTGCCGAATTGCAACAAAATCTGCTGGGTGATTGGGATAACCTATCGCAGGATCCCGTTCGGCACCTTTATGGTATTTTGCACGAGAGAATACGCGCCTACGTTGCCACCAAATGGTTCAAATGGCTCTGAGCATTATGGGGCTTAACACCTGAGGTCATCAGTCCCCTAGACTTTGAACTACTTAAACCTAACTAACCTAAGGACATCACACACAGCCATGCCCGAGGAAGGATTCGCCGGCCGCGGTGGTCTAGCGGTTCAGGCGCTCAGTCCGGAACCGCGCGACTACTACGGTCGCAGGTTCGAATCCTGCCTCGGGCATGGATGTGTGTGATGTTCTTAGGTTAGTTAGATTTAAGTAGTTCTAAGTTCTAGGGGACTGATGACCACAGATGTTAAGTCCCATAGTGCTCAGAACCATTTGAACCATTTTTGAGGAAGGATTCGAACCTGCGACCGCAGCAGCAGCGCGGTTCCGGACTGAAGCGTCTAGAACCGCTCGGCCACAGCGGCCGGCCGTTGCCGCCAGAGGAGCTGTACTGTGTACTGATGCGACTGTTTGGGCAGTCATTACTGTGATACAATATGTCACTGTTTGCTATATTCCTGCAATGAGGAACTACCTGCCCCCCCCCCCCCCCCCCCACTTGTCAATAACTTGTCATTGAAGGTGCTGCAGTTTTTTCTTCGGTAGTGAATTTTTTGTAGAAAACGAAGACACTATAATAACTGGTGCGACAAGTATCTTCAAAAAAATGGTTCAAATGGTTCTGAGCACTATGGGACTTACAGCTGTGGTCATCAGTCCCCTAGAACTTAGAAAGGACATCACACGCATCCATGTCCGAGGCAGGATTCGAACCTGCGACAAGTATCTTCATTCAGTATAGTTTAAACGCTGGTCAGAAACAGTCTGAATAGCTTCTAAAGGTGTTACAGGGTAGGTCGTGCTGAGAAATAACTGGTAAGAAAAAAAATTCTATACGTTCCGCCATTTCAGAGTGAATTAACATTGGAGTTAGCCAATCAGGTCGTTGCTCACGCAGATTCATGCAGCCCGCCAGCGTCGGCGTCGCCAAACTTGTTTTTCGTTTGGTTTCCTAAAACCGGACAAGACCGATACAAAAACTGGACATTGGACGGTAGTAAGGATCGAACCTGAGCCAAAGCCTGAGCAATCTCGTGCGCTATCATCTACGCTGGGAGAACAGCTAATTGTATCTGCCTCCTGCTTGAATTTGCGTGCGGAGCGGCCTGATAGGCTAACTTCAATGCTAAATAACTCGCAAACGTCCCAGCGTATAAAAATTTTTTCTGCGCATTTACTGCTCTGCACATCTTACCCAGCAACACCCTATCAAGCCGTTCAGAAAGTTTCTGACCATCATTTCCGATTATAAGATTTAGAGATAAGTGCATCATCTGTAAAGACTGTTCCAGCATTTTTTTTCTTTTTTTTTTTTTTTTTGCTTCAGGAAATGGGAAGGCAGTGCTGGCACGTGGCAAGGTTGTTATTAAGTGATGGATTCTCGTCGCGCACGACAGCGGTTACCGCACTCAGCAGTGCAGCGAGTCAACGATGGTTTATGCTGCCGACACGCAGAAGACCATCTGTCAGAAGTCTCTGAGGAGCGAGAAGACAAACTACGTCGATTACGCTGTGCCCTTTGCGGCCACCTTTTTAAGATGCGACTGTCACCACGATCTCGTAACGGCTGACGCAATGAGTGCTCTGCGCTTTCAGGCATCCTTTCAATCGGCAGCACAAGGAAACTCTCGCGCAGCGAACGTTGCCTCACAGTTCCTCGGGGTTCAGCAACCAGCGGACGGGGAAGAACTGTGAGGAACCGATAAGGAGGCCAGCATTAGAAACCTACGTCCTTGTCACTGGCCACTGAATGCCCAGCAACAGCTAGTGGCAAGGTTCGCCTACTGGGTTATACGTTGGTTAACCAGGCCGTTTGTGGTAGGTACGGGTGAACCTTAACTCCGTAGACAATATTTCCGAAGCTCTGAAATTTTAAGGCTTTCGTAGCTTCTTATTGAGAAATCATTTCTCTGACATTTCACCAAGACGAGTGGCTGGCATTGTCAAGGCTTCATCCTCCACTGCTGGTTCACCACCAGCAATGGACGAAGAAAGTTTGACTGCCAGGCACTCGCGCTTGCGAAATGTCAGGGGAATCATAAAACAAATTCGCCCGAAAAACCCGAGACAGAAGCCAACAGGCAATTTCTCATTTCTGATGCTGCTGCGACATGTATTCCTAGTATTTTGCTATGGAGGACCTGTTGTCTCGTGACTCTTTACAGAGTAATTCCATTACGACTAATTTCTTACCACTGTTTATCTTTGGAACTTCAACTGCGGGACGTTGTTCTTGGTATCTGATTTGTGGCACTCCGTCTTCAGGCCACAAGTGGCCCATAGGGACCATCCGACCGCCGTGTCATCCTCAGTTGAAGATGTGGATAGGAGGGGCATGTGATCAGCACACCGCTCTCCCGGTCGTTATGATGGTTTTCTTTAACCGGAGCCGCTACTATTCGGTCGAGTAGCTCCTCAATTGGCATCGCGAGGCTGAGTGCACCTCGAAAAATGGCAACAGCGCATGGCGGCTGGATGGGCACCCATCCAAGTGCCGGCCACGCCCGATAGCGCTTAACTTCGGTGGTCTCACGGGAACCGGTGTATCCACTGCAGCAAAGCCGTTGCCTGGTATCTGATTTAAAGAATGGAAATTCCTAGAAAAATAAACATATTACATTTACTTTTTTAAACATCTGAAAGTGTTACAGATTAGGAACCTGGTTTCCTAATTTGTATCAATGGGTGCATAAATTATACTACCCTAATAAAGTATCTCCTCGAGCTTAAAGATATGACTAGTCTAAGTTGAAAGAAATGTTTCATATTTTAGCTCTTACGTCAGTGTTTGCAGGCACTGCAATGTCATTGTTACGGCGTGAAGTCAAGCGTCGGCACGCTAGTCGGGAACGATAGAACAGAGAGGGCTGTGAGACGACGTCAGCCAATAGCACGCTGACTGACCCCTCTCCAGGACGACAACGCGACAGCAACGGCCTCTGTGTTAAGAGGACACAAGCGCCGCGCTCGACTGGTCGCTGGCCACTTGAAGAGTAGCTTAAAGACTAGCGAACTGTATAGAAGCCTCCACACTAGTTTGCTTTTACATTCTATGAGGCTCAAACTTAGAATTGTATACACCGAAGAAGCTTATTATTTTTTATGTCGCCCCTTGATTGCGACATACCTGTGTAATCCAAAGTTAAGTATTGTAACCTTTCCCTTTCGTAAATAAACTCATTAATACGATTTGTTTGAATATTGTCTAGCGATCCGAGAGAGCAGATTTTCTAGACACCCCATTTTTGACGACTACGCTGGATATCACAGTAATTTTGTCATTCCTTTCGCCACCCTTGAACGCTTTCGACGAATTCAGATTTTGTATTTCATGGGTCTGTTAATTTCTCCATTCGATCTTCCTCTTACAACTCCCCATACCGTCCTTCCGTTTCACGAATGAGTTTCTGTTGTGGCTTCGCGCGCCGAGTCCATTTTACAGATGAATCTCTAGTTTTAGATTTCTTCTCCTATGCTTCGGTTAGTGTTTCTTTTTTTCTTTGCCGTGGGCTGCTCATCGGCTCACAGGCTCCTTGGCTAGGGACACCTCCAGACCACTTTTTGTCTGTTATGACATATTGAATTTATTGGCCAACCCGTTTCCTTCTGCAACGTAGAGCGCAAGTTTTCTTACGTCTGACATGTGTAAACCCAAAATCTCTTCAAATATAAGAACAAGCTCTTCCAGTTCGTTTCCAACTTCAGCTTGGAAGGCGCTTAACCGCGGCCAAAAATTATTAAATCCCCGTTTGCTATTCTTTTAAACTATTTTCAGCATTCCTCTCTTTTCAGCATTCTTCTCTTTTCAGCATTCCTCTCAATCATTGGCTTAGGCATATTTTATGCGGGTGCACAACCACTTAATTACGATCTCAGTTTAGATATTCGATTACATCTAAATACAGTTCATCTGTACTCCACTTTCTATAACGTCTTTCTGTTGCCGTACTACAATACAAAATAATTACTTAATTAACAACTTAGGATACAGATCGTATTAGAAAATCCACCACATCTTTTCTAAGCATTATGCTCCACAAGCTAAACAGGTTTCCTAAATCTCACTACACCAGGAAGATTCTTAAATTGCACGGATACAACGTCGTGAAATTATAGCGGTGCATTGCAGGCAACGTTGCCATTTTTTCTTTGCCAGTTTCCTACAAATGAAACACAACGAATACAGACTCATGACTGTCAGAAAACTAAGGTTATCCCGTGTATATTCACTCATAAATAAAGGATTCTTGCCACTTACCTTATAACAGAAATTCTCTTCCCACGAACACAAAATGTTATATGAAAACTACAAAATCAACGCCATCTTCCGTAACGTACAGAACTCATAGCTATCAATATGCCTCCACGCAGTACGCAGCTGACGCCGACCACACTAAATGTCGTATAGTACAAGAAGAACGAATTTTGTAGTAGTTGTACGAATTACGAGCCGGTACAATACAGGCAACTCTCAAATGGTTCAAATGGCTCTGAGCACTATGGGACATAACATCTTAGGTCATCAGTCCCCTAGAACTTAGAACTACTTAAACCTAACCAACCTAAGGACATCACACACATCCATGCCCGAGGCAGGATTCAAACCTGCGACGTAGCAGTCCCACGGTTCCGGACTGCAGCGTCTAGAACCGCACGGCCACCGCGGCCGGCAGGCAACTCTCCCCTACCTGTGCAATAGTGCAGATTTGCACAGTAAGTGCTTACGTGTCTTGTTTCATGTCAGACTTGTTTCAACCATCTATGGTACTTACTGTTGACAACAGTAATGGCCACTTTACTCTGCACTTTCAAACTTGCATTCATTACTGCTCGGCTCTGTCTTTGGGTTGTTTTTCCCGGCAGTGTTGGTTGTATGTTAACAGTGATACACTGCAGTAAAGATAGTTCTGCTGATAAAGATCTGGCCGATATGCGCATCGCATACAGTTTCGCTGAATACAATTAATGAGCGCACTGAACTTCATTTGGCAGCAAGATAGTGTGCCACTTCACTGGCGTAACTCAGTATGCAATTGGTTAAACGACCACTAGCTGGGCCGCGAGTTGTCGGATGACAGAGCTTGTTTCGCAAAGCCTCAATGTTTACCCTATTTGACGCCATGTGGTTCTTATCTGTAAGGGTTCATAAAGGATCATGTATATATATGCCTTCGCTTACCAGCTGGTCTGCCAGACTTAAGAACCACAACTAAAGCAGTTGTTGCAATAATTACTCTAGACACTGATCGAGGTTTGGAAAGAACTGGCCTAGCCATTTGAAAGAACTCTCCTAGCCATCCGATGTCCTGTGATGAACGATGCTCACATTGAACACTTGTAAGAAAAACTGTTTGCGTTGCTCTCTCTCAGTTGAAGGATTACTCATAATTGCAAGCAGAATGCACTCAATGCTACGAAACCTTAAAACCCCGATATTTCTTCTAACACATCCGGTACAGTCCGCAGCTCGTGGTCGTGCGGTAGCGTTCTCGCTTCCCGCGCCCGGGTTCCCGGGTTCTATTCCCGGCGGGGTCAGGGATTTTCTCTGCCTCGTGATGACTGGGTGTTGTGTGATGTCCTTAGGTTAGTTAGGTTTAAGTTCTAGGGGACTGATGACCATAGCTGTTAAGTCCCATAGTGCTCAGAGCCATTTGAACCACATCCGGTACTGTTGCATGTGCACATATGTCAATGAGAAACTGGTTCCTTCCATGTTAGAGACGGAAGATGGGCAGTACGAAGTATACCAGCACACCTACGTTTGCCATACGTCCCGATATATCGGGATCATCACTGTTATTGACCTTCTTGTTCTGACATCGCAACAAAACCCAACATTGTCCTGGTTTTGCAAAATACTGTTATGAGCTTGGCTGAAGTACTGAAGTAACGCCATCTGCTAGCGCGACATGTAAATGCAACCTCAGTTAGTTGTATTATGTCAACAAGTTTATGTTAACAAGTTCGTCTCACAGATGGCGTTGCTTGTTGCGTATCCTGTACCGACAATACACGCACCTTCTAGATCTAGCGCCTTCATTCGAGAAAATACGAGACTTCTCCGGTAGTACGGGGCTGGAAGTATTTAAGCAGCGCCACGCGGAAGAATCGGGAAGTTCCGATTTGAACAGCTATCTGATAAGACTATTCTAAACGTAATACGAACAACGAGTGGAAGTTAGTAATGTTTACTGCAGGTATATAGGGCGTGAAGTATATAGTGGTGTATACTTCGACGACTGAGCCGGCCGGGGCGGCCGAGCGGTTCTAGGCGCTGCATTCTGGAACCGCGCGACCTCTACGGTCGCAGGTTCGAATCCTGCCTCGGGCATGGATGTGTGTGATGTCCTTAGGTTAGTTACGTTTAAGTAGTTCTAAGTTCTAGGGGACTGATGACCTGAGAAGTTAAGTCCCATAGTGCTGAGAGCCATTTGAACCATTTCTCGACAATTGAAGTGTTATTGTCGACTGTTTACCGTTTACTTATCATAGCTTATGAAAATACATAAGGATGGAAAGAGAAAGCGTCACTTTTCGGATGCTTACACAAGTCTTCTGTCCAGAAAGAACGTACGGATGAGTAAGCGTTGTGTGAGATTTGAAGCCGTTTCATCTCAGTAACTCACGGAGGTAAGGCAAATGTGGGGTATCGTAGTTCTACAAAGAATCATACAAGCAGATTCGCGGTAGCATCGACATCAAAGCCTATTTCTACATTCATGACTAAAGAAGATACCCAGGAAGAATTGCTCATTGCTTCTGCAGAACTAACAATAGCTGATACAGTTGTCAGCATCATCAGTCCTTCAGTTTGCTTGACTGTACTGTAAAACTGAATGCCGCACTGTATCCTGACTTCAGAATCGCCGCAAAGCAGTCTGCAGCCAGGACCAAAGATACAGCGATTATTAATTCTAGCACCACGCCCCGTGTCAGAATGCATAAAACAATTGCAAAAAATTTCATTTTACAGCATAAGCACCATGCATCGAACCACAAGGCTGAAAATATGTTTCCTTTAGTTGTCCAATACTTTACTGGAACTGATGAGACCCAACAGGAGCTGTTGAAGTTTGATTCGCTGATTAACGAAACATCGGAGACAATTGCAAAGTTTTGTCTAAACACTTTAAGACAACTACAAATTCCGTTACATAAATTAATCGCTTTTTGTATAGACAGCGTCAGAACCAACTTCGGAGGGCTTCATCGACGCTGCCAGCGGAATGTGTTTCACCAAATTAAAGAACAAGGAAAAAAATGTAGAAGGAATTCGATGCCCTGCCCATATTCTCCACACTACCATGGAATATCAAGCGCTGCTGGAGTCTTAATTGTAGACATTGAAATAATCGTCATGAAAATATTGAATTAATTTCCATATTTAATATTAATTTAGTATTAGTTAATTAATACTTAATATTAATTTTAATATACATGGTAAGGACAGAGAAGCTGAAAGAGTTCTACTTATACGTTGATATCAATCATCAGACTTTTCTATCTCACTCAAGAACAAGATGGGCATCGTTAAGGCCCTTAGTCGAGAGAATTCTTTAGCTTTAGAATCCATTAAATTTTTTGATGCCGAAGACAGGGCACGTAAAATAATTTCAGATTTTTTCAGTAGCCCAATCAGTGAAATTTGCTTCATGTTTCTGCAGTCAATCTTGGCTCTGTTCCACACACACACGCACACACACACACACACACACACACACACTGAATGAAAGGAAGACTGCTAATTTTCCAATTTTATTGGGATGGAAACCAAGGTCAATTTGAAGAAAAGAATGAGGAAGCTAGCCAAGAAATAATTAATTTGGAGTTTGAGGAAGAGACGATGGCTATGTATGCCATAGCATTTGATTACTTAGAGAAATGGGCTATTTATTTTAATAAATACAAAGTGTTTGATTGGATGACGGTATCTGAAACCCCAGACTGGGTAATGATGGAAAACATTATTCTATACCTGATTAAAATAGTGTGGAGATTTCAGCTGACAATTGTTTTCAGAAATATGTATAATTGAAAAGCTTTTTAGAAACTAAGTGTGACTCGGAAGAATGGAAGCCTAAACACTCTGTGGAAGAAAGATGGCCGGCCGCTGGTGGCCGAGCTGTTCTAGGCGCTTCAGTCTGGAACCGCGCTACCGCTACGGTCGCAGGTTCGAATCCTGCCTCGGGCTTGGATGTGTGTCATGTCCTTAGGTTAGTTAGGTTTAAGTAGTTCTAAGTTCTAGGGGACTGATGACCCCAGATGTTAAGTCCCATAGTGCTCAGAGCCATTTGAACCATTTGTTTTGAGAAAGATGGGTTTTCTTTTTTAAGGAAACCGAAAATTCTGAACGCAAATACCAACTGCTAAAGTTTGTTTTCCATTCCTGCACACAACGCCACCGTGGAAAGAGTAATTCCGATGATGTCGGTCCAGCGGACTGATAAAAGAAATCGCCTGCTGCCGGGGACTGTGGAATATCTTACAGTGCCACTTTAACTACAAGGCAACTTGAAGGAGTTTTATAAATACGTGAACGGGAAAAAAGACTTCCTGAAAAAGTTGAAATACTCCGAAAAATATGGTGTACCAACTACTTCTGCCGCAACAAGTTCCATGTAATTGTGTTATAAATAAAAAGTAATTATAGTAAATAAATTTTTTACTTGATTTGTATAGCTCCATCTCAGAGTGTCCCGAAGAGTTCCCAACTAGATATGGCAACCCTACGCACACTCGATCTCCAATAGAATATGTTACAGTCAACTGGTGACAACAGTACCACTAGCTATATTCGGCGCGTTATACGAGCGCTGAACTAAAGCCAAAGGATTGTTTTGAAAATATTACATGAATAGCAACTGCACCATATAATCCACAGAAATTACAGTAACTGCAGCCAGTGCACCTCTTGTGTCGTCCGAAGTTTGGGAAGTGGGATAATAAACCCAATAAACAAAAAAAATGGCTCTGAGCATACTATGGGACTTAACTTCGGAGGTCATCAGTCCCCTAGAACTTAGAACTACTTAAACCTAACTAACCTAAGGACATCACACACATCCATGCCCGAGGCAGGATTCGAACCTGCGACTGTAGCGGTCGCGCGGTTCCAGACTGTAGCGCCTAGAACCGCTCGGCCACCCCGGCTGGCAAACCCAATAAACCATAATTATACACTCCTGGAAATGGAAAAAAGAACACATTGACATCGGTGTGTCAGACCCACCATACTTGCTCCGGACACTGCGAGAGGGCTGTACAAGCAATGATCACACGCACGGCACAGCGGACACACCAGGAACCGCGGTGTTGGCCGTCGAATGGCGCTAGCTGCGCAGCATTTGTGCACCGCCGCCGTCAGTGTCAGCCAGTTTGCCGTGGCATACGGAGCTCCATCGCAGTCTTTAACACTGGTAGCATGCCGCGACAGCGTGGACGTGAACCGTATGTGCAGTTGACGGACTTTGAGCGAGGGCGTATAGTGGGCATGCGGGAGGCCGGGTGGACGTACCGCCGAATTGCTCAACACGTGGGGCGTGAGGTCTCCACAGTACATCGATGTTGTCGCCAGTGGTCGGCGGAAGGTGCACGTGCCCGTCGACCTGGGACCGGACCGCAGCGACGCACGGATGCACGCCAAGACCGTAGGATCCTACGCAGTGCCGTAGGGGACCGCACTGCCACTTCCCAGCAAATTAGGGACACTGTTGCTCCTGGGGTATCGGCGAGGACCATTCGCAACCGTCTCCATGAAGCTGGGCTACGGTCCCGCACACCGTTAGGCCGTCTTCCGCTCACGCCCCAACATCGTGCAGCCCGCCTCCAGTGGTGTCGCGTCAGGCGTGAATGGAGGGACGAATGGAGACGTGTCGTCTTCAGCGATGAGAGTCGCTTTTGCCTTGGTGCCAATGATGGTCGTATGCGTGTTTGGCGCCGTGCAGGTGAGCGCCACAATCGGGACTGCATACGACCGAGGCACACAGGGCCAACACCCGGCATCATGGTGTGGGGAGCGATCTCCTACACTGGCCGTACACCACTGGTGATCGTCGAGGGGACACTGAATAGTGCACGGTACATCCAAACCGTCATCGAACCCATCGTTCTACCATTCCTAGACCGGCAAGGGAACTTGCTGTTCCAACAGGACAATGCACGTCCGCATGTTCCTGTGCCACCCAACGTGCTCTAGAAGGTGTAAGTCAACTACCCTGGCCAGCAAGATCTCCGGATCTGTCCCCCATTGAGCATGTTTGGGACTGGATGAAGCGTCGTCTCACGCGGTCTGCACGTCCAGCACGAACGCTGGTCCAACTGAGGCGCCAGGTGGAAATGGCATGGCAAGCCGTTCCACAGGACTACATCCAGCATCTCTACGATCGTCTCCATGGGAGAATAGCAGCGTGCATTGCTGCGAAAGGTGGATATACACTGTACTAGTGCCGACATTGTGCATGCTCCGTTGCCTGTGTCTATGTGCCTGTGGTTCTGTCAGTGTGATCATGTGATGTATGTGACCCCAGGAATGTGTCAATAAAGTTTCCCCTTCCTGGGACAATGAATTCACGGTGTTCTTATTTCAATTTCCAGGAGTGTATTATTACTTCGTAATTATCCATTGGAGACAACCAAAATAGTGAGAAAATATCCCTGAACAACCTCTGAAATTTTGTTGGTCGATCTTCACCCTGTATAAGTGATCTAGTTAGCAGAGATCTCCAAACTACATCCCTAGTCTGGATCCGGCACTCGACGTCAGTTAGCCCGGCCCACCGACGGTACTTGCATTTACTTTATAAAACGCGTCGAACACAAGACGTGATACACTGTAAATGTAACGTCGAGAGTACTAGGAGATCTTCACACGTACGGAGGTCTCCCAGCTGCTATGTGTCTTAAATTTACGACGTTCAGTGATCAGATGGGAGATGTGCAAATTCTGGGCGCTCTGTTCACACACTGCATCACGCATCGGCAGTCACTCTGTGGGAAAGTCTTAGATGTTTCTCATGTACTGAAGCCAGTCTTTTCTGCTGTGAGCGTCAGTCAGGGACATGAACTCACTCACCGTCAGTTTCAGGTTTTTCTTGAAGAACTGGATTCTGAATTCCATGGCTTGCTTTATCACACAGCAGTAAGGTGGCTTAGCTGCGGTAAAGGTGTGTGTGTGTGTGTTTTTAAGCTGCGAAACGAATCATGTTTTCCTAACTGGAAAAAGATCCTATTCCTGAATCAACAAAGGATTATGGGAAAAGCTGTCACTGTTTTAGCAAAACTGATGGGAGAAAACTTTTCTTATTTTCAATGTTTCAAAGAGTTTTGTGTAACAATCCCTGAAGGTACCAACGTTGATTTTCCGAAAAACAGAGTTATTCACGACTTGAACAAGCGCTTCCTGGAGAGATTTTTAGGTCTTGAAAGATATGAGAGTGACACTCCTCTGTTCCAGAATCCGTTTGATTGTAACCTTGAACCACTGTCGGAGCTCGCTGATCTACAAGCAAATGACAAATGACTTATTGAGAAGAAGCACAGAGAAGGAAAACCTGTTGAATCTTACCTGATGTTCACTTCCCGAAACAGAAGATGTTTGCTGCTGGTATGGCATCAGTGTTTGGAACAACTTATGTCTGTGAGCAAACATTTACAAAAATGCAGTATGGTAACGATAATTCTTTCGTGAGGGACCATAGCCATGTAGAACTTATTGAAACAAAATATCTGCCATTTCACCGTGATTTGCATTCATTTATTAAAAAAAATTACAATTATGGTTCCGGCTTTATAGCCATTCTCAAGTGCAATTTGAAATCTCAAAAAATGTTCGACCTGCCTAAATGTCATGTCATCGTCGAAATAACATTTATTTGGTCTTATAAGAAAACTTAAACATGTTATGTAAATTTCATACGCTGCAACATAGTATGTAATATTCACCAAATGCAGAATCACAGCGAGCCCTATTTTTCATTGCAAACTTTTTCAGATTTTTCGCAGTGTCTTACTTAATAGCAAATGTCATAATAATTATGAGCGTTAAGGAAATGAGGGGCACATCGTGAAGTTGACATATAAAGCTGTAAGTAACACAATAATGAAATTTTTCTAACGAATAGTTTCTGGAAAATCCTTCTAAAAAGATTTTAGGGCGAGCGTCTCGATTGCGTCATCACAGCGCGTCGCTGACCGGCCGATAAGCGAGCAAACAAGTTTGGCCTCCCCTTCCGCACAAACGACTGAATTCCCCCAGCGCTTTGGACGAAAACTGGTCACTACGCAACGGTCACCGTACCTGTGCGGACTCTTTTAAGCACTGTGACGCGGTCCGCACTCGTCATTTTGTCAGGTATCCGACCCGCAGTGAAAAAGTTTGATGACATCTTTCTTTGGATAGCTTCGGAAGTTCCCTGACGTTGTTCGCGGGCGATACTGCTGCGTTTGTTTTTGTTTTGGTCATCAGTCTTCTGACTGGTTTGATGCGGCCCGCCACGAATTCCTCTCCTGTGTTAACCTCTTCACCTCAAAGTAGCACTTGCAACCTACGTCTTCAATTATTTGCTGGATGTATTCCAATCTCTGTCTTCTTCTACAGTTTTTACCCGCTACAGCTCCTTCTAGTACCATGGAAGTCATTCCCTCATGTCTTAACAGATGTCCTATCATCCTGTCCCTTCTCCTTGTCATTGTTTTCCACCTATTCCTCTCCGATTCTGCGTAGAACCTCCTCATTCCTTACCTTATCAGTCCACCTAATTTTCAACATTCGTCTATAGCACCACATCTCAAATGCTTCGATTCTCTTCTGTTCCGGTTTTCCCACAGTCCACGTTTCACTACCATACAATGCTGTACTCCAGACGTACATCCTCAGAAATTTCTTCCTCAAATTAAGGCCGGTATTTGATTTTAGTAGACTTCTCTTGGCCAGGAATGCCTTTTTTGCCATAGCGAGTCTGATTTTGATGTCCTCCTTGCTCCGTTCGTCATTGGTTATTTTACTGCCTAGTTAGCAGAATTCCTTAACTTCATCTACTTCGTAACCATCAATCCTGATGTTAAGTTTCTTGCTCTTCTCTTTTCTGTACTTCTCATTACTTTCGTCTTTCTTCGATTTACTCTCGATCCATACTCTGTACTCATTAGACTGTTCATTCCGTTCAGCAGATCATGTAATTCTTCTTCACTTTCACTCAAGATAGCAATGACATCAGCGAATCGTATCATTGATATCCTTTCACTTTGAATTTTAATTACACTCCTGAACCTTTATTTTATTTCCATCATTGCTTCCTCGATGTACAGATTGAACAGTAGGGGCGAAAGGCTACAGCCTTGTGTTTCACCCTTTTTAATACGAGCACTTCGTTCCTGGTCGTCCACTTTTATTATTCCTTCTTGGCTGTTGTACATTTTGTATATGACTCGTCTCTCCCTATAGCTTACCCTTACTTTTTTCAGAATTTCGAACATCTTGCTCCATTTTACATTGTCGAACGCTTTTTCCAGGTCGATAAATCCTATGAACGTGGCTTTTCTTTAGCCTTGCTTCCATTGTTAGCCGTAACGTCAGAATTGCCTCTCCCCTTTACCTTTTCTAAAGCCAAACTGATCGTCACCTAGCGCATCCTCAATTTTCATTTCCATTCTTCTGTATATTATTCTTGTAAGCAATTTGGATGCATGAGCTGTTAAGCTGATTGTGCGATAATTCTCATACTTGTCAGCTCTTGCAGTTTTCGGAATTGTGTGGATGATATTTTTCCGAAAGTCGGGTGGTATGTCGCCAGACTCATACATTCTACACACCAACGTGAATAGTCGTTTTGTTGCCAATTACTCAAATGATTTTAGAAATTCTGATGGAATGTTATCTATCCCTTCTGCCTTGTTTGATCTTAAGTCCCCCAAAGCTCTTTTAAATCCCGATTCTAATACTGGATTCCCTATCTCTTCTAAATCGACTCCTGTTTCTTCTTCTATCACATCAGACAAATCTTCCCCCTCATTAAGGCTTTCAATGTATTCTTTCCACCTATCCGCTCTCTCCACTGCATTAAACAGTGGAGTTCCCCTTGCACTCTTAATGTTATCACCCTTGCTTTTAATGTCACCGAAGGTTGTTTTGACTTTTCTGTATGCTGAGTCTGTCCTTCCGACGATCATTTTTTTTTCGTTGTCTTCGCATTTTTCCTGCAGCCATTTCGTCTTAGCTTTCCTGCACTTTCTATTTATTTCATTCCTCAGCGACTTGTATTTCTGTATTCCTGGGTTTCCCGGAACATTTTTGTACTTCCTCCGTTCATTGATCAATTGAAGTATTTCTTCTGTTACCCATGGTTTTTTCGCAGTTACCTTCTTTGTACCTTTGTTTTCCTTCCCAACTTCTGTGACGGCCCTTTTTTAGAGATGTCCATTCCTCTTCACCTGTACTGCCTACTGAGCTATTCCTTATTGCTGTATCTATAGCCTTAGAGAACTTCAAGCGCTATCTCGTCATTCCTTAGTACTTCCGTATCACACTTCATTGTGTATTGATTCTTCCTGCCTAATGTCTTAAACTTCAGCGTACTCTTCATCAGTACTATATTGTGATCTGAGTCTATATCTGCTCCTGGGTACACCTTATAATCCAGTATCTGATTTTGGAATCTCTGTCTGACCATGATGTAATCTAACTGAAACCTTCCCGTATCACCCAACCTTTTCCAAGTATACCTCCTCCTCTCGTGATTCTTGAACAGAGTATTCGCTACTAGCTGAAACCTGTTGCAGAACTCAATTAGTCTTTCTCCTTTCTCATTCCTTGTCCCAAGCCCATATTCTCCTGTAACCTTTTCTTCTACTCCTTCGCCTACAACTGCATTCCAGTCCCCCATGAGTATTGACTTTCATCCACCTTTACAAACTGTATTACCCTTTCAATATCCTCATACTTTCTCTATCTCTTCATCTTCAGCTTGCGACGCCGGCATGTTGGTATGCTGTCGATTCTGATAAGAACAACCCGGTCACTGAACTGTCCACAGTAACACTCTTTCTGCACTACCTTCCTATTCATAACGAATCCTAGTCCTGTTATACCATTTTCTGCTGCTGTTGATATTGCCCTGTACTCATCTGACCATAAATCCTTGTTTTCTTTCCACTTCACTTCACTGACATCTGGTATATCTATATTGAGTCTTTGCATTTCCCTTTTCAAATTTTCTAGTTTCCCTACCACGTTCAGGCTTCTGACAGTCCACGCGCCGACTCGTAGAACGTTATCCTTTCGTCGATTATTCAGTCTTTTTCTCATGGTAGCCTCCTCCTTGGCAGTTCTCTCCCGGAGATCCGAATGGGGGACTATTCCGAAATCTTTTGCCAACGGAGAGATCATCATGATACTTTTCCAATTACATGCCACATGTCGTGTGGATACACTTTATGTGTCCTTAACGCAGTGGTTTCCATTGCCAGTATTCTTCCGCCTTCAGTGGCAGTTTCCCATTCCTAGGACAAGAGAGTGCCCTGAACCTCTGTCCGCTCCTCCACGCTCTTTGACAAGGCCGTTGGCAGAATGAGGGTGACTTCCTATGCTGGAAGTCTTCGGCCGCCAATGTTGATTATTAATCAAAATTTAAGCAGTGGTGGGATTCGAACTCGGGACCGAAGACGCTACCCCTAGACCACGGGTATATCTCTGTTGCGTACAGTTTCATTTTGTCAAATGTGGAGAGCGAACTCTAGGAAACTGGATAAGAAACAGAGGAGGAAAAGCGTTCCAAGGGAGGCACTTAAAGGTAGACATGAAAGGTGTCAAGCGCTGTAGAATATGACCCTAGTATAAGCATCAGATAGGCGGCCCGCCACATGAGGTACTGTTATCACTTACAGAACTTTTGACAATGGTTCGGCGCAGTGCCGGGATTTCTGTCGTCCATCCTACTAAAAGATTAGGCAACCATTACACCCCAATATGTGGGCGGGGATTGTTGCCGACCACCTTTGGAGTTTGGAGCTAAAACACTACTACGTACAGAACATTCCTATTTGCCTGGTCTGTTCTCATTATTGAAACCGACACTGACAACGATATTTTTGTCTCCACCTTCAAGTGGGTGTACATCACTTGGAACGCATTTCCAACCATATAGTCATATGACTGTTTTTGCGCGTTATTCTCTAGTGCATAGATTTCTGCGGTTTGTTCCTATTCAGCTAAATCACATTTTACAGGAAAATTGCAACACCAGAAGGATTTTGCGAAATACCCAGAGACATGCAAAGTATCGACAACTTGTGCAGCGACTGGAAGCTATTAATGTACTGCGTATAAATGTTTCATGTATAAGATCTTTATAACAATAAATGTAAAGTTGCAATGACCACTGCATCGGGATGGCCCAGTGGTCAGAGCATCTGCGTCGTAAGTAGGAGACCCTGGTTCGAATCCTGGCCTGGCACTTTCTCCAGTGATGTAAATAAATGGCCACTAGCAGTTACATGGTGCAATTCCTTTGTGTATTGATTGATAATGGCTGCAGGATCAAATAGGTGTCTGTCCATGTCCGAAAGAATGCACCTCACATATATAATAAAGGCGAGACTAGCCAAAGATCCCTTTGGTGCAGATGCACACCATGCTCGGACTCTTACGGAAAACAACAAAACGCCGCGACTAATAACAGTAATGGGCAGAGGCAGTACATCGGTACTGTGCGGATAAGTTGAGAATTGGGATCTCACGGGAGACATACTAGGGTAGTCCGTGCAGTTATGATGAGCACTGTGTCTGGATGGCTCAGTGGCACAGTCTGCTTTAGGCAGTGGCGCGGCACGGACCTGCTGTCCCGGCCGCGGGCGCGCGTGAACGAGGAAGTGTTTACACCGCCGGTACTCGCGCGTGTTGTTGTCGATCGCCATGGCACACAATTTTCGAAAGACTACGCTCCAATTTACGTTCGACAACGAATTTGCCAGACCCAAAGCTTTCGAAATAGAGCGTTTTTTGAGGGAAGAAGTTCGTTTACCTGCTGGAGACATAATTGGAATACACCTGTCCATTGTAAGCAGTACAATGTACGTAAAGATGACCGATGAAGCTGCGTGTGAAAGAACTCTCTCCGCTGCTCCAAGAGAATTTAAATTTCGACACTCTGATGGCCATATCAGCGATGTAACAGTAGCTCCTTCAGGATTGGGTGTGAGGGTCATTCGGATCTTTGAATTGCCGTTTGAGGTGCCAGAATCGATGGTTACTGAATCGCTGCGGCCATATGGAACGGTACTTAGTTATACGTCTGAACGCTGGGCTAGTTTTAATACCTATCCTGTGCTAAACGGCTTGCGACAGGTGCGGATCGTCCTTACTAAACATATCCCGTCTTATTTATACATTGGCGGATGTCGAGCTATTGTGATCTACGATGGCCAGCCACGCACCTGTTCTGGCTGTGGTGGAGAAGGACATATCCGCTCGGAGTGCATACAACGCCGCGTCGTGCAACTGCCACGTGGAGAAGCGTCACAGCGAGAAGTTCCCACGCAACTGCCGATGACGTACGTGTCGGTGGCCCGCCGGGAAGTGTTGCCAAGTTCGGAGCGTGACAAGGACGTGTTTATGCAAGAGCAGACCGAGTTACGGGAGCATGGAGGTGACTCGGAGAATGTCCCTGCACCTATGTCACGACAGTTGAGGGAGGAACCTTTCGAAAACTCACATGTAGCAAGAGACGTGGAAGTGGAGGTCCAGACGGTGGCGCCGGCAACGGACCAACGAACGACCGACGAACACAGTGAGGCAGCAGAGGGCAGGGCACGCAAACAGCGATCGCCGAAGCGTCGCAAAAGCGTCGCCATAGTTCGGGTGACACGTCCCCCCCTAGCCTAGGGGACACGGAAGGTATCCTAGCCGAAGAACTGTCTGACACAGAACACGTGTCTTCAGAGGACGCTGACAGGATTCCGTCCGATGGTGACCGGATGTCCTGCCTTTTAGATGGTCCCTCTTCATTGACACCGACTGACCCAGCGCTGCCGACGAAGGAGTCAGGGACACCAATGTCCCGGCAGCCACGTCGAAATACATCAGAGGACGTTTCTCGGATGGATGACCACTGCGACTGGGCGGAACCAGTCGAAGACCTACAGGAATTGCCACCCCCAAATGATGACCACTCACCTACAGGATGCACACCACGGAACAACGAAGGAGGGCAGCCCGTTGGCGGGCACTCCTCTGAGCACGAATAGTGGACTAAAGTCCTTGGAGTTCTCAATGACATGACACGAGCATGACAACGACAACAAACCAAGCATATAAGGTGGGCACAGTGTACATTAACACCGCACGTTCGCTTGCAAAGATGCAACTTCTCCGGGACATGATTTACGCCACAGACGTTGATATTCTGCTGATGCAGGAAACCTTCAATGCTGCTTTTCCCGACGTGCATGGATACAACACTTATCTAGCGCCGACTCCAGATGGAGGACGTGGCACAGCGATACTAGTCCGAGGAGGGATTCCGATGCGTGACCTCGATTACCTTCCTTCGGCTCGGGGTTTGGCTATGACCGTGAACGGCATTCGTATCGTCAACATCTATGCACCCTCGGGATCTGACAATCGACAGGCGCGTGCACGATTCTACTCGGAGGAGATTGCCCCCCTATTCCATGGGAGGTATGACCACATCTTGGTAGGGGGGGATTTTAACTGTGTACTCACACCGAAGGATCAAACTCCTAATTTCAGCTCCTGCCACGCATTGAACACGATCTGCCGGGACATGGCCCTTATGGACACGTGGGAAAAGATCCATGGGCAGCGAGAGGGCTACACGTATTTTACTAGCCACTCGGCGAGCAGGCTGGATCGGATTTATGTTTCCGACGGATTAAGAGATCACGTGTTGGCTGCTGAACGTTGGCCCACAGCTTTTACGGATGACCTTGCGTATTTATGCACGTTAACCCTCCCACGGCAGCGGGTCTGGCGGAGTCGTAGTTCCTGGAAACTTAATTCCTCCTTATTGGTGGATCTCGAATGTCGCCAGCGGATCGCAGAAACATGGCAGACTTGCACTCGCTCTACGAAGAGCTCTCATAACGTATGGCAAGGAAAAAGCGAAATGGCTCCGAGATACACTTGACTATCACTACATGGTGCTCCGCGACCTGTCCTCCAGGGCCCCATCGCCCGAACGTCAAGCGGAAATCCATCGCATTCAGGCCTGCATTTTATCGATCACGAGACGTCGACTGGAGGGACTTTCGATCCGTGCTCGGTGCTTGGACAACGTCGATGGAGAACGTATTGGCATGCATCATGTGTCCAAGGGACATGCGCGTAATCGCCGATCCCTAATCACAGTCCTCCATGATGACGATGGTCGGCCCTTGACGTCACAACAGGCCATTGCTGTTGAGTATCTGGAGCATTACCGCCTCCTTTTCACTGGGACGCCGACGGACAATCGGACAGAAGAAGAAATTTTGCGACAGATGCAAACGGAGGTGGGTGGTCCGGATGCAGAGGTGCTATTGGCACCCCTAACGGAAGATGACATCCGGGGCGCACTCGCGAAGGGTGCGGTGCATCAATCCCCTGGGCCAGATGGGTTGACACTCGAATTTTACCGCGCATTTGCGGATTTAATGATGTCCCAGTTGGTATTGATGTATAACGAGTTATTGAGCCCTGACACGGATGTTCCGTCGCAGTTCATGGCGGGACTGCTTATACCAATACCGAAATCGACAACGAGTGACAGCGCCCATCAATTTTGACCGCTCACGATGCTCAATACTGACTATAAGATCTTTGAGCGAATGTTGGCGGCAAGGCTCAAGATTGTAATATCCAAAACAATACCACCAGACCAGGCTTGTCTGGGGGTTCGGAGCAACATACATTCTATCCTCGGCGAATACCGTGATGTAATTTCCCTGACGGAAGCTTGTCGCATGCGATCGGCGTTCGTATCGGTGGATTTTGATCGTGCCTTTGACAGGATCAACCATGATTTCCTTGACTCGACCATGCGACGCATGGCGATACCACAGGATTTTATTACCGTCCTCATGCGCCTCCTTCGCGGCGCTTCTTCGACGGTGAGAGTCAATGGCAGGGAGGTAGGAACGATTCCTGTTCGCAGCTCAGTTAGGCAAGGATGTCCCTTGTCGATGATACTATTTACAATAGCGCTCGAACCATTGATGCAGACTCTTAGACGGACTCTAACAGGCGTCCGACTCCGTGCGAGCTCCTTCACGTGTCGTGCATATGCCGACGACTTGATGATACTCGTCCGGTCGGAGAACGAAGTAAGTCAGGTGGTTACCCTTCTTACTACGTACGGGGTAGCTGCGGGAAGCAGGGTCAACATGAATAAAACCAAGATCATGCACATCGGTCGAGGGCTGGACGCTCTGCGAAGTCCGTTTACGACGGTGGACATCTTGCGATGCTTAGGTGTCTTGTTCACCCGATCGCTACGGCAATCAGCGGCGGCGAGCTATCGACGTCTCCTCCAGAACGTCCGACTGCACATACGCAACAATTCACTCCGAACGCACGACCTGCTCCAAAGGGTGGACTACACTAATGTTCACCTGGCCTCGCGACTGCCGCACTTGGCACAGGTACTGCCAATGCCACATGGTCTCGCTGACAGATTAATGGCGGCCTTTGGATACTATGTCAGCCAAGGAATGTTGTTTAAGATCAAATACGAGACTTTAACTCTCCCATACCATTCTGGAGGACTTAACCTCACGGATGTGCGGAACAAGGCTCTAGCTCTATACCTGCGAGCGACGCTACGAACTTGGAACCAGCGGCAACACGCCATCACGTCGGCCATCCTGGATGTGCTTCTTCTCACGTCCTTTGAACCACCGGTAGCAGTAGGCACCATCTCGCCCTCGTTTTCTCACGTCGCGCGATTTTTTGTTGATTTTAGTTATGTTCAGTTACAGATACCTTCTACCAGAATCCCCACTACCCGTGAGATATATCGATACTTGCGGCGTCATCATGGCAGCAATGTTGTCGAACTTAAATACCCAACACGAAACTGGCGACAGATTTGGCGAGCTGTCCACACACCTCTCCTCACCACAGCAGCGCGATCGTCATGGTATACACTAATCAACCGCAAGACAGTCAACCGCCAACGATTGTACGACATTCGCATGGTAGATTCCCCGCTCTGCCTTATATGTGGCATGCAGGACACCGACGAACATTCTCTGCAGTGCGGTGAGGCAAAGGATGTTTGGCGGCTGACGCAACGCATCATGGCCCTCCTCCGACGCACCGACGAATCCACGATCACGACGGATGCTTTATTTTTCCCTGACCCTGTCTTTTTCCCCTCACACAAAACATCGGCAATCCGATGGATTGGAGGACACGCATCGCACTGCGTGCTCTCGCGGACCTTGATATCTGGCATGGACTATTGGCATTATCTACTAGAACAACACGAAATCATCAGACGCCACTCTAAATATAAAACGCATTTTGCGAACTTTCTAGGCAGCATGTTTCATAACCCCCCGAAGCGGTGGGGAGTCCCAGGTTTACGTTGTTTCGAGGGATAGGATTTACTCCCAGTGAAGTGACGAGGGTGTCACTTCGGCCCTATATTTATTTCCCTTCTTTTTTATATATGATTTTTCTTTTGGGACATTAAAATTAAATGAATAAATAAAATATTATTGTTACGAAAAAAAATACAATATCAATGTTTCCTTCCTGCTGCCTCTCCCTTATCCTGTAAGGAGACGGGGACACCGTGGCCAGGCCTCCAAGTACGACCTCTGCCCACTCTGCCCCCTGACCTACTGAAAAAAAAAAAAGTGGCCAGAACATCTGATCAGTAAGCAGGAGATCCAGGTTCGAATCCCAATCTGGCACAAAGTTTGAACTTTCCCCGTTCGAATCCCAGTCTGGCACAAATTTTGAACTTTCCCCATTGATCTAAATTAATGGCCACTAGCAGCTACATGTCGTAATTCCGTTGTATATTGAATATAAAGAGTAAAAATTCATTTCTGACCATTAGTTCATTATCTGAAAGAATGGGGGATGACAAGAAACTGAGGTCACAAAGCCTGCAGTGAAACGTGTACATTTTATTTCATGCATAAATAGAGCCAACTGATAGTACGTTCATTAGGTTATTTTTCGACATCGTCTCCACATCTGTTTAGGTACTTGTCGCTTTGTGGGGTGAGTTGGAATAAATCCTCTTGATAAAAATCCTGTCACGTTATTGCGAAATGTCCCATCTCCTCGACTGAAGCGAATCGTCGGCTTCCTGGATACTACAGGAAGAAGGTGGAAGTCGTTTGGAGCGAGTTACGGGCAGCGGGAAGGTGGTCCATGATGTCCCAGCGAATCTGCCTCAGCAGCGTGTAGGTCTTCTTTGCTGTATGAGGTCGTGCTGTATTGCAAATGACGATGACGCCCTCAGTGAGAAGTACTGGCCGTTTCCTCCTTATTGCTTCGTGCAGTCGCATCAAGGTCTGGTAGTATCGGTCAGCGGCCACTGTCTTCCCTCTTCCCACGGATACGACACGAGTGCTGTCCCACAATATTGTGGTTATCACCTTTCCACCATATGGCGTCACCTTAAAATTATTTGTCTTTGGAGGGAAGAATATTTCCACTTCACTGATGGCCACTTACTACTGGGGGTGTAGTGTTGGATCCATTTTTCGACACCCGTTACAGTGCGAAGAAAAAAAAATTGTCCCGTTCCTTGAAGAACCATGCCAAAAGTTGGAGACTTGCCCCACTCGCTTCTCAGAACAAACGTTCCGGTACAGTACTACAGAATATCGTGAACAATGTGGCGAACACTTCAGGATGGCATTCCCATTTCTGCCGTCGTATTCAAGGAAAGATTCGGTTGGATGAACCCCCTCTCGACCAGCTGACTGACAGATAGACAGGTAACGCACACGCTCAACCACTGGAGATATAGACATCTTATACAATCAACACTGACAAACAGACAGACAGACAGGTAACATAAGGCCTCAACCACTGGAGATATCGGCATCTTCTGGAATAAATATTTGCTGTGGAACCGCCTGCAGGAAAGAGCATGCTAGCTGTGCTGTGAAAACAGGAATGTTGTGTTAATGGCTAACTTCATAATTCTACCTATTCTTAGATTAAAACCGTGCGAAATATTGTCATTAACACTACCCTCACAGATTCAGCAGCTGGAAAGATCTGTCTCATACGCTCTTATACTAACGATTCCAATCGACTTACTCATTCACTTTGACTTCTATTCTCCAATCTAGGGTCCATTTGCAATAACAACAAATAATGCCAGAGAGATGGGTGAGGCGAAGATGGACAGAGAACTGGGGAGGAAGTGGATATAAGGAAGGGAAAGGAGGATATGGACAGAGAGATGATGGAGGAGGTGATGGATAGGGACAGTTTGGGATAAAAGATCTACAGGGAGGGGAAAGAGATGGACAGAGATAGGGGAGAAGGATATGAACAAAGGGTGGGGGAGGAGGAGAGGGATAGAGAGAGGGGCCAGAAGGATATTAGGACATGCATCCAGTTCTCATCATATTTAGCAATTGCGAAACATTGCCAGTTCGTCAGTTTTTGTTTTGGAAGAATAATGGCGACTTATAAGTAGCGATAAAAAAGTTCCAGTTATGAACCTGTTAAAAACCTATGGAAAACCGACTTTTAAATCATTTTCTTGAAAGAAAAACATTTGACTACACCAATTTTTCATTTCCCTCAGAACTAGGGGGGAGCCTCTTCCCCCACCGTCGGCACCGGTCATGGGCGCCCCTGCTTGATTTCGGTAACGGTCCCACCACAATTTCTTGTGGCACAGCGGTCGCTACTTGTGCTTTTGAAATGTTTCCCCTGCAGTTTATCGGGAGTTGTTTGCTATGCAGCCATCAGTTCAGTCACGCACCTATTCTGATATTCCGTAAGGATGTATTTTGTTTACAATATTTAAAAAAATAGTTCTGACGTTTAAGGTCGTAAGTTGGACCTTGTCGAGACGAGTACTGTCAGCGTGGAATCACGACAGCGCTCTACTCTCCATAACGATAGTAAATTGATTTGGAGCCACAGTGTGCTACAAAAATCACGTTCGATAATTTATGTATGGTATAGGTCTAGTGTAGTATCTCTTTGTACGCAACAAATCTGTTTTTATTTTGAATCAGGAGCAGAGTCAAGGCACATGTTCTGGAACGAAAGAATTTAACTCGATCGAGAAACAATTTCAAATTTCATCACGTGAAAATTGGAAAAATAATGAAGTCACTGAGACACATTTCTTCGGTTGGCTACCTAAATACATCGTTAAACAACGGACTTTCCAAAGTTTCGTGCTGCGTCGCGTTTGCTGTGAATAAATTTCGGAGTACGTCGTATTTTTCCAATTGTGTCGAAGTCTTGACAGGTGTGAACTTTAAAATCCCTATCTGCTACAACATACATTAAAATTTTGGAATTTATATAAGGCAGGGGTGCACAGACCGAGGCCTGCGGGCCACATGTGGCCCATAGATGGACCTGATTGTGACCAACCACTTACTGTTCGTTCTCGTAAATTTTTTTCACTCGCCATTCATTACCTTCAGAGAAAGAGACGACGTCCCCTTGTAGGACTTTGTCCATTTCATCACGCTAGTTTGGCTGGAAATGGGGCAGGAGCAACCCAATTCGAAATAAATAGTGCGTCTCACGGCACGTCATTTTTGAGCTTGCGCAACAATGGAGTCACGGCGACAAGGACTGCCCTTGGACCAGCAGCAACGACATTGTTTAGTCGTCAGTGGTTCGTCTATTGTACAGCAAACTCTTAGCGTCAGTGAACTTAGTCAGTGTACTCGTTAGTGGGTGCCGTAGCAGAATATTATCAAATGATATTTCACAAAGCCCAAAGAAATTCTGGTCATTTGTAAAGGCTGTTAGTGGCACCAAAGTTAGTGTCCAGTCCCTAGCGGATGAGACAGGAACTGAATTTGGGGGTAGCAAAGCAAAAGTCGAAAAGTTTAACTCTGTTTCAAAATGTTCCTTTACGAATTAAAACCGAGGAGAACCGCCCACTTCAATCCTCGTACCACTGAAAAGAACAGTGAAGTAAGTATTAGTGTCAGTGGTGTTAAAAACAGCTTAAATCATTAAGACTGAACAAAGCCCCAGGGCCAGATGGAACGCTTGTCAGATTCTATACTAATTTGCAGCTGAGTTTTCCCCCTTTCTGACTATAATCTACCGTAGATCCCTCGAACAAAAAACCGTGCTCAGTTCTTCGAAAAAAGCAAAGGTCACACTCGTCTACAAGAAAGGTAGTAGAAGTGATCCACAAAACTACCGTCCAGTATTCTTGACATCGATTTGTTGTAGAATCTTTAAACATATTCTGAGCTCAAATATAATGAGGTATCTCGAACACAATGATCTCATCCACGCCATACAGCATGGATTCCGGAAACATTGATCATGTGAAACTCAACTCACATTTTCTCACATGATGTAGTGAAAGCTTTGGATCATGACAGACAGGCAATGCAATATTAGGCTTATTGTCAAAAGTATGACCACATAAGATATCAAGTGAAATTTGTGACTGGATTGAGGTCTTTTTGGTAGGGAGGACAGAGCGTATTATCGTGTAGGGAGAGTCATCAACAGTTGTGGAAGTAACATCAGGTCTGTCCCAGGGAAGTTTGTTGGGACCACTTGCTGTTCATGTTGTATGTTAATGACCTTGCAGACAATATTAATAGTAACGTCAGGCTTTTTGCATATGATACAGTTATCCTGACGAACTAATGTCTGAAAGAAGCTGTATAAATATTCAGTCAGACCTTGATAAGATTTCAAAGTGGTGCAAAGACTGGCAACTTGCTTTAAATGTTCAAAAATGTATAACTGAGCGCTTAATGAAACGAAACAACATAGTATCCTATTACTATAATATCAGTGAGTCACAGCTGGAATCGGTCAGCTCACATAAACACCTTGTGTATCACTTTGTAAGGATATGAAATGGAATGATCACATAGGCTCCGTCGTGGGTGAAGCAGGTGGTAGACTTCGGTTTGTTGGTAGAATGCTGGAAAAGTGCTACTAGTCTAAGAAGGAGATCGCTTACAAATCATTCGTGCGACCGGTTCCAGAATACTGCTCAAGTTTGTGGGACCCGTACCAAATATGTCTAACTCAAGACACTGAACGTATGCAGAAAAGGGCAACACCAATGGTGACAGATTTGTTTGATCTGTGGAAAAGTGTCAGAGAGATACAGAAGGAACTGAACTGGAAGTCTCTTGAGGATAGACGTGAACTATCCTACGGTATGTTGATGATTTTCACTTATGGACCGTCTGACAGCAACTGAATAAAACACAATTTTAGTGCCATACGCGTTTCGCCTTTATTTTCTGCAAGGCATCATCAGTGGCAGGTTGCGTAGACAGTTTCTTACATATTACGCTCCTGTTTCATTTTTGGTCTTGTTCTTCTTCCTATGAGCGCCAATTTGCTGTTTTTTCTGCATTTCACAGCACTATGCACTGAACGCTTTTGCTGTCAGACGGTCCATAAGTGAAAATCATCAACATACCGTAGTATTACGCGCAACTGAGGAGGACAGGACCAAAAAATTGAAGATGTGAACTATCCTAAGAGAGTCTACTAACAAAGTTTCAGGAGCCGTCTTTAAATGGTGACTCTAGGAATATACTACAACCCGCTACGTAACACTCACGTAGGGATGGTGAGGATAAGATTAGAATAATTATAGCGAGCTCAGAGGCATTCAAACAATCATTCTTCCCGTGACCCATACGTGAATGGAACAGAAAGACACCCTAAAAACTGGTACAATGGGACATACCGCCAACTATCACTTCTCGGTGGTTTGCAGAGTATAGATGTAGATATAGATGTAGCTAAACATATGCGACGAAGGTAAGCAGCAATGTTATATAATTCTGTGAACCCATAACCATTTACTTCACGATCATCGGTCAATGAAACCTTGAGAAAAGTATAAAATTTAAATGAAAAGAATATTTGTGAAACAAATTATATGAACACTTTTATTTATTTATTTATTATGCTGTGGTCCTTAAAAGGTCACAGTGAGGTATTTGTGCGCGCGAAGTAGCAAGTCTGTACGTCCCTTATATAGTATAGATCTCTATAACGTCTCTAAGGGTGTGAAAAGTCTGTCCTTGCTTTTAATTAGGCCAAAAGTTATGTTTTATGCATGAGATCGGAGGAAGTTTCGTGTCTGGAAAACTTTTCTACTTGAGAACCAACGACAGCCGACAAAGTGGCACCTTCCACTGTTGTAGTGTCGGCGGGGAAGCAGTCTAGCTGGCCAGTTGTCGAATGCCAACCAATTTGCCTCGACTGTAGTCGTTGGCTCGTAATTGTATCGGAAGTTTTTCGGAAGTGAAGAAACTTCTTATTTTAATTTACTGGTTACAAAGAGCCCATTGTCTAGTATCTTAAATGGGCAATGCTACTGAACTATCCAACTCTAGTCTCACTGCAGTATTAGACAATGATAGCCACATCAATATCATTATATGCATTGTTGGCATTGTAGCATTTTACTTTTATTTTGCCTGCCTCGCGTCGATGGACTTGTCCCAACGAGATAACGTCCAGAGATGGACGTCTAATTCTCTTATTGTCTACCACCTAGACCCCGGTGACCTTTTGCTCTTATCTTGGGTATTAATAATGTGTATGGAACCGTGAACAGGGGACGCGGCCGCGTGCTCTGTCATACTGACAACAAGAAACCCCTGTACGCAGTTCCATATAGATTGGAGAAGCGATCACTATGATACGATTTGTTTTGGACCTATCCACTATATTGGAATTTGGCACTTTTTAATCCATGACATACCGTCTTTTAGCGATGTTTTGTATTTGACAGACAACGAAAATGTTGGGAAAAAAGATTCCGAGCTTTTCCGCTCTAATGTTTTAATCATATGTCACCTGAAGGTGTGGCTTTCACGTCACGAAACCGGTATTGGTACAGTAATAAAGGACCAAAATACAGCTGAAGCGATTATTAGTACCCGATCAGCTAAATTTCGATTACGCGATAAGTCACACAAATCTGAGGGCTGTAAATTCAACTAAATACTTAGGGATTACAATTACAAATAATCTAAATTGGAACGACCACACAGATAATATTGTGGGTAGAGCGAACCAAAGACTGCGATTCATTGACAGAACACTTTGAAGGTGCAACAGGTCTACTAAAGAGACTGCTTACACCACGCTTATCCGCCCTATTCTGGAGTATTGCTGTGCGGTGTGGGATCCGCATCAGGTGCGAGTGATGGTTGGCCGGCCGGAGTGGCCAAGCGGTTCTAGGCGCTACAGTCTGGAACCTCGCGACCGCTACGGTCGCAGGTTCGAATCCTGCCTCGGGCATGGATGTGTGTGGCGTCCTTAGGTTAGTTAGGTTTAAGTCGTTCTAAGTTCTAAGGGACTAATGACCACAGCAGTTAAGTCCCATAGTGCTCAGAACCATTGGAACCATTGGAATTGGAGTGATGGATGACATTGAAAAAGTACAAAGAAGGACAGCTCGTTTTGTATTATCGCGAAATAGGGGAGATAGTGTCACAGACACGATACTTGGAGTGGCAATCATTAAAACAAAGGCGTTTCTCGTTGCGACGGGATCGTCTCATGAAATTTCAATCACCAGTTTTCTCCTCCGATTGTGACAACATTCTGTTGGCACCCACCTACATAGGGAGAAATGATCATCACGATAAAATAGGAGAAATCAGGGCTCGCACAGAAAAATTTAAGTGCTCGTTTTCCCGCGTGCCGTTGGAGAGTGGAACGGTAGAGAGACAGCTTGATGGTGGTTTATTGAACCCTCTGCCAGGCACTTTATTGTGAATAGCAGAGTAATCACTTAGATGTAGATGTAGAAGACGAATACTCATAACTGTGGTTGTCCCACATACAAGGTTGTCTGCTTCTGCTCCTACTAAGACAGTCCAGGAATACCTCAACAACTGGCAGACTTCCTGAACTCTGCGAACATTAGAGAAGTCTGGCAGTGACTCAATCGTACGAAGTATTGGCGTCCACAAAAATAAATAGAAGATACCTTGAAACTCTTTTTAATCGGAAAACATGTACTACCTCTTGTTTACAAGAAATCTGTCGTATTGACACATAGGGCAATTTTTTCGTGTGTTGCAGTTTGAGTCACTGCGTTCGAGTGGGGCTCTGAGCACAGCAGACGATAAGGTAGAACCATATCGCTGATGACGAGTAGCTGTCTTCTGTTGAAGGAAAAGGTCTAAAATAAATATCGCGTTTGTTGTGACATCTTAATGGTGTTGATCGTAAAAAAAATGTTATCTGCGATGCGTTGCACGGAAAAAACCAGATTAGTGGCTGTTCCAGCATAACGAAAGCGTCGACACGAAGATGAAGAACGCAAGAGCAGAGAAGTCTGTGAGACCACGTCAGCTAATAGCTCGCCTTACTGGGACCGCTCCACGACAGGAGCAGCCTCTAGCGTCTAGCCGAAGAGAATATGAGCGCCGTTCCTGCCAGCCTCGGCTGGACAATTGAGGACCGTCACTAGCAGACAGTAGAAGACACTAGTAGAGCTGTTATTTGTGATCCATTACTCGCATGGAAATTCTATATAGTGAAAGACATTGATTATGTACATGTCGCCAATTGCTTGCGACAGTACTTGTATACCAAAGTTAAGTAATGTCAATCCACTTTATTGTAATAAAAACAATTAATGTGATTTGCTTGAATTGTTGTATAGCTATGCGAGAAAGCAGCATCCTTTAGGCGCACTATAACAGACGCGTGGGTAGGACCCCACAGTGGCCAATACCGCCAAAGGAGTGGCAGGCAAAACGTATGAGATCTGCAAAATTCTCGAATCCGAAATTATGAAAATACTGCATCTAGAAGGAATAGCAAATATCGAAAGATGGAGTAAAAAGAGAGTTAGTTAATGGAAATAATACATATTTTTTCGTGAACGAGTATACAGTTTTCGTCTCTATTAGCAAGAGTGTACCCAGCAAGAGGTCCATTTCCAGGAGAAGAAAAGGTATTGGCAAAGTGAAACTGTATCCTGCCCACTGCTCCTCAGCACAGACAAGCGTTTCAGTTCAGCATATGCTTGAAGATAGCCAGAACTTTACCTTGATGTCGACCAGTAACAGACATAGACAAAACAATTTGTCCTGCTCTTCTCCTTGAAATGGAAAATGCCAAAATGGCTCTGAGTTCTAAAAGCTTCAAGCAGCGTTGTAACCCTAATTTTGAATATTTTTAAATTATAAATTATAATGGTTTTGATCGCAGTATAATACACTGAAGCGCCAAAGAAACTGGTATAGGCATGCCTATTCAAATACAGAGATCTAAACAGAGGCAGAATACAGCGCCCGGCCGGCAACGCCTATATAAGACAACAACCGTCTGCCGCAATTGTTAGATCGGTTACTGCTGCTAGAATGGCTGGTTATCAAGATTTAAGTGAGTCTGAACGTGGTGCTACAGCTGGCGCACGAGCGATGGAACACAGCAACTGCGAGGTTGCCGAGAAGTGGGGATTTTCCCGTACGGAACCAACGGCGACTGAAGACAATTGTTCAACGTGACAGAAGTACAAACCTTCCGCAAATTGCTGGGCCATCAACAAGTGTCAGCGTGCGAACCATTCAACGAAACATCATCGATATGTGCTTTCGGAGCCGTAGGCCTACTCGTTTGCCCTTCGTGACTGCTCGAAATTGTATCTAGCAGATGGACATGCGCAGGTATTAAGTTAACCTCATGAATGCATGGACCCTGCATGTCAACAGGGGACTGTTCAAGCTGGTGGAGGCTCTGGGGCGTACGCAGTTGGAGTGATATTGGACCCCTGATATGTCTAGATACGACTCGCACAGGTGACACGCACATAACCATCCTGTCTGATCATCTCCATCCATTCATGTCCATTGTCGTCGATTCCGATGGACTTGGGCAATTCCAGCAGGACAGTGCTACACCCCACACGTCCTGAATTGCTGCAGAGTGGCTCCAGAAACACTCTTGTGAGTTTAAACGCTTCCGTTGGCCACCAAACTCCCCAGTCATGAACATTATTGAGCATATCTGGGATGGCTTGCGACGTGCTGTTCGGAAGAGATCTCCACTCCCTCGTACTCTTACGGATTTATGGACAGCCCTGCAGGATTAATGCTGTCAATTCCCTCCAGCACTATTTCAGACATTAGTCGAGTCCATGCCACGTCGTGTTGCGGCACTCCTGCGTGTTCGTGGGGCCCTACGCGATATTAGGCAGGTGTAGCAGTTTGTTTGGCTCCACAGTGTATAACAACAGCTAGATGGTAACTGGTTTCGGGTGACTAAAGGCTGTCCTCACCGTGTTAACCGCCACAACATCGTTACCAAGCGAAACTTGTTAATGTCCAAAGGCTGGTCAGCCGGCCGGTGCGGCTGAGTGGTTCTAGGTGCTTCAGTCTGGAACCGCGCGAACGCTACGGTCGCAGGTTCGAATCCTGCCTCGGGCATGGATGTGTGTGATGTCCTTAGGTTAGTTAGGGGACTGATGACCTCCGAAGTTAAGTCCCATAGTATGCTCAGAGCCATTTGAACCAATTTGAACCAAAGGCTGGTCAGGGAATGACTATCTCTATACATAACAATCAATGTCCAAACTGACTGACTGACTCATCACTGTCCAGCCCAAACCGCTAAGAATAGTAACTTGAAATATGTGGATCTATACTGTAGGCATCATTTAAGACGGAATTGTTCGAAATTCCACCTCTAAGGGGGGTGAAATAGGGGATGAAAGGCTGCTTAAAGTACGTCGCTAGTAAGGGAATTTTGAAGCTAGAACTACTAAAACTGGTATTTGGTTTCTCTGTGAGAAATAAAGGAATGCATTTTTTATCATTTTTGAAAATTTACCCTATGTGTATGAAATAGTGGGTGAACGCTTTTTTTGAAAATATATCATTGTTAAAGGAATACTAAAGTATTTTTAAAGCTACATTTATGACCATTGGTATTTGACTTCTCGGTTAAGAAATACGTGTTTAAGTGTTTCTGGGAATTGAACCTCCAACGAAGTGAAATAGCGGTTGAAATTTTTTTATGCAAATATTTTATTATGAAAGCATTTTAAAGCTAAATCTATGGATATTTAAATTTGGCTTTTGAGTTAGAAATAAAGAAATACGTGTTTCACTGCTTTTGGGAATTCAACCCCTTCGGGGGTGCAACGGGGAACGAACGTTTCTATGGAAATATTTCATTGTGCATTTTTGACGCTTAATCTATGAAACTTTGTATTTGGCTTCTCTGTTAAAAATAAAACACACGCATGTCACAGCTTTTGGAAATTAAATCCCTAAGGAGGTGACGCAGGGAGTGAAAAGTTCAATGAAAATATTTCATTGCGAAAGCAGTTTTGAAGATAAATCTTTGAAAATTGGTGCGTGACTTCTCGATTACATATGAAAAAAATATGTTTCACCCTTATGGGGGTCAAATAGGGTTGGGCTCATTCACTGACTCATCACCAGCCAGGCCAAACCGCTATGGATAGAAACTTGAAGTTTGGAGAGGCTGAGGATCTTGTAGTGTAGGCATCGTTTAAGAAGGGACTGTTCGGAATTCCACTCCTATTTCAATAGGGGATCAAAGGAATTTTGAAAGTATGTCACTAGTTAGGGAGCTTTGAAGCTAGAACTGCGAAAACTTGTATTTGGTTTCTCAGTCGGAAAATAAAAAAAATACGTGTATCAGCGTTTTTAGAAATTCCGGTGCTGAGGGGATAAAATAGTGGGTGAATGTTCTTTTGAAAATAAATAATTATTAATGAACTACTAAAGGATTTTAAGGCTACATCTATGACAACTGGTATTTGACTTCTCGGTTAGAAATAGAGGATATATATGTGTTTCACTGTTTCTGGAAATTCAATCCCTACGTGAGTGAAATAGGGGATTAAAATTTTAAAGAAAATATTTCGTTACATTAAAAAAATTTAAAGCTTAATTTATGTAAATTGGTATTTCACTCCTCGGTTAGATATAAGAAAAAATTTGGTAGGGGATGAAAGTTGCTATGGAAATATTTTTATAATAAAGCCAGGGGCATGATTAACAAAAACTTTGGACTCCAGTTACCAGAATCGCATTTTGGCCAGAAGTACATTCGGAAAAGACCGTGGGTATATGGCTTTAACTAGTGTGAAAAGCTTACAAGGTGTTGCAATTTGGGAACAACCCACAAATTCGATTAAATAAAAATAGAAACGATCTCTGAGGCCACGCATCCTACACGAGAGAAGCAGCCGACGCTAAGCTAGCTGTCGTATAAAATCAGTCTGTCAACGGTCATGCTCTCACAAGCGTTTCGATATTGAGGAGTTATGCTTCGAAGTTGTGGTGGTTAATATTGTACGTAGGTACCACTTGTGCAATTTTGTTCATTTTGGGTGCCGTAACCACAAATTCCATTTTACATCCTGGCTGTTATAAAATTGCTGCTGTTACGCCGCGTTCATCTGATTTAGGCTTCTAGGCTGCACTTGAAAATGGCTAACGAACATAATCAGTTGACTGTTGTATAAATAACAGTGACTTTATACGAGCCAGGGTGAAAAATGGAATTGTCCTTCAATGCTAGTGTACGCGTGATTTGATGACGAGTGTTAATATCCTGACGCTGGCTGGTAGTACGAGATGTTTTTACTCCTGTTATCAGGCACCGTTATAAACTATAGAACATGTGAATAGAGAAAACATTCGCATGCACCTGAAACGTTTTCTGCACGCCAGCAAAATATTATACTGATGTGTAAAACATAAGGACGAAAGTAACACGCATGGTGTGTCACTACCAAGCAATAAAGCTCGATGAAACTTAACGAGTGAGCTAGTGCAGTGGTCAGCACATTGGACTTGCATTCGGGAGGAAGACGATTGAAACCCGCATCCGGCCATCGTGATTAGGCTTTTCCGTGATTTCCCTAAATCACGTAAGGCAAATGCCGCGATTGTTCCTTCGAAAGGGCACCGTCTAGTTGTTGACGGGACGTTGAACACTAAACTCCTCCCCCAGGGCCTCAGTGGAACTTGGATCACACACAGAAAGATCTGCTACATTACAGGGTGCAGAAGTAACTGAAAAAAAATATACATGCTGTGTTCCAAATAGAAATAAACCTTTATTCAAAGACATTAAAGTCACTGCGGTTCGTGAAGGTATCCTGGACATTACAAACGGCGGGGCATGGTTCCTTCTAGGGTGTGTGATACACACGGGCGGCAGTACAAGCTCTGAAACGTGCAGAGGCTTCCCCATACCACGAATAGTCATTTCCATTCCTGTTCCACTAGCAAACAGAGCGAGGGAAAAACGACCGTCTACATGCCTCCTTATGAGCCATAATTTCTCGTATTTTATTGTAACGGTGTATGTTGCAGGTAGTAGAATAGTTCTGCAGTCAGCTTCAAATACCGGGTCTCTAAATTTATACTGTTCTTCGAAAATAATGGTCCTTTCCTCTAGCTATTCCCAAAGGAGCTCCCGAAGCATTTCCATAACACTTTCGTGTTGTTCAAACCTACCAGTAACAAATCTAGTTCCCGTCTCTGAATTATTTTGATGTCTTCTTCTAATCCGACGTGGTACGGATCCCAAACACTCGAGCAGTACTCACGGATAGGACGCACTAGCGTCCTATATGAGGTCGCTTTTCGAGATAAACCACGCTTTCCCAAAATTCTCAAAATTCTCCCAATAAACCTAAGTCGACCATTCAGCCTCCTTACCACAGTCCTTACATGTTCGTTCCATTTCATATCGCTTCGTAACGTTACGCCCAGATATTTAAACGAAAACCAGTGTCAAGCAGGACACTGCTAATGCTGTATCTGAACATTAAAAATTTTTCCTACTCATTCACAAAAAAATTACATTATTCTACATTTGGAGCTAGCTGCTATTCATCACACCAAGTCATCTTGTATCTTGCTACAGTCATTCAACTTCGACACCGAACCGTACACCACAGCAAACAGGTTGATGCCCACGCTTTATGAGCGTTAGAGATTCCAACAAGATAGCCGAGAAAAGGGTCTCTGGCATCAACATCCAATTCGCCTGAAAGAATAGCCCATCTACAATGTATTTGCTGTGGGATCACAGTCTCGTGAAATTTTTAAAATAACTCCATATTCGCCATTCACTGTACTAAATATTACATTAGTAGCCGAGTACCCGGCATTGCCCACGTATATACTAATTCCAAAACTATTACTTTATTTCCTCCACCTCTCTCTCTCTCTCTCTCTCTCTGTCCAACTCTCTTCTCTTTCTCTGTCCTTCTCTCTTCCCTGTCTCTGTCCATCTCTCTTCCCTTTCTCTGTCCTGTTCCTTCTCTCCATCTCTCTGTCCATTTCTTCCACTTCCCTTTCTTTGTCACTTTCCTTTCACCATATTTGCCTATTCATCTCTTCCTCCCCCGTCTTCTCTCCACATTATCACCCCCACCTCAGTAGGAGGTTGCTGGTTCTTACCGCTAAAGTATTTCTTTCCATATAGTAATTAACGTGTGCACCAAGTTTGGTTGTAATGGATCCAAGACTTTAGAAGTTGTGGGAACAGGCAATCCTTCGGCTCGTGAAATAGTGGGCTAGTTGCGCTCAGGCCTCGGGTGATTACATTTCAATTTTTCAATAAAGACTGCAGTTATACCCACAGTGTTGTTACGTACCTTATCTTTTGGACAGCCCTTATAATCGACGACGTTGGGTGTAAACTGTTCTCTGAAATGAAGTGATTGGATGGGAAAGGAAATCGTAGCAGGAAGCATCAGACATGTCAGAAGCACTTCATCTTGAGGCCACAAGTGGCCCATCTGGACCATCCGACCGCCATGTCACCCTCATCAGCTGAGGATGCGGATAGGAGGGGCACGTGGTCAGCACACCGCTCTCCCAGTCGTTATGATGGTTTTCTTTGAGCGGAGCCGCTACTATTCGGTCGAGTAGCTCCTCAATTGGCATCACGAGGCTGAGTGCACCCCGAAAAATGGCAACAGTGCATGGCGGCCCGGATGGTCACCCATCCAAGTGCCGGCAACGCACAACAGCGCTTAACTTCGGTGATCTGACGGGAACCGATGTATCCAGTGCGGCAACGCTGTTGCCGGCATGTCAGCAGACTGATGACCAAAACAATAATTAAATAAATGAAGAGTTAAGGTATTTTCGTATGAAGTTCAGGCGTAAAAGAGATTTACCAGAATTTACTAATTTAAGACTTACTAACGTATTTACACTGTATAAAACTAAGTTTTCAAAATTTCCAATGTTGATGTCGATACATTCTTCATCCCTGTACGCAGGAGAAAGCACATGCATACTTTTAATCTACAATAGTAACAGTGTTCACTGTATTTCCTCTTGTGTTTACTTTTGATGTGCAAGTTTTTCATCGACTGTAATAAAAAAAATAGTAGCAGTTTTTATTAAAAATGGTCCAAATGGCTCTGAGCACTATGGGACTTAACATCTGAGGTCATCAGTCCCCTATGCTTAGAACTACTTAAACCTAACTAACCTAAGGACATCACACACATCCACGCCCGAGGCAAGATTCGAACCTGCGACTGTAGCGAGTTTTTATCGATTGTATTAAACAAAACATAGTAGCAGTGTACACTGTATTTCCACTTGTGTTTACTTTTTATGGGCAGGTTAATTATCGATTGTAATAAACAAATAAGTTAATTTATATACATTCCAGTAGCTTTGTTGTTATTCAACGAGACCTATTCGTCTTTCGGGAAATGTTAAATTCCGGTTGTTTCAATGGTACCAAAGTAATTTACTTGCTGTAGATAGCCTATGGAGGAACAAATGGAAAACAGAAACCCGTATTGGGCAACGCCATCGAACAACGCGTGACAGTATCGAAATGCAGGGCACCAACCCAGTGTCAGATTACACTATGTGATCAAAATTATCCGGACATCCAAAACATACGCTTTTGGTATAAAGTGCATTGTGCTGCCACCTACTGCCACGTACTCCATCTCAGCGACCTCCGTAGTCATTAGACATCGTGAGAGAGCAGAATGGGGCGCTCCGCGGAAGGCACAGTCCTCGAACGTGGTCAGGTGATTGGGTGTCACTTGTGTCATACGTTTGTACGCGAGATTTTCACACTCCTAAACATCCCTAGGTCCACTGTTTCCAATGTAATAGTGAAGCGGAAACGTGGAGGGACACGTACAACAGAAAACCGTACTGGCGGACCTCGTCTGTTGACTGACAGAGACTGCCGGCTTTTGAAGAGGGTCGTAATGGGTAATAGGCAGACATCTATGCAGCCCATCACACTGGAATTCCAAACTGCATCAGGATCCACTGCAAGTGCTACGACAGCTAGGCGGGAGGTGTGAAAACTTGGATTTCATGGTCGAGCGGCTGCTCATAAGCCACACATCACGCCGGTAAATGCGAAACGACGCCTCGCTTGGCTGCACTGTCATCCGCGTCTCCCTGACAAGCTTTATATGCCCTCCATTGCTAGTTCTGTCACCTGCCTCTGTGAGTTGTTATTTGGACGTTGACACCGCACATAGCTGGTGCTCACAACAATGTGTCTAGACCGTATGTAATACCTTAACTCAATACAAACATTTTTTCCAATCAGCTGAAGCCGTCTAAATCATTTTGAATAACCAAGTGCATGGTTTCAAGGCAGGCCGTGGTTCTAACGAGCTCACTGAGATAAAAGTGGTTTAATTCCAGTAAAGTAACGACCCCGAACTGCTGCACTGCCTTGGCTCACAATATTTAGCATAAAAGAGTTTGGAATCCTACAGTGCGATCGACTGAATGAATTAACTGGATATGCCGCGTTACTAAACTGCCATTGAGGCATCACGTGCAGGCGCGCATTCTGTCTTGAGGCCACACAATCTCTCCAGCTGAAAACTTCATATATCGTCCGAGCTTTCATATTTTATTAAATGACCACAATGTGCCCGACATAAATCTAAATTTACTTTAGTCAGAAGTAGTTGTGTGAACAAAAGTACAACATAATTAACTACTGGTGAATTTGATTTGAAAAAAATTACAAAGAGTGTTACAAACTGACACTAAAAAGCGTATGAGGTATCGTAGACTTTAACAGCGTAAGAAACTACGTCTGGCATTCAGTGCGGATAAAGAGTCAAAGGTTGAGGCCCAAAGTCGAGGATCAAAGTCTACACGTGCGTCAATTTCGTCATCGGGCACGCCATGAGTTCGAGCTATACGAGATCAAAAACAAACGTGAAGTATTTGATTCTTTTCTTTATTGCAACTGAGTGGCAACGTTAATACAACCATAACTGATGCTAGGTTGGTGCCCTACATTTCGATACCGTCCGGCTTTGTTCGATGATATCTCCCAACATGGGTTTCTGTTTTCCATATGTTCCTCTACAGTCTATCTGCAGCTAGTAAATTACTTTGGTACCATTGAAACAATCAGAATTTAAGATTTCCCAAAACACGAACAGGTCACGTTGAATAACAAAAAAGCTACAGGAATGTACATAAATTAACTCTTTCGTTTATTACAATCGATAAAGGACTTGCAGATCAAAAGTAAACACAAGAGCAACAACAGCGAGCACTGCTACCATTGCAGATTAAAAGTATGCATGAGCTTTCTCTTGCGTACAGGGATGAAGAATGTGTCGACATCAACATTGGATTTCTCTGCCTCGTGATGACTGGGTGCTGTGTGATGTCCTTAGGTTAGTTAGGTTTAAGTAGTTCTAAGCCTAGGGGACTGATGACCATAGATGTTAAGTCCCATAGTGCTCAGAGCCATTTGAACCATCAACATTGGAAATTTTGAAAACTTGGTTTTATCTACTGCAAACACGTTTGTGAGTCTTAAATAAGAACATACTGGTAAACCTTTTTCACCCCTGAACTTCATACAGAAATACATTAACTCTTCATTTATTTAATTATTTTTTTGGTCATCAATCTTCTGACATGTCTGATGCTTCCTGCTACGATTTCCTTTCCAGTCCAATCACTTCATTTCAGAGAAGAATTTACACCCACGTCATCAGTTATAAGGGTGTTCAAAAGATAAGGTACGAAACAACACTGTGGGTATAACTGAAGTCTTTACTGAAAAGTAATCACCCAAGGGCTGAGCACAACCATCGCACTGTTTCACGAGCCGAAGGATTCCCTGTTCCCACAATTCCTGTGGCTGCGACAGGAACCAGTCCTCCACTGTATCCCTCAGTTCGTCCTCAGAGTTCAAGCACTTCCCTTTGACACGCCCTTTTTTTTTAGCGGACCAAACTGATGGAAGTCACAGGGCGACATTTACGGGCTGTAGGACCGATTCTCAAACTGCTGCCACTTGAACTTGGCCATTACACTTTGTGTGACATTCGTGACGTACGGAAGCGCTTTATCGCGGAGCAGAATCATTCTCTCCGTGAGCAGCCCAGGCCCTTTGCTCTTGATGGATTTGAGTAGGCTAGTGTACACGTGACTGTTAATGGTGTTAATGGTTTTTCCATGTCCTAGTAATTCGATTCGTATCGGAGCTTGTATGTCGAAAAAGACGGTAAGCGTCACCGTGCCCGGTGAGCATCACAGCTTTGAACCTTTTTCGGGGAGATGACACACGCTCACAACCACACCAGACACTACATACGTGTCCATAGATGTCTCATTATGTTACCCCAAAGTGGAATACGCAAATTTCAACCAGTCCGGTTGTTACGACGTTTCGTACTTTTTCATTTGAACAGTCCTTATATTTATTCCGTGTATTCCAGTCTCTGCTTTCCCCTAAAGTATTTGCCTTTTATGACCTCCTTTAGTACCAAGGGTGTTATTCCTCGATGTAACACATAAGCCGTCATGCTATCACTGTTTGCATTTACGTTTTACATACACACTACTGGCCATTAAAATTGCAACACCAAGAAGAAAGGCAGATGATAAACGGATATTCATTGGAGAAATATATTATACTAGAACTGACATGTGATTACATTTTCACGCAATTTGGGTGCATAGACCTGAGAAATCAGTGCCCAGAGCAAACACCTCTGGCCGTAATAACGGCCTTGATACGCCTGGGCATTGAGTCAAACAGAGCTTGGATGGCGTGTACAGGTACAGCTGCCCATACAGCTTCAACACGATACCACGAGTTATCAAGAGCAGTGACTGGCATATTGTGACGATCCAGTTGCTCGGCCACCATTGACCAGACGTTTTCAATTGGTGAGAGATCTGGAGAATGTGCTGGCCAGGGCAGCAGTCGAACATTTTTGGATCCAGAAAGGCCCGTACAGAACCTGCAACATGCGGTCGTGCTTTATCCTGCTGAAATGTAGGGTTTCGCAGGGATCGAATGAAGGGTAGAGCCACGGGTCGTAACACATCTGAAATGTAACGTCCACTGTTCAAAGTGTCGTCAATGGGAACACGAGGTGACCGAGACGTGTAACCAACGACACCCCATACCATCACGCTTGGTGATACACCAGTATGGCGATGACGAATACAAGCTTCCAATGAGCGTTCACCGCCATGTCGCCAAACACGGATGCGACCATCATGATGCTGTAAACAGAACCTGGATTCATTCGAAAAAATGACGTCTTGCCATTCGTGCAGCCAGGTTCGTCGTTGAGTACACTATCACAGGCGCTTCTGTCTGTGATGCAGCATCAAGGTTAATGGCAGAGCATGGTCTCCGAGATGATAGTCCATGCTGCTATAAACGTCGTCGAACTGTTCGAGCAGATGGTTGTTGTCTTGCAAACGTCCCCATCTGTTGACTCAGGGATCGAGACGTGGCTGCACGATCCGTTACAGCCATACGGATAAGATGCCTGTCATCTCTAGTGATACGAGGCCGTTGGGATCCAGCACGGAAACGCATTATTCTCCTGAACCCACCGATTCCATATTCTGCTAACAGTCATTGGATCTCGACCAACACGAGCAGCAATGTGGCGACACGATAAACCGCAATCGCGATAGGCTACAATCCGACCTTTATCAAAGTCGGACACTTGATGGTACGCATTTCTCCCCCTTACACGAGGCATCACAACAACGTTTCACCAGGCAACGCCGGTCAACTGCTATTTGTGTATGAGAAATCGGTTGGAAACTTTCTTCATGTCAGCACGTTGTAGGTGTCGCCACCGGCGCCAACCTTGTGTGAATGCTCTGAAAAGCTAATCATTTGCATATCACGGCATCTTCTTCCTGTCGGATAAATTTCGAGTCTGTAGCACGTCATCTTCGTGGTGTAGCAATTTTAATGGCCAGTAGTGTGTTACTTTCTTCGCCTATTTTGAACATAAGCTCTTGATTTCTCATACTATCATTCCATTTAATTTTCAGTACCGCGCCGTAACACAACGCCTGAAACTCTTCGACTATTTTCCTTTCAGCCGGCCACTGTGGCCGAGCGGTTCTAGGCGCTTCAGTCTGGAACCGCAATGCTCCTACGGTTGCAGGTTCGAATCCTGCCTCGGGTATGGATGTGTGTGATGTCCGTAGGTTAGTTAGGCTTAAGTTGTTCTAAGCCTAGAGGGCTGATGACCTCAGATGTTAAATACCATAGTGCTCAGAGCCATTGGAACCATTTTATCTTCCTTTCCAACTTCCCTGTTATCGTTATACTTGGCAACAACTGGATACTTTTGTACAAATGCACGGAGTTGTTTATTATGCTTTCTGAAACGTTCCCCATGTATGGCAGATAATCAATATTTCGGTTAAAAATCTAAGGAACAAAAATTATCTAACCGAAAGACTATGGGCTGACACAAAATATTTCCAACTAGGAAAGAATGAAAAAAGAAAAACAGCCATGTACTTAAATCTGAAGGATGTATTGAACACTACATTACTTTCAGAGATATGGTATTACTAGACGTAGAATTTTCTCGTGCCAATGAATTGATTAGTTATCCAGTCAGTTACAGAGAAACTTCGACATCATAGTGAACTCCTTATCAGCCTGCGCGCACGCACACACACACACACACACACACACACATACACACACACACTTATCATTTACACATATCGAATCCACATTAAGCAATATTAAAGTTAGTCGGACCCAACCGCTATCGAAGCAAGGGCCTTTGATTGTGTCTAGTGTCGAGTCACACTCTCCTCCCGTTTGGTACCACAGAGGTGAGTTACACGCTGCTATGTATCGCTGATACCTCGCAACACAAATCAGCAGACCAAGCTCAAGAAAGGACTGGCCTCTGACATGGAAGGTGAACCAGATGCTGGGAACATGATAAGATGACGTCATCCGATAAATGGTAAACCGGAGCTGCGTGAGGGTTGCAGTTTCTAGTTTGCCTGTTTACGTTGTTGTCTAACAAGGTTGTCAGATGTGGTTTACATGGCAATTTTTCAAGCTGCTTTTGTTCTCGGCTTTCGTTTATTTGCTTTTATAATGTCAATATGAACATGCTGTTACATTCCTTTATCTGATTTATACTTTTAAATCTCAATCTACAACCATCTACTGAATTAATTTGCTTTATATAACGTTAAACGATCTTGTGGCACTCATATGAACGAGGGCGATCTGAATTTGTTTACGTCTTTGCAGAGATAGTGTGTCGCACATCGTCTTTTTGTTTGCTGATCTGTTGGAAATATCCCCTACAGCCACATTTTAACTCTTTTTTTTTAAAAAAAAGTCATCAATCTTGTGGCTGGTTTAACGTGGCCCGCTATGAATTCGTCTCCTGTGTCAACCTCTTCGAGTAGAGCCTGCACATTGCGTCCTGAATTATTTGCTGGATGGATTACAATCTCTGTTTTCCTCTACAGTTTTTCCCCTCTGCAGTTCCCTCTAGTACCATCCAGGTTATTCCCCGATGCCTTAACAAATGGTCTATCATCCTGTCCCTTCTTCCCGCCAGGGGCTTTTCGGAGAATCAGCGAAGGAAGGAACAGATGGAAAACTCTCATTCCTTATCAGTACACTTGATTTTCAACATTCTTCTGTAACAACACATCTCAGACTTTTAGATTCTCTTCTGTTCCGGTTTTTGCACTGTCCATGATTCACTACTATACAATGCTGTGCTCCAAACGTACATTCTCAGGAATTTCTTCCCCACACTATGGCCGCTGTTTCATACCAGGAGACTTCGCTTGGCTGTAATGCCGTCTTTGCCTGTGCTAGTCTAATTTTTATGTCCTCCTTGGGTCGTCCATCCTGGATAATTTTAGTTCTAGTGTAGCATAATCCCTGCTCTCATTCCTGCTACATCACATTACCTGTGTCTTTTTCCCATTACTCCCAATACATGTTCTTTACTCATTAGTAGAGACCGGATTATATGCATTTGCATGTTCCATATGTATTTGCTTATTTGGCTCCTTTTCACCGGTTATTTGCATGTTTTAGTTAAAAGCTTGTGACGATGCATATTTTCGCTCTATGTTTACAATATTTTACAAATTTAGATGGGCTGCCTCTAGCTCGACCTAGTATTGATGTCTCACGCATTGACCGCGCTCTATGTTTACAATATTTTACAAATTTAGATGGGCTGCCTCTAGCTCGACCTAGTATTGATGTCTCACGCATTGACCGCGCTCTATGTTTACAATATTTTACAAATTTAGATGGGCTGCCTCTAGCTCGACCTAGTATTGATGTCTCACGCGTAATGGGGCCCCTTAGGGAAATGGCAGCAAGAGAGGGGAAGAAAACCAATGTGCACTCCGTGTGCATACCGGGGGGAGTCATTCCAGATGTGGAAAGGGTCCTTCCGGATGCCATGAAGGGTACAGGGTGCACCCATCTGCAGGTGGTCGCTCATGTCGGCACCAATGATGTGTGTCGCTATGGATCGGAGGAAATCCTCTCTGGCTTCCGGCGGCTATCTGATTTGGTGAAGACTGCTAGTCTCGCTAGCGGGATGAAAGCAGAGCTCACCATCTGCAGCATCGTCGACAGGACTGACTGCGGACCTTTGGTACAGAGCCGAGTGGAGGGTCTGAATCAGAGGCTGAGACGGTTCTGCGACCGTGTGGGCTGCAGATTCCTCGACTTGCGCCATAGGGTGGTGGGGTTTCGGGTTCCGCTGGATAGGTCAGGAGTCCACTACACGCAACAAGCGGCTACACGGGTAGCAGGGGTTGTGTGGCGTGGGCTGGGCGGTTTTTTAGGTTAGATGGCCTTGGGCAAGTACAGAAAGGTCAACAGCCTCAACGGGTGCGGGGCAAAGTCAGGACATGCGGGGACCAAGCAGCAATCGGTATTGTAATTGTCAACTGTCGAAGCTGCGTTGGTAAAGTACCGGAACTTCAAGCGCTGATAGAAAGCACCGAAGCTGAAATCGTTATAGGTACGGAAAGCTGGCTTAAGCCAGAGATAAATTCTGCCGAAATTTTTACAAAGGTACAGACGGTGTTTAGAAAGGATAGATTGCATGCAACCGGTGGTGGAGTGGTCATCGCTGTTAGTAGTAGTTTATCCTGTAGTGAAGTAGAAGTGGATAGTTCCTGTGAATTATTATGGGTGGAGGTTACACTAAACAACCGAACTAGGTTAATAATTGGCTCCTTTTACCGACCTCCCGACTCAGCAGCATTAGTGGCAGAACAACTGAGAGAAAATTTGGAATACATTTCACATAAATTTTCTCAGCATGTTATAGTCTTAGGTGGAGATTTCAATTTACCAGATATAGACTGGGACACTCAGATGTTTAGGACGGGTGGTAGGGACAGAGCATCGAGTGACATTATACTGAGTGCACTATCCGAAAATTACCTCGAGCAATTAAACAGAGAACCGACTCGTGGAGATAACATATTGGACCTACTGATAACAAACAGACCCGAACTTTTCGAATCTGTATGTACAGAACAGGGAATCAGTGATCATAAGGCCGTTGCAGCATCCCTGAATATGGAAGTTAATAGGAATATAAAAAAAGGGAGGAAGGTTTATCTGTTTAGCAAGAGTAATAGAAGGCAGATTTCAGACTACCTAACAGATCAAAACGAAAATTTCTGTTCCGACACTGACAATGTTGAGTGTTTATGGAAAAAGTTCAAGGCAATCGTAAAATGCGTTTTAGACAGGTACGTGCCGAGTAAAACTGTGAGGGACGGGAAAAACCCACCGTGGTACAACAACAAAGTTAGGAAACTACTGCGAAAGCAAAGAGAGCTCCACTCCAAGTTTAAACGCAGCCAAAACCTCTCAGACAAACAGAAGCTAAACGATGTCAAAGTTAGCGTAAGGAGGGCTATGCGTGAAGCGTTCATTGAATTCGAAAGTAAAATTCTATGTACCGACTTGACAGAAAATCCTAGGAAGTTCTGGTCTTACGTTAAATCAGTAAGTGGCTCGAAACAGCATATCCAGACACTACGGGATGATGATGGCATTGAAACAGAGGATGACACGCGTAAAGCTGAAATACTAAACACCTTTTTCCAAAGCTGTTTCACAGAGGAAGACCGCACTGCAGTTCCTTCTCTAAATCCTCGCACAAACGAAAAAATGGCTGACATCGAAATAAGTGTCCAAGGAATAGAAAAGCAACTGGAATCACTCAATAGAGGAAAGTCCACTGGACCTGACGGGATACCAATTCGATTCTACACAGAGTACGCGAAAGAACTTGCCCCCCTTCTAACAGCCGTGTACCGCAAGTCTCTAGAGGAACGGAGGGTTCCAAATGATTGGAAAAGAGCACAGATAGTCCCAGTCTTCAAGAAGGGTCGTCGAGCAGATGCGCAAAACTATAGACCTATATCTCTTACGTCGATCTCTTGTAGAATTTTAGAACATGTTTTTTGCTCGCGTATCATGTCATTTCTGGAAACCCAGAATCTACTATGTAGGAATCAACATGGATTCCGGAAACAGCGATCGTGTGAGACCCAACTCGCCTTATTTGTTCATGAGACCCAGAAAATATGAGATACAGGCTCCCAGGTAGATGCTATTTTTCTTGACTTCCGGAAGGCGTTCGATACAGTTCCGCACTGTCGCCTGATAAACAAAGTAAGAGCCTACGGAATATCAGACCAGCTGTGTGGCTGGATTGAAGAGTTTTTAGCAAACAGAACACAGCATGTTGTTATCAATGGAGAGACGTCTACAGACGTTAAAGTAACCTCTGGCGTGCCACAGGGGAGTGTTATGGGACCATTGCTTTTCACAATATATATAAATGACTTAGTAGATAGTGTCGGAAGTTCCATGCGGCTTTTCGCGGATGATGCTGTAGTATACAGAGAAGTTGCTGCATTAGAAAATTGTAGCGAAATACAGGAAGATCTGCAGCGGATAGGCACTTGGTGCAGGGAGTGGCAACTGACCCTTAACATAGACAAATGTAATGTATTGCGAATACATAGAAAGAAGGATCCCTTATTGTATGATTATATGATAGCGGAACAAACACTGGTAGCAGTTACTTCTGTAAAATATCTGGGAGTATGCGTACGGAACGATTTGAAGTGGAATGATCATATAAAACTAATTGTTGGTAAGGCGGGTACCAGGTTGAGATTCATTGGGAGAGTGCTTAGAAAATGTAGTCCATCAACAAAGGAGGTGGCTTACAAAACACTCGTTCGACCTATACTTGAGTATTGCTCATCAGTGTGGGATCCGTACCAGGTCGGGTTGACGGAGGAGATAGAGAAGATCCAAAGAAGAGCGGCGCGTTTCGTCACTGGGTTATTTGGTAACCGTGATAGCGTTACGGAGATGTTTAATAAACTCAAGTGGCAGACTCTGCAAGAGAGGCGCTCTGCATCGCGGTGTAGCTTGCTGTCCAGGTTTCGAGAGGGTGCGTTTCTGGATGAGGTATCGAATATATTGCTTCCCCCTACTTATACTTCCCGAGGAGATCACGAATGTAAAATTAGAGAGATTAGAGCGCGCACGGAGGCTTTCAGACAGTCGTTCTTCCCGCGAACCATACGCGACTGGAACAGGAAAGGGAGGTAATGACAATGGCACGTAAAGTGCCCTCCGCCACACACCGTTGGGTGGCTTGCGGAGTATCGATGTAGATGTAGATGTAGACCGCGACCTAGAACTGTGTGGAATTGCTAACCGAGAAGCCACTGCTTAGCCAAATCATTACAGGAGAGGAACGGGAACAGGAAGACAGAGTCAATGCTCATGCGCCCGCGTCCCGGGTTAATCCCCTCCGCTGTCATACCGTAAGCGTCGGCAACAATTAAACTACGCAAGCTTTTAGTCGCACGTTCATTGTTTCAGTTTAGCTTTCTATTTACTTGTACACAGTTGAACGTGTTTACGACGTGTAGTGCGTAACGTGTTGTGCGCCTTGTCGCCCGAAAAAAGAAACGTCGTTTCGTGGGTAGCTGACCATCCTGGAACATTTACATATGAGGGAATTGTTTTATATTGTCGATTTTACGAGAAAAACGTTTTGCGTAAAAAAAAGTTTTAAACAGACCAGCTTGTCAAGACAAATCTTCATATCGCAGGAATGCAAAAGAAAGGACCACGACGACAACTTCTGACAACAGCAAGTCGCAGTAGCAGGGATTTGTCCAAAGGTAACCAAGAAAAGTCGATTTAACCGATTTAACATGGATCTACGTGAACCATTCATTGCAAGCAATATTCCTCTTCACAGACTTACAAATCCTATCCTCAAAGGATTTCTGTGAAAACATTGCGTAGAAATTACATACCGACAATTTAAGTAAATGTTCTGGAAGAAATACGCAATGAACTCAAGGACAGCATTATCTGGATTTCAGTTGACGAAAATAGATACTTTTGGCCGTTACATTGCAAATTTAATTGTTGGTGCTTTAAAAGAAGAGCTCTCCTCTTCCTATTTAGCGACCTACAAAGAACTTGAAAAAGTAAATCATTCTACGATCGCCAGATTTCTGAATGAGGGTATTAGAAAAACATTTCCAGAATCTTCTGCAGAGGAAAGGGTGTTTGTGTTTATTTCAGATGCTGCTCCCTATATCATCAAAGCAGGAAAAGCCCTCCGAGTTTTTATCCGAATTTGATTCATGTGATGTGATTTGCTCACGGAGTACATTGCCTTGCTGAAGAACTACGTTCCACGTTTGTGAATGTAAATAAACTGATTTCATCCACAAAGAAAGTGTTTATAAAGACTCTTGCTCGCATCAAGACCTACAAAGAAAAACTACAAAATGTGCCTTTACCTGCTGAAACAGTGGTAACTCGTTGGGGTACGTGGGTCGAAGCTGAGTTATTATACAATGAAGATTTCGAGGTCTTAGAGGGTTGGAAGCGACTTCGATAGTGCAGAGGCTTTGGCAGTTTGCCAGTGCAAGGAAGCTTTTAATGATTTTGGTATTAAAAAAGACATTTCTGTGATTAGCTCTCATTTTTCCTGTATACCTACAAGTAATAAAAAGCTTGAAACTCAAGATTTGGCGCTGAATGAATCTGTTCAATTAATGAATAAAATTATTCTAGAGAATTCCTCATTGTCGGAGGTATTCCCAAGAAAACTTAAAGAAGAGTTTGAAAACATTTTAAACAGTAACCCAGGCTTTGAACCCTTGTGCTAAATTGGTAGTTTTATTAATGGGACAGGTGAAATTTTACCAGAAATAGTAAGTGCCAACTTCAGTTGATGTAGAATAGTCTTTTTCTGCTTATAAAAATGTTTGGAGTGGTCGAAGACACAACCTTACAAGAGAACATACGGAAAAATACTTGGTCGATTATGTTTAAAATAGTTGAAAAATTTAAATGATGCTTTGGTCCAATAGCATTAATTAAAAGTTACTGCTGTTCAAAAAAATTCACGGTTGTATGTTGTTTTTTAAATAAAATATTACCCAGAGTTTGAGCGTTCCCCTCTGTGTGCGATATATCTCGAGGATGGTCCTCTAGATATCGATTGTTTTGCTGAGACTCACTCCTATTGCATCCGGTTGTTTCCCACAACAATAGCAAAGACGGAACAATTCTTGAAACACGGTATACGTCCCCATTTTGCAAATTCTTAGAAAATAACCCTAGAAAAGCCCCCTTCGTAAACCCTCCTAGAAAAAGAAAATGATATCAGCGTTCTAAATGTAGCGATTTTTCGCGTGGCCGGCGCTCTTGCTCGTAACTAATATGCACAGGCTCGATTTCGAGATATTATGCACGCAGTAACTACTGTTTTTTTTATTATCTGATCTTTATATTTTGACACTTTTCATGCACTTTTTAAGCATTTTTATGCATATATGCATTCATGTTTTAACGTTTTTATGATGCATATATTTCGGTCTCTACTCATTAATCCAACATATTCCGTCATTCTTCTTCACATTCACTCAGGTTAACAACGACATCGGCGAATCTTATCATGGATATCCTTTCACCTTGAATTTTAATCCCCCTCTTGAAACTTTCTTTTATTTCCATTATTGCTTCTTCGATGTGTAAATTGAACATTGGGAGCGAAAGATTGCGTCCCTGAATTGCACCCTATTTAATCCGAGCACTTTATTCATTATCATCCAGTCTTATTGTTCCCTCACGGTTCTTTTACGTATTGTATATTACCCGTCTTTCCCTATAGATGACTCCCGTTTTCCTCAGAATATTGGACATCTTACACAACTTGAGATTGTCTAACGCTTTTTCCAATGTCGACATATCATATGATTGTGTCTTTAGTCTTGCTTCTATTCAGCTGCATCGTGAGAACTGCCTCTCTGGTGCTTTCATCTTTCCTAAGTTTCAAACTGTTCGTCACATAACTGTTCCTCAGTTTTCTTTTGCCTTCTTGTGCATATTATTCTTGTCAACTGCTTCGGTGCGTGAACTATTAAGCTGATTGTGCGACAGTACCCGCATTCATCTGCCGTTGCTATCTTCGAAATTATGGATGATATTTTTACTAAAGTCTGATGGTATATCGCCAGTCTCATACATTCCACAAACCAAAGCGAATAGTATGATATTGCAGTGCTGGTGTTATTCTGATGACGATGCACTGCGGCGACCACAGTCGTTGCTAAATACATCAGATGAATTCGCAATTGCGAATAATGACTACCTTTAGCTGTAGAATGGAATGACGACAATGAAAATTGGTGCCGGATTTCCCGCTTTCAGGCACAATGTCTGATCTGTGCGGAAATAGACAAAATGGATGTGCGAGTATAGATCGTAGACGTACGGTTGACGACATACGGAAGTTTGGATTTCGCCATGAGTCGTGCGCGGATAGCCAAAAGGCAAGGCGACCGCTCGTGATAAGCGAGAAATCTGGTTTCGAGTCCTGGTCAGGCACAAATTTTCATTGTCGTCATTCCATTCTACAGCTGATGGTAGTCATTATTCGCAATTGCGAATTCATCTGATGTGTAAAGTGAATAGTCGTTTGGTTGCCATTTCCCTTAATAATATTAGTAGTCCGATGGCATGAAATTCTGACTATAGGCCTTATGCCATTCCCATCGGCTGCTGTTTCTTCTTCTAACGCGTCATCAGACATGTCTATAGACGCCTTCAGTGTTCTCTTTCTACACATCTGCTATCTCTTCTGCGTTTAACAGTGGAATTCCCACTGCACTCTTGAAGCTACCACCCATGCTTTTAAATTCACCATAAGTTGTTTTGACTTCTCTAAATAATGAGTCAGTCCTCCAGCCAATTATTTCGTTTTCGATTTCTTCACATATTTCCTACAACCATTTCACTTTCGATGCTCTGAATTTGCTATTTTTATTCATTCCAAATGGACTTATATTGCTGTATTTCTGTCTTTTCTTGAACATTTTTGTTCTTCCTTCTATCGTCGATTATTTGAAGCAATTTCTTCTCTTATCCAAAGTTTCTTCATAGTTGCGACACTTGCACCTATGTTTTTCTGTCCAAAATCTGTGATTACCCTTTTTAGAGATGTCCACTTCTCTTCAACTGAAGTGCCTACTTCAGTGTTCCTTATCGCAGCATTAACATCCTTAATGAACTTCAAATGCATCCCATTCTTCCACACCGAGTCTTTCAGACGATTCTCTTAAACTTGAGACTACTTCATCATTATTAAATTGTGATGTGGGTCTATATCTGCACCAGATACTAGTGGCATTTTAAATGAAAGTGCTCTGATATTCTCCTTAAGCTGTTTAGGGATAAACGAATAATCTGTATCTGGACAGCCAGACGGAGGTTTCAAAACCGCTTCTGAAAACTATTCCAGCCTCTTAACTACTGTGCAACCTCGCATTGGAGTGGTTTTAAATATGCTGGTAAGAGCGCCAGAGATGATGAAACTCTTGGGAGTACTTCAAAGAATTATGCCCGGGAGGAGGTGAGGGGTCCCCCCTTAAGGTATACGCTCCCTGGAATTCAACTATTTGCGCATATACGTATATATGTTTACGATATCTGCTGAGTTTGCCGTGCAGTATCTTTCCAAAAAAGCAGAGAATACGAGCTTGCAGTGTTTACTAACAATGACGGAGTCTGTTTCGCTCAAGAATTATGACAATGTAGGAGATCTGAGTTCACAAATATTCTCCGGAAGACTAGAGGGAATTACGATTCGCCGCCAACGAATAAGTCTTCCGAGAAAATTTCGCTTCTCGTTTGTTACGATTTGAGTGGTGACGGACGAATTTCCACAAAGGCACACCAAAACCAGTGAGTATTCTGCAAACTTGCTGGAAAAGCCGCATGACGAAACTGACCTTTTCAAACGAGAAATTCTCTCTGGTTGCTTCACAACAACGCAGGAACCCAATGTTGCCGCATTTGCGTTCCAGACCTCACTAAGCTATCTCCTTTGCCGGTGGTCTACATCTCCTGAGGATTTTTGCGATGAGTCCCAGTGTGGCATCTGTCTTTCCGATGATTAGTTTTATATAGTCGTCCCACTTTAAACCGTTCCGTACTCATACAGCTCAGAAATTTAAAGGATGTTATTGGTTCCACTGATTGTTAAGCTATCGTGAAATTTCTGTATATAAAAGGAAACGTCCTGACTGGTTCACCATCGCTCAGCACAAACCGCTAAGGATAGAAACTTTAATTTTGGAGAGGGGGTTGATTTCATACTGTAGGAATCGTTTAGTAAGGGATTATTCGAAATTCCACCTCTAAATGAGTGAAGTAGGGATCAAAGTTTCTATTTTTTTGGAAATATGTCGTAGTTAAGACATTATTTAAGCTAGATCTACGAAAACTGTCATTTGGTTCCTCGGTCAGAAAATTAAAAAAAAAAAAAATACGTGGTTCAGCACTTTTGGAAATTCAACCGCTAAGGAAGGTAAAACAGCGTGTGGACTTTTTTTTGAAAACAGATAATTATTAAAGTACTACTAAAGCACCTGTACAGCTAAACGTGTGAAAACTGATATTTGACTTCTCGGTTGAAAATTAAAAAAAATGCGTATTTCAGTGTTTTTGGAAATTCAAACCCTAAGGGATGAAATAGGGGATAAAAATGTTTTGAAAATTCTTAAAGCTAAATTTGAAGAATCACATTTTTCCACCGGACTGTGTATAAAAAATTTGTTTTTTATTGTGAAAAATAAAATTTTTTTATACATAGTGTGGCGGAAAAAGTCGTTCTTCAAATTTATTGAGACTGTGTGCCCCAGGCAGAAGAAAGTGGTTTCAAAGTTAAATCTAAGAAAATTTGTATTTGGCTTCTAGGTTAGATATTTAAAAAAATCCCTTGTGCCAATGTTTTTGAAAATTCAACCCTTAAAGAGGTAAAATATGGTATGAAAGGTTTTACGTAAATATGTCACTACAGAAGAGCGTTTGAAACTAAATCTGAAAACTTGTATTTGACTTCTCGGTTAGAAAATAAAATAAAATACGTATTTGAGTTTTGTTTTGAAATTGATCCCCTAAGGGAGTGAAATAGGGGATGAAAATTTTTATGAGCATATTTCGTTACATTAAAAAATGTTTACCGCTTAATCTATGAAAACTGGTATTCGTCTTCTAAAGAAATGTGTTAAGGGGTGAAACTTTCTTTGGAAATACCACCGCAAGAACTCAGAGGATCAACAAAGACCTGTGACTCCAGCTACCACAATCGCTTTTTGGTCGGAAGTACATTCAGAAAAGACCATGCTTATACTGCCTTAATCAGCGTGAAAAGTTTAGAAATTGCGAATAACATAGAAATTCGATTAAAAAAAGTGTGCAGACCAATTTGCCTACGCGAGCGAAGCAGCAGGCGCTAAGCTAGTCAAAGAATGGAAATATTTTCACCAATTTGTGATTTACATGAGCAGTACGTAACACATGTTTATTGTGAGGCCAACTTCTACTCCCTGCGCCAAGCGTTGATCCTGTGCAGGTGTTACCGCATTTCGTTACCACCGTTTTATACAATCCAGCATCATCCGCGAACAGTCTCATGGAGATTCCGAAGTTATCCATTAGGTCATTTGTGTATAAGGTGAATAGCAATGGCCCTGCAACACTCAAAAGGACTCCCTTGAGTGCGAGGGTGCAAGTTCGGTCTTCAGTAAGGCTGATTTGAGAGTGTTGTGTTAACAATTACGACAGGAAAAATATTAGCTGCTAATGACTGGCAATGCGCATCAGGAGGGCGACAGAAAAAGTGTCCGGGAGGTGCAGAGATCAACCTTCTATGGCATGTATGTATTACACTTCACAAAATGGACATCGTCGACATCCAAGAAATATTTAAAAGAAACCATTAACTTGCATCATGAACACCCAACGAAACATTGCGCGCCACAGTGTTCACAGAGATTCGCACTGTCAAGGTCGAAGGCGAACTCAAATGGTACGGAATGTTCAGATAGACATCCACTCTTAAATAATGCATATAGAATCATATTGATGTAACGGGTTGAAGAGAATTGATGGCATGTTGGTAACATGCAACAGAATGGGAAACGGTCTGTCGTGGATCTTATCGCGAAACCGGCTATCCTTTAAGAAGTAGCTGCAGATAGAGCGATGATACGTTTTCTAGGGTGATTTTGTCCAGTGGTACCAGGTGGTATGAATTGCAATGTCACATACTTTTCAGGGGGGATAGTTTGCTCCAAAGCAGTACGAGTTTTATACGCAGACCAAGAATCAACCAAAAGCAAGTTATTTTGATCAGCTATTGACCAAAAGCAGTGCTCATGTCATAGTTGTAGTTCTCTTAAGCCCATTTTCCCACTATTGCTTGCTGTGACGTAAATATTCTCTATCGCCCTTGCAGGATCACGCATACGAGAAAGTATCGTAGGGGGCAGAGGACCTCCAACTTCTCGAGCACAGTAAATAACTTTACAGCCAATTGCGATTGCGTGACAGACAATATGTGGGGCAACGAATGCCGTAAACATCATTGGCCTTTTACGATCTCGCACTCAATATGTTCCTTCACATTTGGTGTGCTATTGAAGTTACTTTTACGTCTGAAGGTATCTCACCCTCAGGATTGACCTACCGTGTTCTATAAGCTGGGAATTTGGCAGTCCAATTACACGGCTTGTGTGACATTCCATGCAATCGAATTTTGTTAGGTGGTGATGGGGAACAATACGGATCGCCCTTCGGAAGTCAAGGAACAAAGTATCAAACTGAACGCCGGTATCTGCGGCGGGCTGAATTTCCGCCAAACAGCCTAGCTATACCGCAAAACTTCCTTTTTTCATTACCGCAAAATTTCACGTATCGTCACCGCAAAATACTAGGAATCACTACCGCACTTATGAAATGTACAACAACGAACCTTTAAAACTGTCAGTGCACCGCACTGCTTGCTCTGTGAAACACTTATTCTAGGGTGGTACAGACTGGAACCGATGTGCAGTTCTTTTTATATACTCCAGCAACGATAATTCACCACGTTGATATTCGTCCCGCCATTCAGTAGCAACACGATGTTTTTCACGGCTACGTCTGTTTATTTTTCTTTCATTGTGCACTGTGTTAATGTACAGATAAGTTTCACTTTGCAGTTGCTTCAAAACTTCCATAAAGTCGCGAACAGAAGGATGAGGTTCGTGAAACTGTCGTTTTAGATGTCGATGAAACGACTCTGCACCATTTGTACTTATGATTTCATCTGTGGGTAGACTGGTCCATAAATTAAGTGGCAAATTTAGCATCCTCATTTTCATAATTTTCAAGGTCATAGTCTAGGAAAAATTTAACAGATTGTGGTTGGTAGCAATACTATGTAACTCTACGAACGCATCCATGACTATGCTTGGAGGCTGGAATCTTAAACCGAACATATATTTCAGAAACTTTCTGACTTCTGATTGAGGAGTGATATACTCAGAACGAAGTTCAAGTTCGACCGTCTTTCAGTACCATGCCTTACTTAAGTGAAACTACAGCCACTATTAATGCGTCGAAACACTTTCAGTGCCGCCACATGAACTGCAACTTCAAAATCTAAGGTTAATGTTCCAGAGTAGTATATGCATGCAACGTGTAAATATGAAGGAAATCTTTTGGTGAAACTCAAAAGTCACCTGTTTCTGCATTTCATAAGTAGCTGACTTACTGACTGATTTTAGTAAGTTATGAAGTTGGTTCTTCGCACACTTTTCTTTTGGAATTATCCCGCATAAAATGTGATTCAGTAATCCTAACGATTTTGTTTTCATGATCATGAGTGTCACTTAAATACATTATTTTAGTCATTTCTGCATTAGTTTGTAAAGTTGCGACATAATCTTTTCCGTGCATCTTTACGATACGTGACCCATCCTCGTTATCCGCTGCTTTCTGTATTTAAAATTGCCCTTAATAATACAATCCACTCCACGAATTGTAATAGGTTTTATGAAGTCAATTTTTTAACGCTTAAAGTGACAAGCAAAAGATAAATACATAACGCATATCAATGTCGAGATCTCGTTCCCACTACTTACGTAAAGCAATAACTTCCGACGGTGTACACGGACGTAATCAACACAACATACAGCGTTCTACCTTGTGCAGATCTATCTACAGTAAATATCGCCTGTTGTCATAGAGTCAACACAAAATTTTGGATCCAGCACCATGTACAAGCAGCAGTAGTTTTGAAACTTCCTGGCAGATTAAAACTGTGTGCCCGACCGAGACTCGAACTCGGGACCTTTGCCTTTCGCGGGCAAGTGCTCTACCATCTGAGCTACCGAAGCACGACTCACGCCCGGTACTCACAGCTTTATTTCTGCCAGTATCTCGTCTCCTACCTTCCAAACTTTACAGAAGCTCTCCTGCGAACCTTGCAGAATTAGCACTCCTGAAAGAAAGGATACTGCGGAGACATGGCTTAGCCACAGCCTGGGAGCAGAAGTAAAGCTGTGAGTACCGGGCGTGAGTCGTGCTTCGGTAGCTCAGATGGTAGAGCACTTGCCCGCGAAAGGTAAAGGTCCCGAGTTCGAGTCTCGGTCGGGCACACAGTTTTAATCTGCCAGGAAGTTTCATATCAGCGCACACTCCGCTGCAGAGTGAAAATCTCATTCTGGAAACATCCCCCAAGCTGTGGCTAAGCCATGTCTCCGCAGTATCCTTTCTTTCAGGAGTGCTAGTTCCGCAAGGTTCGCAGGAGAGCTTCTGTAAAGTTTGGAAGGTAGGAGACGAGATACTGGCAGAAGTAAAGCTGTGAGTACCGGGCGTGAGTCGTGCTTCGGTAGCTCAGATGGTAGAGCACTTGCCCGCGAAAGGCAAAGGTCCCGAGTTCGAGTCTCAGTCGGGCACACAGTTTTAATCTGCCAGGAAGTTTCATATCAGCGCACACTCCGCTGCAGAGTGAAAATCTCATTCTGGGAGCAGTAGTTTTGTATACAGGATGGGACAGAACAAACACGGAGTTGCAAAACTTAAGTAGCACGTTATTAGGAATCTAATTTAGCGATAGTGAAAACTTATCTTTTGCGGTAATGAAAATTAATTTTTGCGGAATGCGTTCTACGTCTTTTGCGTTTGCTGTATCTCCTGCCTTCTAAATCCTGTGGGCGAACAGAGCGAAATGGGCTTTACACCATCATTGCGGAATCCGTGTTGGTTCTTCCAGAGGAGATTTCCGGTCTTGGGAATAGTCATAATTCGCGAGAATAAAGAGCGCGTTCCAAAATTCAACAACAGACTGATTTCAACGATGCAGGTCTACAGCTGTAGGCGTCTGTTCGGCGATCCTTCTTGAAAACGGGAAAGACGTGCGCCCTTTCATACCTTGGAAGGATTCGTTCCTCCTGATGATGTTTGAACTACGGTTAACCAACTAAAACATCGAGAAAGATAAACCGATAACTATCGTAATACTTGTCCTAGGCGAAGCCCAATTTTAGTTGCGTAATTGTCTCAGCAAACGGATTCGTTTTGTATACACCCGAAAAACATTCTATTCCACTTTTTCTTTGGAAATTTTCTAGCTTAGTTTTTCTTGTCTTACTAGGATACAAAGCACGATTTACATGTGAGAAGAAACAGTTTGTTGAAGTCTCCGAATGTCATTTAGGTGCACTGAATTATTACTCGCAATTAGCGAAGGTTAGAATTATATGGAACTTAATTTGATTCATAAAACACGTAGTTCTGACATACAGCTTGTTTGACATCAAGGAAATGGCGCTACAAGGTCGCAGACTACAACCGAAGATGAGACGCTGTCTGGGGAGATTTGGAGCGTGCTAAGATACGTAGAGAGCCCAGTGATTCCGGTTTTCCGAATTTAACTTAACAAAAGCAAGTCTTCCGGTCCAGACTGTATACAACTTAGGTTCCTTTCAGAGCATGCTGAGAGAATAGCTCCATATTTAACAATCAATAACCGTTCGCTCGACGAAAGATCCGTATCCAAAGACAGAGCAGTTGCACAGGTCACACCAATATTTAAGAAAGTTAGTAAGAGTAATCCACTAAATTACAGGTCCATATCATTAACGTTGATATGCAGCAGGATTTTGGGGCATGTGTTGTATTCGAACATTAAGCGTTACCTCGAACAGAAGGGTCTATTGACACACAGTCAACAACTATTTAGAAAAGAGCGTTCTTGTGAAACACAGCTGGGTCTTTACTCACATGTAGTGCTGAGTACTATTAACAAGGGGTTTAGAATTGATTCCGTATTTCTAGATTTCCAGAAGGCTTTTGACACTGTGCCACAAAAGCGGCTTGTAGCGAAATTACTTATGTGATATCGTCTCAGTTATGTGACTGGATTCGTGATTTTCCGTCAGAGAGATCACTGTTCGTAGTAACTGACGGACAGTCATCGAGTAAAAAAGAGAAGTGATTTCTGGCGTTCCACAAGGTAGTGTTATAGGCCCTCTGCTGTTCCTTATCCATATGAACGATTTAGAAGACAATCTGAGCAGCCGTCTCAGATTTTTTGCAGATGAGCGCCTGGTAAAGACATTAGAAGATCAAAACAAATTGCAGAACGATTTAGGAAAGATATCTAAATGGTGCAACATTTAGCAGTTGACCCTAAATAACGAAAAGTGTGAAGTCATCCACATGAGTGCTAAAAGGAATCCGTGACACTTCGGTTAAACGATAAATCAGTCAAATCCAAAGGTAGTAAATTCAATTAACTGTCGTGGGGAAGGCAAACCAAAGACTACGTTTTGTTGGCAGGACACTTAGAAGATGCAACAGATCAACTGAAGAGACTGCCTATACTACGCTTGTCCGTCCTCTTTTGGAGTACTGCTGGGATCCTTACCAGATAGGATTAACGGAGTACATCGAGAAAGCTTAAGAAAGGGCAGCACGTTTTGTATTATCGCGGAATAGGCGAGAGAGTGTCACTCAACTGATACAGGATTTGGGTTGGACACCATTTTCGTTGCGGCGGAATCTTCTCACGAAATTTCAGTCACCAACTTCCTCCTCCGAATGCGAAAATATTTTGTTGACGCCGAACTACATAGGGAGAAACGATCGTCATTATAAAATAAGGAAACCATAGCTCACGCGGAAAGATACGTTTTGTATTATCGCGGAATAGGCGAGAGAGTGTCACTCAACTGATACAGGATTTGGGTTGGACACCATTTTCGTTGCGGCGGAATCTTCTCACGAAATTTCAGTCACCAACTTCCTCCTCCGAATGCGAAAATATTTTGTTGACGCCGAACTACATAGGGAGAAACGATCGTCATTATAAAATAAGGAAACCATAGCTCGCGCGGAAAGATATGTGTGTTCGTTTTTTCCGTGGGCTGTACGTGATTGGAATAATAGGGAACAGGTATGAAGACGGTTCGATGAACCCTCAGCCGGGCACTTAAATGTGATTTTCAGAGCACCCATACAGATGTAGATGTAGAGATTAAATAACATATGGGCAGTACAGAGTAAACCAGGTGCAAGACGTGTTTTTATACTGAACTACAGTAAAGGAACATTATTCAAGTCTCTCTTTATTATTTAGAAAGATAACTCATGTCAGATATTAAAGTGTGAAACGCCCCCTTCGGAAAATTATGAATGACTGTGCTGGTAAACGTCTACGTTATTTGTTTATCAAACAGCTGAGCAAAACTCAACGTACTCAAACAGTTTTCTCTTTACTTATTTTGATCATCAGTAAACTGACACACAATATTTTTAGCGCAACGCAATCTGACTTTCAATAATCCCTAAAAAAGAATGGCCCTGACTAACAATAACCTATACCTTTCATGAATCACTTACCTCACAAAAATCTTCGTTACTCGAACTACTGAAATACAGCGAGCGCCAATACTGCCAGCTAAATAAAAGATTCTAACTACTGAAGGCATAGTTAGCAAATGAAATATTTTTATAGAGAACAAACAATGTATTTACCTTAATAGTGTTCAAAAGTCATCATATATATCTATTCATTCATGACAACCATCTTTTCAAAGATCCTTTTTCTGGCGGACACACGTCCAGATCGTCCGCTTATAGCAACCTCTCAAAACTCTGGCATCTCTCTCTCCACATCCGCCACTGCTGGCGGCTCACCTCCAACTGCCCAACGCTACGTGCTGTTCACATCCAACTGCCCAGCACTACACAAGCGAATATTCCAACAATGAGTCCAACCAGCCACAGACTGCAGACAGCACACTCAGTGATTTTCATACAGAGCGCTATGTGGCGTTACGAACATAAAAACCTAAACAGCGTACTTACAAGTGGATCCATGGACGTGCAGTCCGGGTCAGCTAACGTCCGAAAGCTATAAATGACTGAAGCAATTTTACAGATTTGTCGTAGGTATATTATTTGACATTCTGTATCAGGGTTTCGCACACGCATAGAAAAACTCAAGACTTTTTTGGACATATTACAAGTATTCTGCATTTGCCCTTCCACTGATTCTACAGATATCAAGTCGATAATATAGTTTTTTCCCACGTTTTGCTCAACAAGTCCCTGTCAATACATTCAAAAGCACTATCGATGGGAGATCGAAGTCCTGATAGGCTTGTTGGTACATGAGGCATAAACACTGAATCTTACCCAAAAGAGTCGCATGGGGTTAAATGATATGAATTGCTGATCATCAAGCCCACCACGACCAATCCATCCGTTTCTCAGTTTCCTGTTTAAGATTTTTCGAGCATCATGATAGAAGTGGGGTGGAGTACCGTAGTGTTGGTAGATGAAGTCAACACTGTAGGTCTCCAGTTGCGGCACGAGCCACTTTTCCAGAATGTCCAGATACACGCGTTCTGTAACGATCTTTTCGCAGAAGAAAAGGGGACCGTTAATTTTAAACCGTGAGACTGCACAGAACACGAGCTTTTGGTGAATCTCGAACGTGCTGCACGATGGCTGGGGGATACTCTACCCCCACATTCGCACACTGTACCTATTCACTGTGCAGTCCATAAAAAGTACTCATTCATCGCTGAAGATGAGTTGCTCAGAAGATCCGTCCTCATCCATAAGCTGTCGTAAATGTGCCGAAAATTCATGGTGTATGACTTGATCATCGAGAGTCGGAATGGCTTGATTCAGTCGTTTCCTTAAGATCTCCCAATCGGTCAGCTGTGGTACATTCAGCTTTCTGCTTGCGCTGTTCGTCGAATTCTGTGGGCTACATGCGGTACTCGCCCGCACGCGGTTAACCTTTTCTTCACTCACTGAAGGCCGACTCGTTCATTTCCCTTGCAGAGGCATTCTGAAGCCTTAAACTGCGCATACCATCACCAAATGGAGTTGGCAGCTGATAGATCTTTCTCGAATGCCATTATGAAGTGTTGCTGCAGTGTTACAGCAGACTGATGTGAATGCATTTCAAGCTCAAGATACGCATTCTCAGCGCCTGTCGCCGTTCTTGCCTAACTGCTCACTACTGCGATCGCGTGGCACAAATCTGATTTGCGACTGCAACAGAACAAAACTTTTTGACTTGTTCTGTATGAGTATTGAGTTATATTACGTTTTTAATGTACTACAGTGAATTTATAGAATCGCTTCAATCATTTATAACAACCTTGTTGCGTATTTGAGAGTCTGCTGATAGGGGCTCCGTTTCTGCAAACTTAACAATATTATTTTGTACTGCTTTAGTTGATTCTCTATGCCGCGGTCGATGTATGTTGTGACGGTACGTCACATAAGTATTGACATTAATATCGGTTGTAAACCGTAGTTCACGTATTTTATGAATATAATTAGTATAAAGGATACAGTTAATGTTCTTGAAACAACTGATATGCAGCGATAATTTAAAAGTAGCATCTGTATTAAAACATGTCTATGAAAATAAAAAAAGGATCGAAAAGAGACGCGATTATACGGCCGTGGAGGAAGGACGTACTTTATGGTACACACACTGTTTTGTTTCGCTATGCGGAAGGCAGCCATTGAGCGGCTACACATATTTTATGTAAGTTATTCGGTATTCTGCTAAAATAAACTAATTATTGTTGTCACAAAATGAATTTCTTTGTAATAGTTGTCACCTCAGATAGTCGCATCGGCTAATTATTTTCAATAAGAATTTTTTCAATAATTTGTGGCTGCGGGAAGCTCATCTTCCGATGCAGCCTCTGGTCGGCCATTAAGCGCCGAAGTATTAATTTATTTTTCAAAGTGTTAACAGTAACTGTAAATGCGGGAGATTTCGTTGTAAGAATCTTTTTAAATTCCAACAGATAATTAATTTACGTCAAAGTTCATTTTTTTAAATTACACAGATTCCATGAGTTCAGAAAGTTTTATCTTGGCCGCTCCACGGCAACAATCGAAATTCTCTCGAGCCTTGCTTTGCGATCAATAAATAGAAATTAACAAAATTACTTTCAATTCAGTTAACGGCAACTATATTCTAGTCATCACGTTCAAAATCTAAAGTTGGTACACGAATAACAGCGGCCCTTCAGAAAGCCGTCTCATATTATGCACGAAAGTAAAACTGATAAGAAAGGATAATATCCCTGAGAGAAAGAATCTTGCTCTAACAAAAGAAAAATTCACCTGTTAAAAGTGACCGGTGCAAATATCTCACGAAATAAGCATCAAACGAAAAAACTACAAAGAACGAAAATCGTCTAGCTTGAAGGGGGAAACCAGATGGCGCTATGGTTGGCCCACAAAGCGAAAAAAGTGGTACAACTAAAACATTCATATTTCTTTACGTACTACACGAATATGTAATAAAAATGGGGGTTCCTATTTAAAAAAACGCAGTTGATATCCGTTTGACCTATGGCAGCGCCATCTAGTGGGCCAACCATAGCGCCGTCTGGTTTCCCCCTCCAAGCTACACGAGTTTCGTTTGATGCTTATTTCGTGAGATATTTAGCCCGGTCACGAACAGTGGACCACCCTATATATATATGGTGGTGAGAAAATGTGTGAAATGCTTGTAGGGATGTTACAGGGCAGGTTGTACTGAGACATAAATGTTAAGAAAGAAATTCGATACGTTGCGCCGTTTGCGAGTTATTTAGCATTGAAGTTAGACAATCAGATCGTCGCGCGCGTAAATTCAAGTTTCAGCTAACGAGATAAAGCACTCGTTGGGCAACACTGCCCCTGGCAGGCCGCTTGAATGCGAGCGCGCGACGCCCTGATTGGCTAAATTCTACGCTAAATAACTCGGAAACAGGAGCAACGTATCGAATTTCTTTCTTAACATTTATGTCTCAGTACAACCTGCCCTGTAACATCCCTACAAACATTTCACACATTTTCTTACCACCCTACACACACACACACACACACACATATTATATATATATATATATATATATATATATATATATATATATATATATATATATTAACAAAGTCATTTGCAGTTATGAGGGAAGACGCCGTGACCACATCTCGCATTTCCGCTGCAATTTTGTGGTCTCCAACGACAGTTAAGAAATCAGCGGGTGGGACAATTGTTTCTCAAGTTACAATGTTCCCTTTGCGGAAATGGTGAATGCAGGCCTTCCCTGTGTCGAGGAAGCTGGGAGGTGTTGCGCGGAGTGGGCGCGGACAGCTCTTCCCCTTAGAAAAATAACCGCGGCCCGCTGTGTCGGGAAGTGACCGCGCTTTCGCACCCGCGGGCCTCTGCGGACTCGCAAGCCTCCAGGTCTTACTAATCATCCCAGGCGTCGCTCCGCTCGTGGCGAAACGACAGCCAGCCGGTCGATACGAATTCTGCCCACACTTGCGCAGACTACTGTTCGTTCCTCGTAACTCTCCTCGCTGGATGCCTTAGAATCTTGTAGCAATGGACAAACCCAACAGGTGACTGCGTAAGCGTGTGAGCGTGGGGTTGATCTGCTGTTCTGTTATTCTGCGCAACGGATTAATCTGAGATGTACCCTTTACCATGTGGCTCCTGCAAGATGCAATTTCCACCCCCACACTACTACAGAAGTCAGACATACGCTCCTAACGTTCTAAAGAGAAATACCTGAAAAACTCTCAGCAAAAATATCTTCTGGAGTCGTCCGATGTAAGGAAATGACACAAAAATTCACAAAATTTCTTACGTAACTAGTGGTATACTTGCGTACTGGAGTAGTGCTAGTTAGTGTAAGGAAAACATGAAACTAACGAAAATTATTATTTATTTTGCAAAAATTCTGAGAAATCACAATGGCACTTTTAGTTATGAACTTAACACGTTATTTCTGGGTTCTTTTCGGAATGTGAAGTTACCTCTTAAGGATAGGATTCGCTAATGAAATTTCTATACAAAGTTTAAGATTATTATTGACTTGGCAGAATGGCTGAGAGGCACGCCTACTCAACTTGAATAATTATCCTTTAGAATGTTGCTAGGTACCGTCGAGGCTGTCGTGTGTGAAATGCAGCGAAGTGTACTGTTGTGAAGGAAATATGGGGCTCGCAATAGCTGTAGCGCACAACTCTCGTTCTATCTGGATTGACCTTCGCCAATCAAACTCTCCCTACACCTTTGGTGAAGTCAAGGATTCATATATGCCCCTAGTCTAACTATTGGCGTGGTACACCAGTCAGATAACCAGTCCACCGCGATGCCACTCAAAAATTCGCTCGCAGGCGTTTAACTATAACTGTGTCCTTTCACACCGCACAATAAGTGTGTCGGCCAACACAGTGAACAACGCTTAATCACAAGGAATCAATATAGAGTCGCACTTCGATCTGCTCTCGACAGAGTTGCTCTCGCAGGGAAGTACTGAGGAGAGACTTGTTCCTCGCTCCAAGAGCGACAACAGAACGGCGCCTCTCCACGCCAGACATGAAGGGGTATATCTTTCGGTCTCTTCCATTACTCCTTCAGCTCAAGGCGTCAGAAATATCGTCTGCCAATCAGCATTGCTCTTCTAAAACGGGGGAATGACGTTTCGTTTATGGCGACCAATCTGGAAATCTGTAGTATCGGCGTTTGGCATTTGCTGTCTCCCTGTGAAAATATCTGAAACTGCATGCTATGTGTAAAGAATACGTAGGTTGGACGCTCCCACACAATGTAGCGGAATTTGCTTTTAAGCCGACACAGGGTCGTTCCCCCTTTCACTCGGGCACATGCAGTCCGCTCCACGGGTGGCCGAGGTTGACTTGTCCTCTGAAGGGACCGGCATCCCGGTGTGTGGTCTGCCTCTCTTGAACTAAAAGCTCCTGTGATTGTCGTGTCTGGAATGTATGTGTGTACGCCAGCCTCGAGTATTTCAACCCCGGTGCGCACTTGTTATTTGCATATCGTTTACATGAATTCATCCAACATTGACTTTATCTTATCGAGTTCGGGTTCGAATGAAGCGTCTTGATGTGAGGAATATGATTTTGAGGGAGGAATATGTAAGCAATGAAGGTCAGGAGACCACGACTTCTTACAAGCGATTGGCAACACTGCTTTCGTAATTATTTGAACCTTCGCTACACACAACCGAACGAGACGGGGCACCTGAATTTAGGCATGCTCGATGATCATCGATAGTTACGAAATGTGGAACACAACATAATCAAACCCTCACTTTTTCGGAACTCCGCAAGTGCCTCCACCTGGAATGCCGAAGTTTGAAATTTGGCTCATCGGTCCTACAACCTTTTCCTGTAATTCTGAAAAAGCATGGTTCCCTGTGACGTCACTCTCGTGCGAAAAAAAGGGTCGGAGTTCAGAAGTTCATGTGAGTTGACAGGTGGGTTAATGACGACACATAGGCACCAAATTTCACCACAGTTCTGGCCACCCCCACCATGGATGTGCCACATGATGGGGGGGGGGGGGAGAGGAGACCCCAAAATATAGATATATCCAACATACATGTTAATTGATGAACATTTTAGAATAGGGTAGAAATCAACCTATAAATATATATGACATGTACTAGTCAATAAATCCAACAATAAACACAGGCCAATGATGAAAAACCTTTTTTGCTGAAAATAATTTATTCTTATGTTTTTTATGGTTGGGAATCCAAATATGATACATAAAAAACTGTATCACCCATCATTTCTTCATATTTTACAGTTAAATTTATTAAATTAAGCGATTTTTAAAGAATTATACAGCTTTTTTGTAGTTAAAATAATTTAAAAAGGAGGTGTAATTAATGTAGTTGATGTTAGTAACACTGCTGAAAAACATTTGCGGAAAAAAATGTCGATTATATTTTTGTGTTAGCAGATGGTGTTTTGTTCGCTGTCAGCCTATCCTCACTTCCCCATCTTCTGCACACATGCTCAGTACAATGTCTAATTGTGGTTGTAAAAACTCTACTGACAGTTTTTGTTATATTTGTGGTGAATTTATGATTAAAAAACACCAAAGAAACATTACAGACTTTGTGAAATCTATCATACTTTGGATCTAAATTTCGTGATCAAGATAAACCTTGGGCGCCGCATAAAGTATGTTATGTGTGTGTTGAAGATCTGAGAAAATGGTCCAAAAAGGAGAAAAAAGCCTTTAGATTTGCTGTTCCAATGATATGGAGGGAGCCAATAAATCAGTCTGATGATTGCTACTTTTGCAATGTTGATATTACTGGTCAAAATTCGAAAAACAAAAAGGTAATAATCTACCCTAACCTGCTGTGTGCCATCCGACCAGTAGAACATGGTGTAGGTTTGCCGGTTCCTGAACCACCAGATGATTAAAATTCTATTCCAACAGAAGTATTTTCTGATGTACAATGTGATTTAGATGAACCAGATGATGATGAATTCCATTGTAATACAAAAAGATGTTTGATGTTAACTTTGAATCCACAATGACCTTAAATGAGAAAGAAGCAGAATACGTTCCTGTTATAGCTACAACGTAAAAGAAGTTTAAAACTTTAGGATGCTTAATGAGCCTGAAAGTTCACTTTTTGAACAGTCACCTTGATTACTTCCCAGACAATATGGGAGATGTTAGTGAGGAGCAAGGAGAGCGTTTTCACCAGGACATTAAAATGATAGAAAAACCTACCAAGGCCACTGGAACACCAACATGATAGGGGCTACTGTTGGTCACTTCACCGAGAAGTTCAGCAAGCGACTCGTCGTAGAAAAAGCTACACAAGAAGCTTCAAAGAAAAAAAAGAGAAAGAAAATACAAACCAATTCTAGCTGACAAGTGAAACCTCTATTAACACATATCATTGTTTTTAGTAGCTTACTGTAAATACAAACCATGCACATGTTGCAACAAAGCGTTTCATTAATTTCCCTGTTTACCGTTTAGCATAGGATTTTTACACTATATAATAAAAAGCATATTGCTCGAAAACTATGGGTGACACAAAAAAACTAAGCCTAGATTTGGATTAAGCTCACAAAAATCTATAAAGATCAGTTATCAAAGTGAAAAAAGTTTTTTCGAAAAGTTTTTTCGAAAAATTTTTCGTTGGCCTGTGTAATTAAAGTTACACACACCACAATTTTTTATCTTTGGAAAGTATAAATAAAATTTTCAATCAAAGGTTCGTCTTCAACCTATTGCGTTCTGGACAAAGAGCATATCGTGCTTTCGAAGTCTTTCAGAAGCTGGCTCTGTGGGCATAGTGCTCACATATTTAAGGGTAATTTTTCGTAGCTTTGTGTAGGTGGTACCAATGACGTCATTTCATACTTCTAATGGATGTTCTTTAAGATCTAGTAGGCAGTCTTCCAGACAATATCTGAACAGTTTCACCTTTTCCAATTTGAAGATTATTATTTCATTGTGCTTTTTTAGAATGTTTATTCCATAAATTGTATTTAGTTTCTCTACTTTCTCGTAATTTATCAACTCATTTTCCATTACAGGTTAACTTCACGGATGGATGAATTGAATGAACAATGAAAGCCATTACTAAACACTTATATACAACCATTACCAATCTTCCTCCCTTAGTTCGCTCAAAAGTATTTATTTCTCCACCCCCACCTGCACGCCCCCGTGGCCCCGTTTCACAAGGCGCAAACGTGTTGCACTGGTGTCGTTATGACAATTGTTAAAAAAAGATTTGTTTAAATGACTAAAAAATTCTTGACAATGGTATCCGCCCCCGAGACCGAGGTCGCTAACGAACGTCTGAGCGGCGGCGCTCCACCGAAGACAAGCTGGTTCGAATCCTGGTGGTGGAAGAAAACTTCACTGTCAGCATTTGTGAGCGAGTCGACCTGGCACATCTTGGACGATACTGCAGCCACAGTACCCAGGAAGGCCAAGGAAGACTTTACGAGCCATTCAAGCGTAACCCATTACTTTGCCAACCAGGCTAGATAACATACTCTGCAGATGGACAGAAGATAACTGAAGTCGGCGACCACCGAATGAAATACTGTCCCAAGAATCTACAATGGTTTGGTGCAAGTGATCATGGAAGTGTGGACCTTAAGAAGTAACAGTGATGGGTGGAATTACTTGCTACAGTGGCAACGCTGCTGACGTGCTGCCCGACGCCCAAGGAATCCAGCAGACTGCCTGTTGAGTGGGGTAGTATGAGGGTGGATCCAGTAGTGGAGACAACCATCTACAAGTTAAAGGCACCAAAATAAATGAAAAAACACAGAACAAATTCTGTAGTCTTTCTAATAGATAAGTAGCTGGGTATTTGGTTAAGGACTTTAAAGTAATTTTGTAATACTAGAGGTAGTTGTGATTTCTTTTTTTAAAAATTAAGTATCAGAAATAAATAATTAATGAATAACTTGTAAATATCCAAGTAAATGTGATCTGTATTGCCTATTTTTAGCTTTTCGGATAATAAGCTGTAGTTATGAAGAATAAATAAATAAATAAATGGCAGTATTTGGCAGACAGGGGGACGAATGGTGGTAGGGTAAAGTTCCTGATCACCAGACATTGCGCCAATGTCCTGGTTTAAAAACTAAACCTCTGCTGATTACGAAGATGTCTAGATCTCAGTAATGAAATCGAAATCAGCACCGAAGGGTGGCCAATATCCCATGTCGCTAATTCGCCTTCTCTCCGTACAGAGCAGGTCTGAAAGTATTCGCAGGCATGAAAATCAATTTAAATGTGATGAAAATAACATATAAACAACATATACAAAAAGAAATTGTACTAATTAACAATGACGTCGTAGAATCAATCTATGAAAATTCTGTTTATGTCAGCTGAGAACAATGTGTGAACAAAAGAAAAACTATAAAATAAATAAAATTAAACAGAAGTGTTAAAAATGAGTTCTGTTGGTAAACAACACAAGTTTTCAAAATTAAGCTTCCGACGTGTCTGAAAAGTTAAGTTTACGGTCAATGTGTAATGCCTAAACTGAGTTAAGTTAGTGGTACAAACTACTTTCAATATGGTAACCGTTCAAACACTGTATGTTACTCAGCGAAAAATGGAGAGATGTGCCAACAAATTAATGAAGAGCTGCATAATGAAAAGTACTGAGACAGGCAGGAAAATAAACAAACGTATGGACGAACTGAGTTAACTGGAATATGTAACTACAGCCATAATGGATATTCATTGCACTCCAGGAGATAAGAAAAGACCCAGCCGATGAGCTAAAGAAGCTGGAAGGTGGATGGATGACATTAAAACATGCGGGTGTCACCACATCATATTCGGTGGATGTTTTGTAATTTGGGTGAGGGAGGGGATATCATCACAACTGAATAATTTGCGCGACGGAATAATTAACTGATGACTGGATCTAACAATTAATTAAAGATTTAGTTGAAATGTGTCACCTGTCAAAAACTTTAAATGGAACTTACTTATTTTCGGTTATTTCATAACACACACATCAAAAAAAGTTTTGCATCAACCCGTTTCCCACAACTCCTGAAGATTGACGTTGACTGTGGTTATTGCATCACAGACACAGTCCCTTTGACTGTTCAGAGATGTCACTAAACCCGCCCAAAGATGTAAACAACCATGCATTAGCAATTAGACGGATGGGGTCCGACAGCCGTCAGTTCCAGTCATTCCACCAGGAAGGAGGTACACGGCTCGCGTTTCCTGTAGTTCAACCGTGCCTAGACTGTCAATACCGCGGTTCGATCGTGTTCGCCTTGTTACTTTGTGCCAGGAAGGGCTCTCAACAACGGAAGTGTCCAGGCGTCTCGGAGTGAACCAAAGCGATGTTGTTCGGATATGGAGGAGATACAGAGAGACAGGAACTGTCGATGACATGCCTCGCTCAGGCCGCCCAAGGGCTAATGCTGCAGTGGATGACCGCTACCTATGGATTATGGCTCAGAGGAACCCTGACAGCAATGCCAACTGGTTGAATAATGCTTTTCGTGCAGCTGCAAGACGTCGTGTTAAGACTCAAACTGTGCGCCATAGACTGCATGATGCGCAACTTCACTCCCGACGTCCATGGCGATGTCCATCTTTGCAACCACGACACCATGCAGTGCGGTACAGATGGGTCCAAGAACATGTCGAATGGACCAGTTAGGACTGGTTCAAATGGCTCTGAGCACTATGGGACTTACATCTGAGGTCATCAGTCCCTAGAACTTAGAACTACTTAAAACTAAGTAACCTAAGGACATCACACACATCCATGCCCAAGGCAGGATTTGAACCTGCGACCTTAGCGGTCGCGCGGTTTCAGACTGAAGCGCCTAGAACCGCTCGGCCACACCGCCGGCGGTCAGGATTGGCATCACGTCATCTGCACCGATGAGTGTCGCGTATGCCTTCAACCTGACAATCGTCGGAGACGTGTTTTGGAGGCAACCCGGTCAGGCTGAACGCCTTAGACACAGTGTCCACCTTGTGGAGCATGGTGGAGGTTGGCTGATGTTTTGGGGTGGCACTATGTTGGGTCGACGTACGCCGATGGTGGTCATGGAAGGCTCCGTAACGGCTGTACGATACATGAATGCCATCCTCCGACCGGTAGTGCAACCATATCGGCAGCATATTGACGAGGCATCCGTCTTTATGGACGAGAATTCGCGCCCCCCATCGTGCACATCTTGTGAATGATATCCTCCAGGGTAACGACTTCGCTCGACTAGGTGGCCAGCATGTTCTCCAGACATGAATCTTATCGAACGTGCCTGGGATAGATTGAAAAGGGCTGTTTTGGATGACATGACCCACCAACCACTCTGAGGGATCTACACCGAGTCGCCATTGAGGAGTGGGACAATCTGGAGCAACAGCGCCTTGATGAACTTATGGATAGTATGCCACGACGAATACAGGCATGCATCAATGCAAGAGGACGTGCTACTGGGTATTAGAGATACCGGTGTGTACAGCAATCTGGACCACCACCTCTGAAGGTCTCTCTGTATGGTGGTACAACATGCAGTGTGTGGTTTTCATGAGTAATTAAATGAGCGAAAATGATGATTATGTTGATCTCTATTCCAATTTTTTGTACAGGTTCCGCAACTCTCGGAACCGAGGTGATGCAAGACTTTTTTTGATGTGTGTAATAATAATAAAGAATATAAGTACCAAGGCGAAAGACGCTCTTGCGTGAATTAGAAGGACCAGTGGTTAGAACACTGGTGTAAGCTCCAGGAGCATAAGCAGTTTGTACACCACTGTAATAAGACCTGCGAGAAGTTACCCAGCTACAGTATGATGGAATAAAGGACAACATAAATTGGTTGTTAAGGAGTTAGGCTTAGCCATAACAGGCGGAACTGGCAGCTCACCCATAGTTGAGACGGTGACAGCGCTGGACTTGGACCCTTTCCACCCTGGGGGTACAATGGAAGCAGCGGCAGGAGCATATATTTCAGAAACTGGGAATAACTGGAGAACTTCAGGAAATCCAGAATCCCACACCAATACAGTGAATGTGGCAAATACGTGAAATATCGGGGAGATAACCACTGACCACATAACGTTCAGCTGCTTCAATGAACCTTGCAAGTCACTGATTGGAAGCAGAGAGCAGTGGAAGAACGAACGTGGAGACCGCTCAGCAGACATAGTCTGATTTACTGAAGGATCAAAAACAGTCGAAGGCACTGGGACCATGGTGTACCTGGTACAGCCTAGCCTAGACAGAACTGTCTCTCTAGGGATGTTGGCCGCGACGTTCGAGGCGGGAATATCTGCTGTTAGAGTATGCGTGGAGCAGAATGTGCGTAGATGTTACAAGGATCGTGGCATCTGTGTTCATTCAGACAGCCATGATGCTCTGAATTCTCCATCAGCCCCTGCAACGGGATCAAAGATCGTTGCAGAATGCCATGAAGCCCTTGTGAGACTAAAGGAAAGCAACATTGCTATGGATCCCGTGGTCATTCAGCAGTCAGTGGCAAGCCGATAGGCTAGCCTCCACAGGTGCGGCGACTCCATTTTTCGGACCGGAACCTGTCGTAACCATCACTAAGGCAACCTCAAAGTAACCTCTGGCGTGCTACAGGGGAGTGTTATGGGACCATTGCTTTTCACAATATATTTAAATGACCTAGTAGATAGTGTCGGAAGTTCCATGCGGCTTTTCGCGGATGATGCTGTAGTATACAGAGAAGTTGCAGCATTAGAAAATTGTAGCAAAATGCAGGAAGATCTGCAGCGGATAGGCACTTGGTGCAGGAGTGGCAACTGACCCTTAACATAGACAAATTTAATGTATTGCGAATACATTAGAAAGAAGGATCCTTTATTGTATGATTATATGATAGCGGAACAAACACTGGTAGCAGTTACTTCTGTAAAATATCTGGGAGTATGCGTGCCAAACGATCTGAAGTGGAATGATCATATAAAATTAATTGTTGGTAAGGCGGGTACCAGGTTGAGATTCATTGGGAGAGTCCTTAGAAAATGTAGCCCATCAACAAAGGAGGTGGCTTACAAAACACTCGTTCGACCTATACTTGAGTATTGCTCATCAGTGTGGGATCCGTACCAGATCGGGTTGACGGAGGAGATAGAGAAGATCCAAAGAAGAGCGGCGCGTTTCGTCACAGGGTTATTTGGTAAGCGTGATAACGTTACGGAGATGTTTAGCAAACTCAAGTGGCAGACTCTGCAAGAGAGGCGCTCTGCATCGCAGTGTAGCTTGCTCGCCAGGTTTCGAGAGGGTGCGTTTCTGGATGAGGTATCGAATATATTGCTTCCCCCTGCTTATACCTCCCGAGGAGATCACGAATGTAAAATTAGAGAGATTAGAGCGCGCACGGAGGCTTTCCGGCAGTCGTTCTTCCCGCGAACCATACACGACTGGAACAGAAAAGGGAGGTAATGACAGTGGCACGTAAAGTGCCCTCTGCCACACACCGTTGCGTGGCTTGCGGAGTATAAATGTAGATGTAGATGTAGATGAAGGCGATAGTTAAATCAAAACTACGAAACTGTATCAGAAGGCAGCACGTATAATATTGGACTAAGATCCAAAAAAAGAAAAATGGCAAGCTAATGATACCGAAGCCATGTTTCGAGAGAAGTTTGTAATCCTGGGCTTGAATCGAAGACAAAAACTCATGGTAGACCGACGACTGTCTATGGAAACCTTAAGAGAAAGAAGCTCGTAAGTTCAGGCTATGAGGTGAGGGAGTTGAACGGCACCACATTTAAACTTCCAATGCGATGTGTTGTAAGCCCAAAGACAGAGAATATTTGGAATTTTTCCCCAAGAAATTGTGTCTATAAAGAACTAGTAAAAGGGCTCCTATTACTCTTTTAAATTACGGGTTTGCGCTGCTAAAATTATTAGAATTACAGTGAGAGAAACGGCACAACAAACTTAGTATCGGTGTGGGCAATATTTGCCTAAGTCCGCTGTTGTTTTGTTTCCCTGCGTAAATCAGTCACTTAAATGACCAGTGCAAATAAAAACTAAAAAATAGTAATATGGCAAGCTGGATTTGAGTTAGGTATTTTCTCCAGGAAAGATTCGGGGTTTAGTGACATTCATTTGGAGCCCTTTTTTGGTTCTAGTTAAGACATGAAATTTGACGAGCACCATTGTAGGATTAAACACGATTTTAAATAAATAATTCTTTTGCGTGGACTGCTTACTTTGTGATAGCTCGGCAGTGGGTTGACAAAACAAGTTTCCTCACTCAAGTAGTAAATAAAATTTAAATCACAACTCAAATGAAAAAAAATGACTCTGGGCACGATGGGATTAACATCTGAGGTCATCAGTCCCCTAGAACTTAGAACTACTTACACCTAACTAACCTATGGACATCACACACATCCAAGGCCGGGGCAGGATTCGAACCTGCGACCGTAATGATCACGCGGTTCCAGACTGAAGCGCCGAGAACCGCTCGGCCACTCCGGCCGGCAGCTAAAATGAAACGTAATTTCTCACTTGATGAGCGATATAAGCGTCTGACAGATTTCACGCATCATATTTAGCACTTCACTCGTATGTACCAAATGTGGAAATACCAAAACGACATTTGTTTCGGCAGGGTGCCCATCCCGACGTGAAAACAATTCTAGATTTTGAATACGCACACTGCACGAACAGGACTGACCCTTAAGTACTTCCACCATTAACCCGAGAATGACTACAGAAGTGGCTTCTTTTACTGGCTACTACACACACCACAAGTACGCAGAGGGTCACTGACATAACGCTGCAGGTGGTGGGAAGTTGATCTTTGACGCTGTGTGACGAAATTGACAGTTGCCGGACAAGTTAATCGCAAGCGCCAGCAGAATTTGCAAAACAGAGACATGTAACTTTGTCGTTGTATATGAGTCGATAGTTTGTGGAAGATGTAACAAATTGCACTCGCTTGGAACTGGTGCGGAAAAAGCTAATTTATAACTACACAGAGAACGAATTAACTGTTGTATTTCATTTTGCATACAGGCACTAATGTTAGGAACGTAATCGTCAACAAAGCGTTTCGAGAATCAAGCTCACACCATCTTGCGGTTTGCGTTAACTCTGCATAAACATGCATTTAAAGAGCACATAAAGTGATAAAAATGGTTTTTAACTGCTTGTTTATATCGGGTTATAACAGGTAGCAAGATTATAGGAGGTTGACACCAGAAACACACTGCGGAAGATTGCGTTTATAACAATTAGCTCATATGTCAAATTAATTATGACGATTATCTTCGCAACTGCTCCGTCTTGTTCGTAAGAATAATAATATTAGACTGAATTAACTAATTTAGAAGCCAGACCGTGTTTGGAAACTGTGTTAACCAAATTAACTGTAATAAACATAATACACTACTGGCCATTAAAAATGCTACACCACGAAGATGACGTGCTACGGACGCGAAATTTAACCGACAGGAAGAGGATGCTGTGATACGCAAATGATTAGCTTTTCAGAGCATTCACACAAGGTTAGTGCCGGTGGCGACAGCTACAATGTGATGACATGAGGAAAGTTTCCAACCAATTTCTCATACACAAACAGCAGCTGACCGGCGTTGCCTGGTGAAACTTTGTTGTGATGCCTCGTGTAATTAGGAGAAATGCGTACCATCACGTTTCCGACTTTGATGGGTCGGATTGTAGCCTATCGCGATTGCGGTTTATCGTATCGTGACATTGCTGCTCGCGTTGGTCGAGATCCAATGACTGTTAGCAGAATATGGAATCGGTGGGTTCAGGAGGATAATACGGAATGCCGTGCTGGATCCCAACGGCCTCGTATCAGTAGCAGTCGAGATGACAGGCATCTTATCCGCATGGCTGTAGCGGATCGTGTAGCCACGTCTCGATCCCTGAGACAACAGATGGGGATGTTTGCAAGACAACAACCATCTGCACGAACAGTTCGACGACGTTTGCAGCAGCATGGACTATCAGGTCGGAGACCATGGCTCCGGTTACCCTTGACGCTGCATCACAGACAGGATCGCCTGCGATGGTGTACTCAACGGCGAACCTGGGTGCACGAATCGCAAAACGTCATTTTTTCGGATGAATCCAGGTTCTGTTTTCCGCATCATGATGGTCGCATCTGTATTTAGCGACATCGCGGTGAACGCACATTGCAACCGTGATGGTATGGGGTGCCGTTGGTTACACGTCTCGGTCACCTCTTGTTCGCATTGACGACACTTTGAACAGTGAACGTTACATTTCAGATGTGTTACGACCCGTGGCTCTATCCTTCATTCGATCCCTGCGAAACCCTACATTTCAGCAGGATAATCCACGGCCGCATGTTGCCGGTCCTGTACGGGCCTTTCTGGATACAGAAAATGTTCTACTGCTGCCCTGACCAGCACATTCTTCAGATCTCTCACAATTGAAAACGTCTGGTCAATGGTGGCCGAGCAACTGGCTCGTCACAATACGCCAGTCACTACTCTTGATGAACTGTGGTATCGTGTTGAAGCTGCATGGGCAGCTGTACCTGTACACGCCATCCAAGCTCTGTTTGACTCAATGTCCAGGCGTATCAAGGCCGTTATTACGGCTAGAGGTGGTTGTTCTGGGTACTAATTTCTCAGGATCTATGCACCCAAATTGCGTGAAAATGTAATCACATGTCAGTTCCAGTATAATTTATTTGTTCAGTGAATACCCGTTTATCATCTGCATTTCTTCTTGGTAACAATTTTAATGGCCAGTAGTGTAAGTAAGTTACATTGTAACTAACGCGGAGGTGTGTCTCTGCCACCTCACAGTTCTTGGTAATTTTTCTAACTCTTGTGAGGGAAGGAACCACCAGGACAAATACCTCCAGAGCTACCATCATTCTCGAGAACCGAGCGCCCTTCGCAGTTTTCCTTCCTTGAAACTGCTCAAAAAGCAGATGGACAGTTTTGCTTCTGTTTACTTCCTCCTCCTTACAGCGTCGGCAGCCTCGCCGTGTACGGTAGGCGAATGATGAGGTGACACGTGTTGTGAATTCTAGCACAGACAGGAGAACCAACAATAGAATCAGCGAAGAGACTTGTGGGAGGTGTAGCTGCGACTACAACGAAAATGAAATAGACGTACGACACGAGACTAAAGACAGGTGCAGCAACCATGTTCTTAACAGCATTCCAATCATACGTAAAGTTCGTGACGGTGAGAATGGAGTGTGTGACGGTACGTCACATAAATGTTGGCATTTTTATCGACTGTAAACAGTAGTTAACGTACTTTATGAATATAATTAGTATAAAAGATACAGTTAATGTTCCTGAAACAACTGATATGCAGCGATAATTTAAGAGTAACGTCTTTATTTAAAATATGTCTATGAAAATAAAAAAGGAACGTAAAGAGACGCGATTGTACGGCCGAGGAGGAAGGACGTACTTTATGGTACACACACTGTTTTGTTTCGCTATGTGGAAGGCAGCCATTGAGCGGCTACACATATTTTATGTAAGTTATTCTGTATTCTACTAAAATAAACTAATTATTGTTATCACAAAATGAATTTCTTTGTAATAGTTGCCACCTCAAATGCTCGCAGTGGCTAATTATTTTTAATAAGCATTTTTTTCAGTAATTTGCGCTCCGGGAAGCTCATCTTCCGATGCAGCCTCTGGTCGCCGATTACGCGCGAAGTATTAATTTATTTTTTTAAAGTGTTAGCAGTAACTGTAAACACGAGAAATTCGTTGTAAGAACTTTTCTAAATTGCAACAGATAATTAATTTACGATAAAGTTCATTTTTTTTAAATTATACAGATTCCATGAGTTCAGTAAGTTTTCATCTTGGCCGCTCCACGGCAACAATAGAAATTCTCTCGAGTCTTGCTTTGCAATCAATAAATAGAAATTATAAAATTGCTTTCAATTCAGTTAACGGCAACTATATTTTACTCATCACGTTCAAAATCTAAAGTTGGTACTTGAATAACAGCGGCCCTTCAGAAAGCCGTCTCATATTTACTTATGCACGTAAGTAAAAGTGATAAGAAAAGATAATATTCCTCAGAGAAAGAATCATGCTCTAACAAAAGAAAAATTCATGCTGGTAAATTAGAAATGAAAATATAAAATACATATATAATATTTTTATATATATAACGTAACAAGTGGCACCGGCGTAACAAGTGTGAGTAAATAACATTCGAATGTCAAGCCGTAGCAATGGGGATAAGCACAGGTTTAGATCTCAATTGAAGGGAGAGACGTTTTAACTATCACATTTAAAAAATCAAACTGCCACGTTATACAGAATGATCACAAACGGTATTACTTCCTACAGCAGTGGAAATCAATATACAGGCACTGGTATTCGAAGGAGAATGAACGTCATCGGTTGGAATAATTGCACACAGTTTATATGAAATAGTATGGATCCAATATACAGGATGTTACAAAAAGGTACGGCCAAACTTTTAGGAAACATTCCTCACACACAAAGAAAGAAAATATGTTATGTGGACATGTGTCCGGAAACGCTTACTTTCCATGTTAGAGCTCATTTTATTACTTCTCTTCAAATCACATTAATCATGGAATGGAAACACACAGCAACAGAACGTACCAGCGTGACTTCACTTTGTTACAGGAAATGTTCAAAATGTCCTCCGTTAGCGAGGATACATGCATCCACCCTCCGTCGCATGGAATCCCTGATGCGCTGCTGCAGCCCTGGAGAATGGCATATTGTATCACAGCCGTCCACAATACGAGCACGAAGAGTCTCTACATTTGGTACCGGGGTTGCGTAGACAAGAGCTTTCAAATGCCCCCATAAATGAAAGCCAAGAGGGTTGAGGTCAGGAGAGCGTGGAGGCCATGGAATTGATCCGCCTCTACCAATCCATCGGTCACCGAATCTGTTGTTGAGAAGCGTACGAACACTTCGACTGAAATGTGCAGGAGCTCCATCGTGCATGAACCACATGTTGTGTCGTACTTGTAAAGGCACATGTTCTAGCAGCACAGGTAGAGTATCTCGTATGAAATCATGATAACGTGCTCCATTGAGTGTAGGTGGAAGAACATGGGGCCCAATCAAGACATCACCAACAATGCCTGCCCAAACGTTCACAGAAAATCTGTGTTGATTACGTGATTGCACAATTGCGTGCGGATTCTCGTGAGCCCACACATGTTGATTGTGAAAATTTACAATTTTATCACGTTGGAATGAAGCCTCATCCGTAAAGAGAACATTTGCGCTGAAATGAGGATTGACACATTATTGGATGAACCATTCGCAGAAGTGTACCCGTGGAGGCCAATCAGCTGCTGATAGTGCCTGCACACGCTGTCCATGGTATGGAAACAACTGGTCCTCCCATAGAACCCTCCATACATTGACATGGTCAACGTTACCTTGTACAGCAACAACTTCTCTGACGCTGAAATTAGGGTTATCGTCAACTGCACGAAGAATTGCCTCGTCCATTGCAGGTGTCCTCGTCGTTCTAGGTCTTCCCCAGTCGCAAGTCACAGGTTGGAATGTTCCGTGCTCCCTAAGACGCCGATCAATTGCTTCGAACGTCTTCCTGTCGGGACACCTTCGTTCTGGAAATCTGTCTCGATACAAACGTACCGCGCCACGGCTATTGCCTCGTGCTAATCCATACATCAAATGAGCATCTGCCAACTCCTCATTTGTAAACATTGCACTGACTGCAAAACCACGTTCGTGATGAACACTAACCTGATGATGCTACGTACTGATGTGCTTGATGCTAGTACTGTAGAGCAATGAGTCGCATATCAACACAAGCACCGAAGTCAACATTACCTTTCTTCAATTGGGCCAACTGGCGGTGAATCGAGGAAGTACAGTACATGCTGACGAAACTAAAATGAGCTCTAACATGGAAATTACGCGTTTCCGGACACATGTCCACATAACATCTTTTCTTTATTTGTGTGTGAGGAATGTTTCCTGAAAGTTTAGCCGTACCTTTTTGTAACACCCTGTATAGACTAATGCAATCAAATGGTATAGCATTTGATGTCAGTAGTACAGTATGTAACAAGACAACGATTCAGGTGGTAGAGGGTAGAATTCGGTATTAACGCAGTCGGCTCTGTGCGGTGTTACTGTTTGTGTATGTGCCTTTCCTGCAGATGAGAAACTGACACCGTTAGTGATAGTGCATCTTGTCTATATAAACCACGATTGTGGCATAGCCACGCGGACACCAGTTAGCATGTGATGACAAAGCAAAAATCTGCGCGTAGAAGGAAATGGGACTTTAATCGTCAAATAGCCAACAAGTTGAACCGTCCAAGCACAGTGATTTATAATTTCGTTAGATTCGGCGCACAATGTCGACCGAACGGAAAATATGGGAAAAGTAGAAAATTATCTGAGACACTGAAAGCTTACTTTTGCGCACAGCAAGGGCCACAAACCGTTATTCTTCTCAGCTTGTTGTTGATTTACAGTTGCCAGCAATTGGCAGACGTGTACGTCAAATGTTGTCAAATGAAAAAAATCTTGCGATCAAGAAACGACTCCAGAAGCCTGCTCTAACAGCCAAATATAAGCAGGCTACATTTGAGTTGCTGAAAAACGTATGTCATGGACTTCAGAATGGGATTTAGTGACCTTCGGTGATGAGAAGAAGTTTAATCTAGATGGTCAGGACGAATTTCAGTACGATCGGCATGATCTCAGAACAGAGCAGCAGGTAAAAATGAGCAAAAATTTTGGAAGAATTAAGATTTGGGTAACATTCTGCATTAAACGAGAATCACTCTAATACAGGGTTATTACAAATGATTGAAGCGATTTCACAGCTCTACAATAACTTTATTATTTGAGATATTTTCACAATGCTTTGCACACACATACAAAAACTCAAAAAAGTTTTTTTAGGCATTCACAAATGTTCGATATGTGCCCCTTTAGTGATTCGACAGACATCGAGCCGATAATCAAGTTCCTCCCACACTCGGCGCAGCATGGCCCCATCAATGAGTTCGAAAGCATCGTTGATGCGAGCTCGCAGTTCTGGCACGTTCCTTGGTAGAGGAGGTGTAAACACTGAATCTTTCACATAACCCCACAGAAAGAAATTGCATGGGGTTAAGTCGGGAGAGCGTGGAGGCCATGACATGAATTGCTGATCATGATCTCCACCACGACCGATCCATCGGTTTTCCAATCTCCTGTTTAACAAATGCCGCCATCATGATGGAAGTGCGGTGGAGCACCATCCTGTTGAAAGATGGAAGTCGGCGCTGTCGGTCTCCAGTTGAGGCATGAGCCAATTTTCCAGCATGTCCAGATACACGTGTCCTGTAACGTTTTTTTCGCAGAAGAAAAAGGGGCCGTAAACTTTAAACCGTGAGATTGCACAAAACACGTTAACTTTTGGTGAATTGCGAATTTGCTGCACGAATGCGTGAGGATTCTCTACCGCCCAGATTCGCACATTGTGTCTGTTCACTTCACCATTAAGAAAAAATGTTGCTTCATCACTGAAAACAAGTTTCGCACTGAACGCATCCTCTTCCATGAGCTGTTGCAACCGCGCCGAAAATTCAAAGCGTTTGACTTTGTCATCGGGTGTCAGGGCTTGTAGCAATTGTAAACGGTAAGGCTTCTGCTTTAGCCTTTTCCGTAAGATTTTCCAAACCGTCGGCTGTGGTACGTTTAGCTCCCTGATTGTTTTATTCGTCGACTTCCGCGGGCTACGCGTGAAACTTGCCCGCACGCGTTCAACCGTTTCTTCGCTCACTGCAGGCCGACCCGTTGATTTCCCCTTACAGAGGCATCCAGAAGCTTTAAACAGCGCATACCATCGCCGAATGGAGTTAGCAGTTGGTGGATCTTTGTTGAACTTCGTCCTGAAGTGTCGTTGCACTGTTATGACTGACTGATGTCAGTGCATTTCAAGCACGACATACGCTTTCTCGGCTCCTGTCGCCATTTTGTCTCATTGCGCTCTCGAGTGCCCTGGCGGCAGAAACCTGAAGTGCGGTTCTGCCGAACAAAACTTTATGAGTTTTTCTACGTATCTGTAGTGTGTCGTGACCATATGTCAATGAATGGAGCTACAGTGAATTTATGAAATCGCTTCAATCATTTGTAATAGCCCTGTATGTACACTAAGCTGTTAGAGACAGAATGGATCAGAATGTTTGGGGATCTAGGGGACGAAAGTCCAATGTTTCAAAAAGATAGTGGATCAGTGCAGCTTCCCGTTCGACAAAAATGTGATTTGACGATAAAGATATCGATGACCTGCCTTAGCCTGCACGTAAACCGGACTTCAACCCCATGGAAAACCTTTGGCGAACAACTGGAATGCTTGTTTATCGCACTGGAGAACAATTTGAGGCCGTATCTGAGCTGAAAAGAGCTTTACGAGAAGAGTCAGCGACAATTTCACTGCGTGGATACAAACACGAACAAAATCAACGCCGAAGAGATTTTTTGAGATAATTAGGCAGAATAGATGCTGGACAAAGTACTGACAGTTAAACAACACAACAGGACAGTGTGTGCCTTTATACCAATTTCCATCCAGCAAATACAAACGATTAATTTTTTACTCATGTAATGAAAGGAACTATGTAAGACTGTCATGACTGTTTATGTCTTACGGTAAGGTGGGGGTAAATCCGACCTAGTAATTTATTTTGGCTATAAAACGTTGTATACGTTAAATTACAGGTAATATAAAGGAGCAACTGTTCGCAAAATATTTTTGTTATACTATCAATAGTTTTTGAAATATCCGTATGGCGGAGTAAATAAGACCCTCTATTTGTTTGGCTGATTTTGCACAGAAATAGTTCTAAATGAGCGTTTTTTTGGGAAATAATTATAAGCAATTATGTTTTTTAGATAAATGAACAAAATGTATTAAAAAAACAATGTTTAGAGTACTAAATGTAAATTTTAATTGGAAGAAGATGATTTCATTGCACAGTGGTGCAACAGCAATGTCGATCTCGGAATGTTAAAATCACGAGCGACAGCTCTTAAAGACATTTCCATTTGCATTGCAGCAACTGCTCAGCGAATATAGTTTTGACTGCGTTTTGTCGTTTTTCGTTTGTAATTTCGTACCATTTTCCTAAAAATAAACAAAAATTTACTTTGTTTCCATAAATAAATCATTCCATATACATAAATATGTGGTCGGATTTACCCCACCATTCAGCGGTCGCATTTACCCCACCGTGCCATTTTTAATTTAAGACACATAGAAACAATTTACACGAAATTTCTAACAAAAACGATACATACACTGAATAGGGCACTAAATGCACTATAAAATCACTTACCATTTGCTTTTCGATCGTTTTATTTAATAAGGTAAATCGAGTGATGCAATTTGCACAAAAATTAAATTGAAACAATCGAAAACACACTTGTTGTCTTTTGAGTGTCTTAATGTCAAATGCGGCAAAGCTCTTAAGATGACATTTTCTTTATTTAGAATACTCAAGATGGTAACAATAATGCGAAATCGCTCTGGTTTCTCACAAATAGAGGGCGGTCGGGTTTACCCACCCGGTCGGATTTATCCCACCTTACCCTATATGTATAACAGATTAGATAGATGTACGCTTTAGACATTGTATATTACTTTTGTAGGAACCCTGCCTTTTACTGATTTCCGGTACTGTATTTACTACATAGATGTTAATGAACGGTTGTTTCTTATTGCTGCAGGTGCTGATATACATATAAGTCATGGCTGACGAACCTACGTACATCACGGAGGAGTGGATCATAATGTGGACGTGGCTTCACGAAGGATCCCATGCAGGAGAATCAACGAAATGATATTTAGCATGATTTCACTGTAAGGTTTCAGAAGTCTTCCCACCAAAACAAACAGTTTTAAGCTGGGAGAAGAAGTTTTGTGTGTATAAAAGATAAGCCCCATTCAGGACGGCCACCAGCACGGCTAGAAACGTATGTGGAGGCTGCAGCATCTGTCGAGTATTCGCCCATAAAGTCCATTTGTAAGCGATCACAGGCAGTGGGAGTTCCATACTCGACAATCCAAAAACATATGAAGAATGATGTAAAGTTAAATGCATTTAAACCTTCGTTTGTAAAAGAATGGAGTGACAATGACGCGCAAAAACGTCATGAGGTTTGTGGGCGAATGCTCCGTGTGTTTACAACCGTTCCCTCAAGGAGGCAAGTCTTTTTCCCGGACGAATGTGTAAAATAGCGCAGTGCAAAAGAGAGAAACATTTATTTCCGGAGTACAGAAAAATCAACATTTTTGCGAAAAACATGAACTCATAAGCTGTGGGCGAGTGTGGGCGAGTGGTTCTAGGCGCTTCAGTCTGGGACCACGCGACCACTACGGTCGCAGGTTCGAATTCTGCCTCGGGCATGGATGTGTGTGATGTCCTTAGGTTAGCGAGGTTTAAGTAGTTCTAGGTTCGGGGGGACTGATGACCTCAGATGTTGAGTCCCATAGTGCTCAGAGCCATTTGAACCATTTATTTTGAATCATGAACTCATACCCCAAATGCCATGATCTGGACTGCAGTGTCTGCAACCCACTTGGTAGGTCCATATTTCTTTGACGGTGCTGTGGATCACATTGTGTATCTGATGTTACGGAATTGGTTTATTCTACATCTGCAAGATCGGAAACTGCTCGCTCGTGTACGTTCCAAAAAAATAGTGCATCAGTCCATTACCCTACTGCCGTTATAGAATATCTCGATGAGGTATTTCCTGTTAAATGGATTGGACGTGGTTCTGTCCGTTTGCTTGCACGTGTGGAGTGACCACGCCAAAGTCCTGATCTGTCATCTTGCGACATCTCATTGTGGGGGTTCATTAAACAGAAGGTTACTGCCCCACTTTACGAGACAGTTGACGAACTTGAGGATGCTGTTCGACCTGCATTTACTTCCATCACGCCATTGATGTTGAGGAGAATTTCACACAGTACGAGTACATGGATGTGAACCATGATACTGTGTTGTGAAGACGATGGTGTACACAAAGACGCTTTGGAAAAATAATAATCAAACTACTCAAAGTTGTCCTTACATTAATGCAATGCGACCATCTATGACAGGGGGTAATGGGACTTCGTGATCAATCTGTATATGTGGACTGCGACAGTACCTAACGGTTACTGTTAAGTAGTTGTCCTTCTGAACGGCATCCCATACGAGCAAACCAGTTGTGCCCTTAGCTATGGCTACTCGTACTTCAGGTCCTTGGGCTATGCACTGCTCTGTTTAAAGTGAAAAGCTCGACATAGTCATAAGGTTGAGCCACACGCGTTTGCTTTCACGCCCCACAGGTAATTGGCTGCAAATAATAACCTGTAACTGTGATCCTGCAGACGAATAGTCCGTCTGCAGTATGCGCTGCCTATAACTGCGAATTAATAAATTACACAGAAATATAAAATAAAAGATAACTGATTAATTTAATAATAAAGATTCTATTTTAATACCTGTAATTGATTCAGATGATAGTAAGTTATGCTGAATAATTTTTATTCAAGAAAGGGCTTCTTAAATAAAGGGGAAGTCGTCCTACGATATTCAGATAAAATACAGACAGGAAATACCCTTTCCAAATGCAGGATATTACGTTTAGAGTGTTACGAGAATGGTTGGAAAAAACCGCTAACTAAACAGTCGTCGAAGATACACAGAAACAAAGTACATTTCGCGATCACAGTGCATCAAATATTCAGCAGCTCAAAAAAGTTGAGAGCTCGACGTGATGATTCAAATATTAACACATGCAATACAAAGAGCAGTAATACTCTGTCTATCTCAGTTGAGTCATAAAAGCAGAAAAAGTTAAAGAGCAGTAATACTATGTCTATCTCAGTTGAGTCATACGAGCAGAAAAAGTTACGAGTCCTACTCTGGAGCACATTCACACCTCCAGTAATGTAAAGTCCGTTCAGAAGTTAAAGTATTGTCACGGCTATTCGCAACCCAGAATCAATCACCTAGACGACGTAATCGCACACATTACTCTAGAGAGGTCTGCCTTCTTTCAGAACTCGTGTGAATGTGATCCCTTGAGCTCTTCACTCGAAAAGTCAGAGTCTACAATTGATGATGCTCATAGTGTTTTGCTACTGTCTGATTTTTCGTAGCCGGCCGAAGTGGCCGTGCGGTTAAAGGCGCTGCAGTCTGGAACCGCAAGACCGCTACGGTCGCAGGTTCGAATCCTGCCTCGGGCATGGATGTTTGTGATGTCCTTAGGTTAGTTAGGTTTAACTAGTTCTAAGTTCTAGGGGACTAATGACCTCAGCAGTTGAGTCCCATAGTGCTCAGAGCCATTTGAACCATTTGATTTTCCGTAGGCTGAAAGCCATCTCCACCAAAAGTAAATCATCGTTAAGCACTTGCCCGCGAAAGGCAAAGGTCCCGAGATCGATTCTCGGTCCGACACACAGTTTTAATCTGCCAAGAAGTTTCATCCTTAGGCTCTACAGACATGGTTTGATTAAAGCTGACCATTTCACAGAGTAAACAAATATCATCGTTAAGCACTTGCCCACGAAAGGCAAAAGTCCCGAGTTCGAGTCTCGGTCCGGCATACAGTTTTAATCTGCCAAGAAGTTTCATCCGTAAGCTCTACAGACATGGTTTGACTAAAGCTCACCACTTCCTAGACTAAACGAATACATTACAATAATATTTAAATCATGTCATAAACGTGTCATAAACATTCGGTTACACCTGATCATTTACAATAAATATAAGCAATAGTTGTTTCATAAATAAATAAGCCAGCGTTCTTGCGCAAGTGTGCTAACAATAAATGACAACAGATTGCCCTTAAGTATTGTTTAAACAGTTATTTATGCCTTTTTGAAAGAACTGTCTTTTGGTTCTCTTGACAATAGTGGAGCACACTAACACACGCATTTGACCACTTGTAAGTTAGCACAGCTTTTTTAATGGCAATTGCAATAAACATTTAAATACAATTACTGTCAGAATAGTAAACTCTTCATTAAATAAAAACACAAGTACGACGCCGACCGTGGTGGCAGAGCGATTCTAGGCGCTTCAGTCCGGAACCGCGCGATTGCTACGGTCGCAGGTTCGAATCCTGCCTCGGGCGTGGATGTGTATGATGTCCTTAGATTAGATTTTAATACGACACTTAAAACACTTGCTAATGGCACTTTGAAGCCGAAATCATGATTGTGTAATTTTAAATGTAACACTGTAAATAAACAACAGTCTAATGGCGGTACTCATTTAAAAATGAGCTTTAACTTAGCCATCTTTACGATTCTCTGATACTCTGCCATTTCTTGGAGCATCTCTTGCACAAAGGCCATGCGAGTAACAGCCGTCCATATTCCCAGCTTAAGGATTTTCCCCGTTTCTGGCCAAGTGCTCCTTGTCCCATCCCCAGCTGGTAGCAGTTCTAGGCGGCCGATTAGTTACTAACATATGCGTAACGTTACAGGATGATCATCTACTTAATATTCTTCGAGCAGATCGATACTATTTGCAGATGATACTAATGTTACAATAAATCTCTTTACAGAGGAAGCAACAAACGAAATTGTTAATCGTGTTTTTCAAAGAATTATTAATTAGTTTCCTGAAAATGGACTTTTGAGAAAAACACTATATTCAGTTCTGTACAACAAATAGTGTCAATTGATATAGCTCTTGAACAGGAGTCAGTAAACAGAATAGAATAGTCTTTTTTCTCTAGTTACATAGTGACAAATACTTGAAGGGAAAGACATATCACTGAGCTGCTCAGACAATTAAATTCAGTTAACTCTGCTCTTCGTATAACTGCTAGTTTTCAAAGAAGCAAATCAACCTCCCAACATATTTTGGTATTTCTGTTCAATAATATCTTACAGAAGAATTTTCTAGGGTAACTCCTCACTTAACTGTTACAGAGAATGTACTTATTGCACAAAGCGACGAGTAAAAGTAACGTGTGGTATTCACTCATAACCACTTCAAATGTAAATTTTCGAATAAATTTTTTCAAAATAGTATATTTCTCAGAACTGCTATTTTTGGATATTATACTAAAGTGATGTACCAAGTATCAATGTAAATAATTTATTATTACATTAAAACATTTTATACATTTTATTGTCATTATTATTAAGTAAGTGAACTCGGCAGTGCTCCGCAATTGCTAAATATGTATGGTAATTGAATGTACATCCTAAACTATTTCCCACGCTCCCTCCCTCATCATCTCTGCTCATTTCCTCGTCCTCCACTTCTTTGTATATCTCCTCCCCTTTCCCCACTCTCTGCGCCCTTACCCCTCTCTCTGACTTTGAGCCGTGTTTATTCCTATTACGGACGAAACCTTGTTTCAAAAGTGAAGTCATTTAAAATGAATGGGTAAATCGGTTGGGATCATAGGTGTCAGGGGTACGAGAGAGACCTCGGCAGCCGCTGTGTGCTGTGTCTGTGCGGATGCAAATTTCCTGTTTTCTGTAAAACTGATGGCGAGGAAAAAAACAAAAATTGTATACATATCAATGTGCCGATATATATATATATATATAATTTGAAACCGAATGCAAAAAAGAAACTGAAAGCATACATTTTCACCGCACAGTACAGTATTTTCTTCCTCGTAGTCGGTTTTAACAGAAAACCTGTACGTAGTTGTATAAAAAGAGATATATTGCATATGTCCTTCTGAATGGTACTGGAGTATTGTGTAAGAATTTGAAGTAGTTTGGTCAAGAATTTTTTGATTTTTTTTTCTTTTTTGTAAAAAGTGTGTCTATCTCTTTCGAAAAGTTTAATACAATATTGTGTAGTAATTGCAAGTAAATCGGCCAATTACTTTTCCAGATTTGTGGAAACAAAGTTTCTGCTTTATTTATTACATATTTATATATTATATACATTAAAAATATATATCCTATGTACTTCCGAAAGTTCATTAGAGTATCGCGTAAAACTTTGAAGTAAACTGGTCAAGAACTTCTCGAGATTTTTGGTAACAACCTTGAACATCGACTTGTTTTTCTGTAACAGTACGGATTTAAAATGTAGGTATTTATATATCACATATATTTAATATCTGTGGTCTATGTTTTTCCCAGTGTTTATTACAGTATTGTGTAAAAAATGAAGTAATCAGTCAAAAACTTTCCTAAATTTTTGCTGAGAGTGTTACATACATAGGCTATGTCCATCCGTATGTTTATTAGCGTATTGTGTAAATATTTGATGTAAATCGGTTACGTACTTCTGGAGAAATTTGTTAACAATAGCTTGTCTTTATATAGTCGTATAGGTGATAGAGATCTGCGGCACGTTAAAAGTGTGGATGACAATGTTTGTTGGTGTAGAGGGGGAGGGAAGGAGGGGATGAGGGAACAGTACCAAACTGTTAACTTCCCCAGAACCGAACCCTGGACCTGCGCCTGGCCTGGGAACTGGTCGTGCTGGTTAAAGGAAAGTCCGACTCTTCCAAGTAGACTCGGATAAAAACTCCAGTAATGCTGGACAAGACCTCCGTCGGTTGTCAACGTTGAAAACGGCAGTAATTTACCGGTTTATAGTCATGTGTCCACTTATAACTTGTGAAAAGTGACTCGCAACGATTTCGCTGCAGTGACTGGAAGAGGAACAGTACCGTTTCTCCCCTGTTACCAGTCCTTCCCGAGAAACCGGCCATGTTCCGCTGCCTTCCTTCCTTGAAGCTGACCAGAAAGCAGCTGTACTGGTTTATTTCTGAGGAAGGCGTTCGCTGCCATGTTTACTTCCTTCTGTTGACAGCAGTGGTGAGGTCCCAGTGTGCCTCACAGATTATCCAGACTCTGCTACATTCGCCAAGTTTCGAAGAAAGTTTGCTGAAGCAACACTTAGGAGTTCTTGCCATACACATGATCAGCGATAAAGTGCCGATAAGCACGTTCCAGAAATAAGAGCAATTCAAATGTCGGTTTTCCTCTTTGAGGCTTGGGTGACGCGTTGCTTCCTCGATCGGGCGAACACATGCCTGTCATTCCGCGTGGCTGCCACACATTTCCGCGTTTATATTTTTCCTCTTCTATTGTCTTCTCCTCCTGATTTGAAGTAACCCCACATATAGTCTTGCCACTTCCACATACTCACAGGTCCTCATCCAGGGTTCGGTTCTGGGATGGGTTCTTGAGTGACAGTTTGTCTTTTAGGACGATTATCAAAATTTGTTTTATTCTCATTTCTGTCAGGGATTTTGGGTAAGAGTGACTCCTGCGAAGCCTCTCCCCCCCTCTCCACAATTCTTCTCGTGTCTTTTTTGTTCGGTATGTACATCTGAGAACTATCTATTGCTTATTATAATCTGAATAAACTCGAACCATCATTAGAATCTCAAATCCACAATTTCCGTGCATAATTAGTTTGTTAGCTCCTTGTTCCATAGACCATATTCACGATAAACGTTATGATATAGAGAGAGTCTACAGAACAAACATAGAGCACTTACGTACAACTTAAAAAAAGTGTATAAAAATAGTATTTGTATGGATTCAAGCTGGCCGCTTAGTTTTAAATGACTGATCGTCCATATTCAACAATTCCTCTACGCTACAGAACAAGTTGACATGCAGAAACGTTTATAATCTACATTTGGATACATGTCTGCTGCCTGTCAGACATTTTATTTCCACGGGTAGGGTGTCAGAGTTCTGTAGCTGCATGTTTCACCCCGTTCTGTGCCGAAGTTAGATTCATTAAACAGAAATGTATATTATTTCTCCTTCTGACTTTGTACTTTCGAATATATGTGTTACCCTCGAACTGAGATGGAGACTACAGAAAATTTCGTATGTGAATAAGTTCACTGTGAGGCCGTGGTTAATATGCCCAGCTGCTTGAAGAGTCACCTGCAAGATGTGTGTGTGTGTGTGTGTGTGTGTGTGTGTGTGTGTGTGTGTGTGTACTCCACACATAATTCTAGCTACTTTTTTTGGTGCGATGAATAATTCTTGCCTAAGCGCATTTCCAGCATATTATCCCGTATGACATAAATGAATGAAAATATGCAAAATATGTTAAATTACTAACTTCTATGTCCCCGAATTTGTCAGCTGTTCCTATGGGGAAAAGCAGCCACACCTGAAAGTTTTTGCAGGTATACTGTACAGTTTTTACAGTTTAAGTTTTCGTCAATAAGCACAGCTAAAAACTTACTATTTTCTACGTGTTTGTAACTTATTTTTGGTATTCTAGGTTAGTAGCGAATGGGATATTTTTGACACCACAAAACTCAAAGTATTGCATTTTTTCAAGGTTTAAAACTAGCCCATTTCTGCAAAACCATTTAGTAACGTTCACCAAAGCACTACTTACTATTTTCTGTCATCTCACTACTTTGGTTGGGTTCACAACAATGCTTGTATCATCTGCAAACATGAGTCATTCTGCCTCCTGATTCGAATAAAATGGCAGATGATTAACATAAATCAGGAACAGTCGTGGACCAATGATGGAATCCTGTGGAATATCCACTTTAATTTCTCCTCATGCGGATCATGTGGTGTCCGTCTTTGTATTACTCAAGATATCTTTGCCCGTTCTGTTTCTTAAACCAGGCACTTTCTGAACTTCGTATCCCTTAAAAAATTCAACTTCTCTAATAGAATACTGCGACTGACACAATCAAATGCCTTCGATAAGATCCCAATTAGCGTTATTTTATCGTTTAAATATTTTATTATTGGCTCAGCAAATGTATAAGTAGCTGACTGTACAGGTGGATGACAACCCTGGGGTACATTAATTTCTAAAACATTTTCTAACATGATGTAAAGAGTGACAACTGGTGTTACTTATTGACTTATGCGGAAACATGAGGCCTAACAATGGTATATTTCAGTCTTTCTAGGGAAACATCCTGAGCTAATCATGGATAACGTAAGTGACAAGAATAGTACATGTGCTACGCTCGGCCGTCACTGGTAACGAGGCTGAATCAGCTTCCATCAGAAAACACAACAGACCTCCACCCAACCCTCCAATGAGCTTGACACCACTGACGCCGCAAATGGCGATGGTTTGGGTTCAGTGAAATGCACGCTACAGTGCGCCGGGCTCGGAGCTATCCTTGAAGTAACCTATTTGTAACAGTTCGTTGTGTGACTGTGGTGCCATCTGTTGGTCAAATTGCTACTGCAGATGCAGTACAATGCGCCAGAGCCATACGCCGAAGAAGATGGTCATCTTTGTCGGTAGTGCCACGTGGCCGTCCGGAGCCAGGTGTTCTTCTGACTACCGCTGCGAGCAGTCATGTACAGTTGCTACATTCCTGCCAAGTCTTTTTGCAATATCGTAGAAGAAACATTCAACTTCTCGTAGCCCTGTTACACGGCCTCGTTCAGACTCAATGAGATGTTGATAATGGCGTCTTTGTCGCCTTAGAGGCTTCTTGACTAACAGCAACCCTCCACGTCCAATCTCAGAGGTAACTAACGCTCACGACCATTACAGTGTGTATTTAAAGTAAGCCGGATTTGGATTCTCTTGTTAGCACTACTAGCGCCGTTCTTATGCGACTGGTGAGGAATTTAAACAGACATCGTCTTTCTAATGTAGAATCCCGCCCACCAACTGCTGTTCATGTCGCACAGCTCCGTCAGTATATATCAATTGCAACGAAAGGCCTTTCTTCAAAAACGTGTCTAAATTAAGATGAGTAGTTTTGTTATATTAGACTCCGCAAGATTAGTTGGTGGAATCCACCCTACACGAAACCTGTTATGTCAGTGGTAAGAGGTGGTTCTGACTTTCAATACCTGCTAGTAAAGTTGAATTTCTGAAAGAGAAACCAAATACGAAACTTTAATCACACGAACAAACCGATAAATGTAAGTAAAAGGATCAATATGGAAATGGATAATTTTGAAGTATTTTGTGTATTGGCTGAATGTGCGTTATGTTACATAAGAATCCACATTTCTTATCTAGGAATTAGGTTATGACGAACAAAGCACTTCTCATTTGAAGCAGTCCTTATGGAATAGATCATGGGTGGGCAGACCTACGATTGGTTTCGATCCGGCACGCGGAAGAAACTGTTGGGAGTGAGAAGTGATCGCGTTGTACGTCATCTGTGATGCATTTTCAGATATTAGCCATTCTGTTGTTCGCATTTCTCTAGTTTCGCTTCTGGATAATACAGCTGATATATGTAAGATTCAAACGAGTTAGTCTTTTAAAAATAAATAATTTATTTAGTGTTACAGAAACAACCCATGTCTGTGGTATCAGTCATCAAAAGTATTTTGGACAAATTAAAAAAAAAAACTTGCTAATGGTGTTTGTGAACATTAAGTCACTAAATTACTAACACTCTAATAAGCTGCCTGTGGCCAAAAATCTCAAAGCTGCTCCTAACTGCTTATTGACTGGGAGTGCCTGTTTTGCTGCCAATTTTGTTTTTCTGTCCATCTGTGCATTGAGGAACGTTGCAGATTAGATAGTTGCAGATTAGAACGTTGTAGATGTTGAAACTGAAATAAGTTTATTATGAATTAGCTGCAACCTCATGGTTTTATAGGAATTTATTTTTCCATGACTATATTTCAAGGTGCTTGCCGTCCTTTCTTCAGTTGTTTACATTTATTTATGTGTCATGAAAACTATTTCTGTATCTTAGAGGTCGGGAAACAGGAGCCAAAATTCCAAATGGTGAATAAGATCTTCCACACTGGCTGTTAGAACACTTTTATTAAAAAGTCACTACCAGCTTCGCATCAGCAGAGATGCATCTTCAGATGGAGTTTAAAAATTACGGAATTACGCGAAGGAACTTACCCCCCTTCTAACAGCCGTGTACCGCAAGTCTCTAGAGGAGCAGAAGGTTCCAAATGATTGGAAAAGAGCTCACGTAGTCCCAGTCTTCAAGAAGGGTCGTCGAGCAGATGCGCAAAACCATAGACCTATATCTCTGACGTCGATCTGTTGTAGAATTTTAGAACATGTTTTTTGCTCGAGTATCATGTCGTTTTTGGAAACCCAGAATCTACACTCCTGGCAATTGAAATAAGAACACCGTGAATTCATTGTCCCAGGAAGGGGAAACTTCATTGACACATTCCTGGGGTCAGATACATCACATGATCACACTGACAGAACCACAGGCACACAGACACAAGCAACAGTGCATGCACAATGTCGGCACTAGTACAGTGTATATCCACCTTTCGCAGCAATGCAGACTGCTATTCTCCCATGGAGACGATCGTAGACATGCTGGATGTAGTCCTGTGGAACGGCTTGCCATGCCATTTCCACCTGGCGCCTCAGTTGGACCAGCGTTCGTGCTGGACGTGAAGACCGCGTGAGACGACGCTTCATCAAGTCCCAAACATGCTCAATGGGGGACAGATCCGGAGATCTTGCTGGCCAGGGTAGTTGACTTACACCTTCTAGAGCACGTTGGGTGGCACGGGATACATGCGGACGTGCATTGTCCTGTTGGAACAGCAAGTTCCCTTGCCGGTCTAGGAATGGTAGAACGATGGGTTCGATGACGGTTTGGATGTACCATGCACTATTCAGTGTCCCCTCGACGATCACCAGTGGTGTACGGCCAGTGTAGGAGATCGCTCCCCACACCATGATGCCGGGTGTTGGCCCTGTGTGCCTCGGTCGTATGCAGTCCTGATTGTGGCGCTCACCTGCACGGCGCCAAACACGCATACGACCATCATTGGCACCAAGGCAGAAGCGACTCTCATCGCTGAAGACGACACGTCTCCATTCGTCCCTCCATTCACGCCTGTCGTGACACCACTGGAGGCGGGCTGCACGATGTTAGAGCGTGAGCGGAAGACGGCCTAACGGTGTGCGGGACCGTAGCCCAGCTTCATGGGGACGGTTGCGAATGGTCCTCGCCGATACCCCAGGACCAACAGTGTCCCTAATTTGCTGGGAAGTGGCGGTGCGGTCCCCTACGGCACTGCGTAGGATCCTACGGTCTTGGCGTGCATCCGTGCGTCGCTGCGGTCCGGTCCCAGGTCGACGGGCACGTGCACCTTCCGCCGACCACTGGCGACAACATCGATGTACTGTGGAGACCTCACGCCCCACGTGTTGAGCAATTCGGCGGTACGTCCACCCGGCCTCCCGCATGCCCACTATACGCCCTCGCTCAAAGTCCGTCAACTGCACATACGGTTCACGTCCACGCTGTCGCGGCATGCTACCAGTGTTAAAGACTGCGATGGAGCTCCTTATGCCACGGCAAACTGGCTGACACTGACGGCGGCGGTGCACAAATGCTGCGCAGCTAGCGCCATTCGACGGCCAACACCGCGGTTCCTGGTGTGTCCGCTGTGCCGTGCGTGTGATCATTGCTTGTACAGCCCTCTCGCAGTGTCCGGAGCAAGTATGGTGGGTCTGACACACCGGTGTCAATGTGTTCTTCTTTCCATTTCCAGGAGTGTACTATGTAGGAATCAACATGGTTTCCGGAAACAGCGATCGTGTGAGACCCAACTCACTTTATTTGTTCATGAGACCCAGAAAATATTAGATACAGGCTCCCAGGTAGATGCTATTTTTCTTGACTTCCGGAAGGCGTTCGATACAGTTCCGCACTGTCGCCTGATAAACAAAGTAAGAGCCTACGGAATATCAGACCAGCTGTGTGGCTGGATTGAAGAGTTTTTAGCAAAGAGAACACAGCATGTTGTTATCAATGAAGAGACGTCTACAGACGTTAAAGTAACCTCTGGCGTGCCACAGGGGAGTGTTATGGGACCATTGCTTTTCACAATATATATAAATGACCTAGTAGATAGTGTCGGAAGTTCCATACGGCTTTTCGCGGATGATGCTGTAGTATACAGAGAAGTTGCAGCATTAGAAAATTGTAGCGAAATGCAGGAAGATCTGCAGCGGATAGGCACTTGGTGCAGGGAGTGGCAACTGACCCTTAACATAGACAAATGTAATGTATTGCGAATACATAGAAAGAAGGATCCTTTATTGTATGATTATATGATCGCTCAACAAACACTGGTAGCAGTTACTTCTGTAAAATATCTGGGAGTATGCGTGCGGAACGATTTGAAGTGGAATGATCATATAAAATTAATTGTAGATAAGGCGGGTACCAGGTTGAGATTCATTGGGAGAGTCCTTAGAAAATGTAGTCCATCAACAAAGGAGGTGGCTTACAAAACACACGTTCGACCTATACTTGAGTATTGCTCATCAGTGTGGGATCCGTACCAGATCGGGTTGACGGAGGAGATAGAGAAGATCCAAAGAAGAGCTTCGCGTTTCGTCACAGGGTTATTTGGTAACCGTGATAGCGTTACGGAGATGTTTAACAAACTCAAGTGGCAGACTCTGCAAGAGAGGCGCTCTGCATCGCGGTGTAGCTTGCTCGCCAGGTTTCGAGAGGGTGCGTTTCTGGATGAGGTATCGAATATATTGCTTCCCCCTACTTATACGTCCCGAGGAGATCACGAATGTAAAATTAGAGAGATTCGAGCGCGCACGGAGGCTTTCAGACAGTCGTTCTTCCCGCGAACCATACGCGACTGGAACAGGAAAGGGAGGTAATGACAGTGGCACGTAAAGTGCCCTCCGCCACACACCGTTGGGTGGCTTGCGGAGTATAAATGTAGATGTAGATGTAGATGTAGGTCTTAAAATTGATGTGTAGTACCATAAAGCGCCATATATCAATGAGAGCAGAGCACGCACAGGCTTTTTAAATAGCCATGGCGCGACAAAGTGATTGCGTAGAGCCAAGTCAATCGTTCATCGTCAAGATAAAAACAGATATGACGCTAAAAGGGGTTGTCTATCATTAAAATGACTGGGATTGCGCTGCACCTATAAGTGATAGGAAGACGGTTAAACCTATTCAGATTTTAACTCCCGAATAATTATGGGAACTAACTAAAAACTCCACATTAACATGTCTTAACTTCGGCAGGCAAGTATAATAGAGACTCGAATGTCTTACCACGTCATAGGCAGCATAGGACTGTGCGCGGCTCAAGCGTAAACTGTACGGATGGGCCAGTACTATGAGCCAAGTGGGATGCAGCGTAATGTTTTAATTTCTTTTGCAGATCACCTGAAGATGCAGCTCTACTGATGCGAAACCGGTCGCTATTGTTTAATAAAAGTATTTTAACAGCCAGTGCAGAAGATTTTATTCACCACATTTCTCTACTACCGACATTTCAGAATTTTGCAGTGGAAGTTTTAAGACAGCTATTGTGAAACGTCGTAAATAAAGAAACAATGTTCACGACAGGTAAATGAATGTAAACGTCTGAAGATGGGGTACTCATAAAATGAGGTTAGCCTAAAAAATACGAATTTTGAGGCATAATGTTTTGGTGTGGCGTGTCGAGAAAGCGGGTGTCATTCATGCCATTCACATTGGTGCGATATGCCGTAAAATATTAACGTCACGGGCTATGTAGATCTGACTTTATGCACTAGGAGCGCTGCTGTATCTTCGCATGACGAGACAGCTCCTAAGCCTTAAGTGTTTGAATTAGGCTTGTTGGTCCCCAAAGGTTGCTCATGCCTGGAATAGTTCGATTGGTGGCAATCGATCTAGGATTTATGAAAAGTGCAGAGAGTTAAACAGTTATATCATACACTACTTACATTATCTATGACGACGATTGGTGCGCAAACACTGTCTCCATGTACGTGTACACCATAATTACTCTACCACGCAAACATTTGAGGGTTACACTCGTCTGGTATGAGACGTTCCCAAGTGGAGGGGAGGGGGGGGGGGGTGTCCACTGGGGGCCGAACGGCACACAATAACCCTGTGTGGGACGGCGGTGGGGTGGGTGGACTGCTGTGGCCTGTTGTGGGGTTGTGAACCACTGAGGGCTACTGCGGGACGAAGCCTCTCGTCGTTTCTAGGTCCCCGGGTTAATACACAATACACGTACATTATCGCAGATTATCCGTGGCCATAGTTAATGTTTACCGTCAAGGATATACATACCCACCATCTCTTTGAAAAAAAATGACCTTTCGCAAACTGAATTCGCATCCTCTCCTGCCACACAGCGGGACGCATTAGTTCGATATTAACTTGAAGAAATCCAGAACACGTACTGGATACTGCCTATCCATAGCTGTTTGACATGGAATCTCAATAATGTTTCGCTGTTCGCCTCGTACGTTCTTGCGACTGAAGATGACAGAGGGCTCTGGGTTCTAAAAGCTTTCATTGCCGCTATATCTTCAATGTACTATATTTTTTCTCATGTCAAAAATATGAAGATAGAAGGCATTTTCATGTATCTGAACCTTACCTGTCTGAAAACAAAATATCTTGCATAAATGTCATATAAACTACATTCTCTCAGTTAAATACAGGACAGATCAGGGTCGGCCACTGCGTGCCATACTGCACGCTAGCACGGACTGGTGCACGCTTCCGACTTTGCTCCGTCCTTCTTGAAAGTACTATGTGCAGCATGACACTTAGCATTGCGGTGCGGCGTTTTTCGGTTGCCACGACTTTCTTCTGTTCGGCAGAATGGTGATGTCAGCACTGTTCATAATTCGCTATTTGTTCGTGGTATAACGAAATTTGACAGGTTGTACAAAAAGAGGCAGTCTAGTGATCTACCGTCTTAAGCCATTAACAATGACTGGGGATGACAGACGTCATGGAATGACAGTACAATACGATGCAGGAAGAATTTAATTATTGAGTTGACGATGGAAGAGCCAAAAATTACAATGATCGACAGGTCGGATTCATTGTTCTGTACATTCTGTACATCAACAAGCATTCTCTGCTAAATTTTCAAGCATGGCGCACGAGTTGAAATTGTTGGTATACGAATAGAAAATTTCCTGAAGTCACATGCATTATTACAATACCGGTTGCAACAGTTTTTGATGGAACTGAACGGAGAGTACAGAGCCTTGATATAATACTGCAAAGTAAGTTCGTTACGTCAAGTGTCACCCCTGGAACGATTTGCGACTTAAAACACGCATTATTAAAATTTTGAAGGATAAAAGAAAGCAGGAACGAAGAGGAGAACATCTGGAATGGGCTATTGTTCTCGCTTTTTAAGAGGGATTAGTACACACTGCCCACAGTGAGACATTGTAAGTTGAGACTTATTTCTGACTTGATGCGGATGCATTTAAAAAAATCGCTTTGTGCAAGGGTTAAATTCGGGCAAAAAAAAAAAAAAAAAAAAAAAAAAAACCGGACAGTGCCCTAAGCTCACTGGCGTTAAGGGAAATGCGAGTTTCGAAAAGTTGTCTATACACTTTGAGGATACTACCATTCTTACACATGTTTTCGAGATCGTTTGCTATTTCAGTTCAAAACATCCCTGTGCATGTGCAAGTGGAACTAGTTGATCGGCAATATTAGTTCCATTTAAAAGAGAAATTTTTTAATGTTAAAACTGTCCGGGACCTCCAGGAGTTGTTTTCATCGGGAAGAATTCCGACGTATGCATAGTGGGGTTGCAAAAAATGGTTCAAATGGCTCTGAGCACTATGGGACTTAACTTCTGAGGTCATCAGTCCCCCAGAACTTAGAACTAATTAAACCTAACTAACCTAAGGACATGACACACATCGATGCCCGAGGCAGGATTCGAACCTGCGACCGTAGCGGTCGCGCGGTTCCAGATTGTAGCGCCTAGAACCGATCGGCCACACCGGCCGACATGCGGTTGCAAACATGACAAAATATTGCGATAAAATATGTGTATGAAAGGTTTTTGCGATTATGAAACTAAGCAAGTCACAATTACGTGGCAACCTGAGTGCGAAAATCTGTGAAATTGTCTGCATCTGTTCGTATACCGACAATCTGTACCAGAAAAAATTATATTATGACTTCATTGCACCAAAAATAATTAAATAACGCCGAAAATTTGTTTTGTTTGTGATCTATATAGTTGAGAAATATGAAATATGAAAGCAAGCCATATATACTGCGACTGCATTGCCATTTAAATGCGGTGCGTTCACAGTTTCCCTTTTTTATGCCCCCCTCACTCTCAGTCACGACGTGGCAGTCAGGGAAGTGTGCAGCCAGGTGAAAGAGCTATGCACGTGTGCAAGAGCACTACTCGCAAGCCGAATTCTTGCCGTCCATCGCACAGGTAATAGGTAGGCCTACCCAGCATAAAGTGGAAGCATTAGTATGTTTGCTGACCAGAGCGTGTCCAATGCGCAAACTAGAGTCAAATGACACCCTTGCTGGGCAAACTAGATCCAAAGAACCCCTTGTTTCCCCTATGATAACCAATTCTGGTATGCTCCTGTGCCTATGCCAACACATATCACCGAGCCTACACCTCTACACAGCCCATATACTGTCCCAATGCAACTTCAAATTACTCTCTGTTCCAGATAATGAAATTTGTCCCGCTATTTATCCATCTTTCCAACTTCGATTCCTCCCTACCAAACCCACTTCCTCCTCTCCTCTCTCCATCCTTTCTCCCCTTGCTGCTACACCCATTCCTGCTCACTCACCAGACTCCTATTATCTTTCTGTCGATCTGTTATCCATCCCAACACCTACCTTCATCTCCCCATCGATACTACCCAATATTTATATTCAGACCGTTCACCCTACGCAACACTTTTCTGTCTCCAAATCTTGCCCCTCCCTCTTGCCCCCTCCCCCACTGCATGTCCTCCAGCTTTTTAATGAAACTACAGTGTTCTTTTCAAAAAGAACATCACCGTTTCTGCAACATATTTTTAGTAAATAGTTTTGTATGGGAATGCAGACTTCCTCGGCGAATACCACTGATGAAATCTCTCAGCCGAGTCGCGGCGTTGTGTTGTCACAACATTTCCACAAGTTTCCAACTCATCGAAACGTAAAGACAACACGACGTCACTACCTGATAAGATTTCATCACATAATTTTTTTCTTTAACATTTAGTCTTTCGATTTTAGTTCAAACAACAATGGGAATCAAGTGTTTAATGTTACGTAAGACCCCTCCCCTCCCTCCCCCCCAAATTCACTTTTTTATAGATTTTAAAAACACTTGGTAATCTTTTCACCTGTTAATCATTTTTCCTTTGCCTTTACTTATATCTTTGAAGCTTTTGGCTTTAGAACGGGACGTTATACTGCTAGTAACCCCCCGCCCCCTCTGCCCATATTGGGGCAAGGCAAATGAAATAAAAATAAAGGCAAATATATGTTTGATGATTAATAAACAGAGTTTTTCGACAGTTTTCAATTTCATTTTGTAGCAAATTGTGTTTCCTTTCGTCCACCTCTATTGCATATAATTCCATATAATAATTCCAAAACCACCACGAATGCTGAAGTGGTACTGATACAATATTTTATGCTTCCTCTCCATAAAATTAGACTAATACGGCGTCAATATGTCTGTTTTTAGTCGATAAATTGAAAACTTAATTTACTTCAACAGCAAGTATTGCTCACTTGACATTGATTGTATCCACATACATGGAATCGGTTTTAAAGATGCTTTTCTATAAAAAATATGAGAAAGACAGCCAATTACCAATGCGACGCAATGTTCTTCAGTTGGATGACGTTTCATGCTTGGATGTGAAACAAGTAGATTACATTCATACATCGAAAGAACTAGTCACATTCAAAGAAGACGTAGTCATTGTGAGGTGAAGAAATATGATGATGTCTCTCCAGTGTCAGGTGAACATTATCTCTAAGAAGCATCTGTCTTTTCTTACCAACCATGAAGTAGCGCTCCATGTAGCAACTCTTCCGTGAAATCGAGTCATATCACTAACAAACGCATGTTACAAGATAATTTCTACATTAACTGCTGAATACTTGTTATGTACTCTCTAGAGCTCTGGTGTAATGTCTGAATGACATTGTGGGTCAAAAAAATCCGCCTTCAGCCACCTTTTTATTTTATTTATTTGACAGCAGAGAACCGAGCGAGGTGGCGTAGTGGTTAGCACGCCCGACACGCTTTTGGGAGGACGATGGTTCAAATCCGCGTCCGGCCATCTTGATTTCGGTTTTCCGTGGTTTCCCTATATGGCTTCAGGCAAATGCCGGGATGGTTCCTCTGTAATGGCACGGCCGACTTCGTTTCCCATCCTTCCCTAATCCGGTGGCACCGATGACCTCGCTGTTTGGTTCCCTTACCCAAATCAACCAACCAACTAGGAGAGAAATTCAATGTTGCCGAGGCACTTATTTATTTATTTATTACTTATTTATATATTTATATTTATTTACGTCCACGCCAGTACCATGCAGCGTCTGGTCTTCTGCTTAATGTTTATGTCGCCCAGATCTCCTGAACTATGTCTCGTACAATGATATAATTTTGTAGGTACATTCAGGCAGCACATGTGAATACCATCTGCGAAATTTATTGTGAACAAAGTTAGTAGCAAAGAAGTAATAAGTTTAAAAGCCATGCATGATGCGGCAGTTTTTCATTCATCTCACTACGTGCACAATCACGTAACTATGTAGTCACATTCAGTACTATATGTGCATACCGTCTGCAAAATGTATCGCGAATACCGATAGTAGTAAAGAAGTATTAAATTATAACATCTTAGCTGATGCGGTAGTTTTACTGTATGAACAGTGGAAAAGTAGTAAGCGATCAATTTTTTTCCTTTCATCGTTTTGTCGGAGTTGTCAGGGAGAAGAAATTTAGTAAAGGTTTGAAATTATGTGTAAAGTTTGATGCATGTAGCTAAGTGCTGTCATTCTCAAATACTGAATGAGTCAGGGAATTAACCCGTCGCGGTCTACGCTTCTTTTTCATCTCCGCCCCCACCCCTTTGATAGGTAGGTAGTTCTAAGCTTCACAACGATCTTTGGCTGACAGTAAGCTATAGTACTAAGTTTGGTTGCAATCGATCCAATGGGTTTGGGAGGAGATGTGGAACATACATACCCATACAATTCACACATTTTTTATAATGTGCATGGCTTCATCATCAAATGGAACCTACTGAAAGTAACTGTCGAGGCCGAAAGGGTACATTTTACATAAAATACTTTCAAAGAGTCCGTATTATAATCCATAAAACACAGGATGTCGGCATAAAGCGAGCGGTTCTAGGCGCTTCAGTCTGGAAGCGCGCGACCGCTACGGTCGCTGGTTCGAATCCTGCCTCGGGCATGGATGTGTGTGATGTCCTTAGGTTAGTTAGGTTTAAGTAGTTCTAAGTTCTAGGGGACTGATGACCTCAGATGTTAAGTCCCGTAGTGCTCAGAGCCATTTTGTCGCCATAAAGCACCACACTAACATATTTCCGCAGACACATGAAAACAAGTCAAAAACTGACATTACTTCGGGGAGAATATACAAGCACCTGATGATGAAACAATTTGCTTCGAACGACATATTACGAAATAAATAAATTAAATATAACTATGATTGAAGGCCGATGTATTGACGCAAACAACCACTTAATTCACAGTCACAGTCGAGAACCAGTAAAGTAAAAATTGTAGCAGCATCTTTTGTTGTAACTCTATCGTAGTATCTTTTACTACAATTCGATGCTTTGTTGGCAGCGGGGCACAACGTGGAGTGAGGCGACACACAGCACCACATTATTTTCCGCTTCACCCGGGGGCCAGTTTTTATAGTTAAATTGTTAGCTTTCTCTATCTTAGATAATTAGAGACGTAAAAGTTGGAACCTTCTATCCCACACTGAGGAAGTGAAGGATCCGGTCGTGTTGTTTTTCGGAAAAAACTAAATAATACGACTTTTTAGAATTTAGACTATCCGGACTAGGACATCTGGTCTACTTCGGGCGTCAATTCTTCTAAACGAAAATTAATTTCCGTAAATGCGGAAATAGATTGTAATCAATGTCTTATACTAAAAACAATTTACTTCACAAACGAGAAAAACTGTTCGACATTTTCACAATGCACCGAGAAAGATGTACCAACAATTTTCTCTGCGATAAAATCCTCTGCGCCTCAAGATTTCAGTGGTTCTATCACCTAAAAATGTTATATTATAGAGTAGTTGCTTAACCCTGTAACTCTACATCAGGACAGAATAATTATAAAAGGTATTTTACAGCGCTAAGCCATCAGATAAAATAAACATACTGTGAATGAGTTCCGTATCTACTTTCTTACGCTGTAATCAGTACAATGCGTCAGTCCTTCGCATTATCGAACTTCCACCTCGAGGTTCTGTATCGAACGCTTCCTTATCTGAAAAGGTCACTTACGTCATCTCTCTGTGCGCAAATTCCACGCAATTATCCACAGACAAGTGATACGCTGTATACATGCAGAGATTTCAAATGCCGCAACTAAATCTGCCCCGTGTGCTTCAACTTAACATATTGCTTTCCCAGAAGTATATTTGAAAACTATGCTTTTGCTCCATACAAGTTTTAGTGGTTTAGCCGACGCCACCATGGAGAATCCATTGCAATGGAGTAATCACGTACAGAAGAGAGATGAATAGCGTACAATCGAAACGCATACCTGAAATCTTGCCTCCAGTTTATTTGTTCGTTAGATAGAACGTTGACTGGTGCACGTACAATAAACCAGAAACTGTCTATTAGACGCTTCCAAAGGAAACAATATAGCGGTTTCATAGACATTGGCTGTCACTTTGACCACTAAGGAGAGCCAGACCCATTGGAGAATCTCGTCCATCCTTAACAGTTGGCATAAGACATTCCGCAATGGCCGCTTCCCATTGTATTCTTAACACCAAACAATCGTCAATAGGCAACACTGTAAAAGCAGACTCGTTGAAAGACGTTACATGTTTACTTTGGTTTGTAGTATAGGTTCTGTGCTCTACAAATATATACACTGCCTGATCAAAAGCATTTGGACACGCCTATGTAATACGGAATTGACTACTAGGTACAATACTGGCCATTAAAATTGCCACACCAAGAAGAAATGTGGATAATAAACGGGTATTCATTGGACAAATATATTATACTATAACTGACATGCGATTACATTTTCAAGTAATCTGGGTGCATAGATCCTGAGAATTCAGTACCCAGAACTACCACCCCTGCCGGCAATAATGGCCTTGATACTCCTGGGCATTGAGTCAAACAGAACTTGGATGGCGTGTACAGATACAGCTGCCCACGCAGCTTCAACACGATACCACAGTTCATCAAGAGTAGTGACTGGCGTATTGTGACGAGCCAGTTGCTCGGCCGCCAGTGACCAGACGTTTTCAGTTGGTGAGAGATCTGGAAAATGTGTTGGCCAGGGCAGCAGTCGAACATTTTCTGTATCCAGAAAGGCCCGTACAGGACCTGCAACATGCGGTCGTACATTATCCTGCTGAAATTTAGGGTTTCGCAGGGATCGAATGAAGGGTAGAGCCACGGGTTGTAACACATTTTAAATGTAACGTCCACTGTTCAAAGTGCCGTCAATGCGAACAAGAGGTGACCGAGACGTGTAACCAATGGCACACCATACCATCACGCCGGTCGATATGCCAGTATGGCGATAACGAATACACGCTTCCAATGTGCGTTCACCGCGATATCGCCAAACACGGATACGACCATCATGTTGCTGTAAACAGAACCTGCATTCATCCGAAAAAATGACGTTTTGCCATTCGTGCACCCAGGTTCGTCGTTGTGTATATCATCGCATGCGCTCCTGCCTGTGATGTTGCGTCAAGGGTAACCGCAGACACGGTCTCCGAGCTGATAGTCCATCCTGCTGTAAACGTCGTCGAACTGTTCGTGCAGATGGTTGTTGTCTTGCAAACGTTCCCATCTGTTGACTCAGGGATCGAGACGTGGCTGCAAGATCCGTTACAGTCACGCGGATGAGATGCCTGTCATCTCGACTGTTAGTGGTACGAGGCCGTTGGGATCCAGCACGGCGTTCCGTATTACCCTCCTGACCCCATCGATTCCATATTCTGCTAACAGTCATTGGGTCTCGACCAACGCGAGCAGCAATGTCGCCTACGATAAACCGCAATCGCGATAGGCTACAATCCGACCCATCAAAGTCGGAAACGTGATTGTACGCATTTCTCCTCCTTACACGAGGCATCACAACAACGTTTCACCAGGCAACACCGGTCAACTGCTGTTTGTGTGTGCGAAATCGGTTGGAAACTTTCCCCATGCGAGCACGTTGTAGGTGTCGCCACCGGCGCCAACCTTGTGTGAATGCTCTGAAAAGCTAATCATTTGGATATCACACCATCTTCTTCCTAACGGTTAAATTTCGCGTCTGTACCACGTCATTTTCGTGGTGTAGCATTTTAATGGCCAGTAGTGTAGATGTAGAAGTAGATGTAGAAAAGTAGGCGGGGAGAATTATGGTTCAGCAGGGACACAGTAACAGCAGAATCGGTTGGTCGGGAGAGGTCAGTGACTTCGGACGTGGTCTAGTCACTGAATGTCACCGGAATAACAAATCCATTAGGGACATTTGAGCTCTTCCAGAAGAACTCAGGTCCACCGGTGGTGTAATGTGAAGGAACATCCACTCTAAATTAAGACCACATAGGCCTCATGTATCGAAGCACAAGGACCGTCGAGCATTAAGGAGGGTGGTTGTAAAAAAAGTCGCATGAAATCAGCGGAAGGAATCACTCATCAGTTTGCAAAGTGCTTTTAGCAGTCCACCTAGCACACTGACTGTGCATGGAGAGTTAAAAACAATGGGGTACAGTGATTGAGCAGCTCCTCGTGAGTCACACATTTATGTAGGCGAAGCTAAGCCATGCCTGAGGCGGTGTAAAGAGCAAAGCCACTGGAGTGGATGACTGGAAACGAGCGACTGGAAGTGATGAACCACGGTATACCACGTGGCGATCCCACGGGACGGTTCGGGTTTGGCTAATGCCTGGGGAACTTTACCTGCCAACATGCAGTCAACAGTGCAATATGCAGGAGGTGTTACGTTATGAGGATGTATTTTTGCAGTTGGCTTGTAGTACCCTTATTGCGCTTAGGAAAATGCTAAATGCAGAAGGATATGCGCACGTCTTACACTAGAGGAACCGTTCAGAGATGATGATCAGCATGGCAGTGCACCCTATCATAAATCAGCATCTGTGGGACAAGTGTTCGTGGAGAGTAACATTCCTTGAATGGACTGGCCTGCCCAGAGTTCCGTTCCGAACCCAGTGGAACACCTTTGGGTGAGACAAAATGTCGACTCTGCTTGAGATCCCAGCGTCCAACAGCACTGTCTTCTCTGATTTCTGCTCTTGAGGAAAACTGGGCTGCCATTTCTTTACAGACATCCAGACATCTTACTGAAAGTGCCCACAGCGGAGTTCAAGTCGTCATGAAGGAGAAGGGTGGACACACCTCATGTCAATGTCCACCAGTAGCTGTCAAGATGCCTGTCATTAGGATGTGGAATATCACAGATATTCACTGATAACCTGGTAATCAGACACTACTGGAATATTTGTCTTTGTTACGCACATTCTCTAGCATGCGTCCACATTTAAAGACAATTGTCGTTAAACAGTTTTTATGTTGCTGAGCAACAGTCATACAATATTTTTTAAAAGAGCACACCGCTATTTGACTGTTTTATCGTTTATTTAAATATAACCCAAGTTTCTGCTATTAAGTCTGTTTCAAGTATTTGCCAAAAGCAAAAATTGCATACAGTAAGAAGAAGTAAAATTTCAAAAGATTAAAATGTCTTAAACAACGAACGTAAATTGGTGTGTAATTACGAAACACGTACTTACATTTTATGTCTTTAACATAGATTGCAGGGCACGTAACATGTTGTCATTGAGAGTTGGCCATAAATTAAGGAAAATATTGGCTGTCCACAAAATGCCAGATGTAAAATCATCATTTGATAAGATTTCAATAAATAATAGTGGGAACACGTCATATTTAGTAAAAACAGGTTTACTATGAAAGTCGTTTTAAGGACATGTGCTCATCTTCTGTTTACCAACGTAAGTCTGTTTTTAGTGAATATGTCGTGCTCCCACGATAATTTACTGATGTGTTACGAGATGGTGATTTTACATCTAGCATTTCGTAGAGAGTTAATGTTTTTCTTAATTTATGGCTAACTTTGAACTTGACAACATGTTAAGTGTCATGAAATATATGTTAAAGACATAAAATTTGAGTACATATTACGTTATTATACACCAATTTATATTCATTGTTTAAAACATTTTACATCTTTTGAAATTTTACGTCGTCTTACTGTACGCAATTTTCGCTTTTAGCAAATACTTGAAAACGGCGTAAAAGGCCGAAACCTGGACTGTACTTAAATAAACAATAAAACAGTCAAATGGCGGTGCGTTCCATACGAGATAAAAGAATTCTCATTGATTACATCTCGTGGAAATTTTGTCCAATTTTTTCTGGATTTCCTTAGGATTGTCCAACGGCGATACTTTCCTGTAGACAACAAAATCGCCGGCGAACTATATACATCACTAAGAACCTCACCATTCTTCACAGGGCAGAACACTGAATGTTCTTGAAGGAACAGATTCTAGCACTAACGTCTACTACCACAATATAGATAAGCCGAAAATGCTACTCATATGAAAGGAATTTAATTTGACCGTGAACATGTGCTAAAGGAAAAGCTATCAGGCTATTCTCGATTAACCAAATAATTGCCGAATTAGCGAGAATCGAGCCAAGGTTCTGGCAGTTATAAAGTAAACTGTAATCATGTAAATGGGAAAACGATCGCCAGCTCAATTACGCAAAGTGGACCGAGGATTTACACTCCTCATTAAGAAAATTGACTACATTATATGATGTTGCTCGGTACTAAAATTCTGTTTTGCTAATAGGATACGAAACAGTAGCACAATCCTGCAAGCCTTGGAACAGAAGTTTGCCATGAGCAACATATATAGAATCTTAAAATTGTTCTGGCAACAAACTGTCTCTCACTAACATACTCTTACTGTATTCATCACCAGAAAGCTAATATTCATTACAAGGAGTAACTGCATGTGTAAGGAACACAACTAATTTGACTGTTGAAAAACATCATCATGAAATTGTGCTTTAAGCTGTTATATCAACGGAACTGATTTCTATATGTTTTCTTGGGGAACATTTGCTTCTTTGCTTGCAGATCATAAATGGAACATGGGATCCCAGAATCTGTAATTGTCTGAACAGTTGTAGCTAGTTTAAACAACGAGAAAGCAGTTAAAATGGTAGCTGCGCTTTATAATTATTTTTAAAGTAATGATGCTGTCACTATGGCTCAACTTTTAGCACGGGGGCTCAGAAACTATTCTATTAGTTGACTGCGACCAGAACTGAACACTTATGGCAAGGCACAATGTGCAACTACTTTTAAATACAAGTACATGTATATAAACACTTTTACTAACTTGTGAGGCAGGCATTCATTAAGTTGGCCCTTAGACAGCAATGGCCAGTAATCACTTATTATGATCACTGTTTTATTTAGTTATTTTTAATACTAAATAGAGATTTTAATAGGAATGGATTTTAAGTAAAGTAGTTCTTTTCTTTGCATCTACACTTATTCATAGGTTTAGTTATTCACTTATGAAAATTTACGTAGAGTATTTCGGAAAAAAACTAACTGAACGCTTAAGGAATTTACTACTCAACAGAAGTTGAACTATTGAAGTAATGAATACGTTGCAGTTCAACAAAATAGAACACTCGGGTATACTTAATCATTAGGAAAGAAATCCCGTCTAGGAACATGATAGACTGATTCAGGGTTCTCAATACAAAGTTGAACTAAAAGCAACTATTATTTCCGAATAAAGCAAATAACTGGCTCACTTGAGTAGATACAGTTCTAAATTGTTACTTGAGATGCAGGTAGTAGCTGTGCGATCTTCTGTGACTCAAGTAAAGGCGACATTATGAGAAATCAGGACTTCAGTCCTAGTGATGGCTGAAAATCTACGTCGGATTGGGATTCGAACCTGTATGCTCTGCTTCCCGAGAACGGTTGCCTAATCGCTTTGGACATCTGGACACACTTCCCAGCCACCCCAAATTCTCAAGCTGTCACATGTCGGTTTTGCTCCCCCCCTCCTCCCCCCCCCCTCCCATGCATTAGCCCCACTGCTCGTAGCATTCGCTAAGTCGTGCGGTTCTAGGCGCTTCAGTCTGGAACCGCGTGACCGCTACGGTCGCAGGTTCGAATCCTGCCTCGGTCATGGATGCGTGTGATGTCCTTAGGTTAGTTAGGTTTAAGTAGTTCTAAGTTCTAGGGGACTTATGACCACAGATGTTGTCCCATAGTGCTCAGAGCCATTTGAACCATTCGCTAAGTCCCGCAGGGATTCGATAGTTATGCCGCATCCGCAATGAAAGTACCTAAAGCCGCCACTGCCCATGTTTATATAGATATGTGGTGTGACATGTCCGACAGGATAGGCGCCAATGGTGGTACAAATGCCGCAAAGAGACTATATTACAAGAAATCAGGACTTCGACCGCCTATAGGCACTGAAACAAAACAATGGTGAATGTTGAAAATTGTGCCGGACCGGGATTCGAACCCGGATGCTCTACTTCTCTAGAAAAGTTGCCGTAACCGCTTCGGCCTTTCAATGCTGTAGGCTGCTGAAGTCCTGATTTCTCGCAATATAGTTTGTTTAGGGACGCTATACCACCAGTGAAGACTGTTCTGTCGGACATGGCCCACAGATCAGACATCACATATACAGGGTGGTCCATTGATAGTGACGGGGCCATATATCTCACGAAATAAGTGTCAAACGAAAAAACTACAAAGAACGAAACTCGTCTTGCTTGAAGGGGGAAACCAGATGGCGCTATGGTTGGCCCGCTAGATGGCACTGCCATAGGTCAAACGGATATCAACTGCGTTTTTTAAAATAGGAACCCCCATTTTTTTCGTATTCGTGTAGTACGTAAATAAATGTGAATGTTTTAGTTGGACCACTTTTTTCGCTTTGTGATAGATGGCGCTGTAATAGTCACAAACGTATAAGTACGTGGTATCACGTAATATTCCGCCATTGCGGAAGGTATTTGCTTCGTGATACATTACCCGTGTTAAAATGGACCGTTTACCAATTGCGGAAAACGTCGATATCGTGTTGACGTATGGCTATTGTGATCAAAATCCACAACGGGCGTGTGCTATGTATGCTGTTCGGTATCCTGGACGACTTCATCCAAGGGTCCGGACCCGTTCGCCGGATAGTTACGTTATTTAAGAAAACAGGAAGCGTTCAGCCACCTGTGAAACGTCAACCACGACCTGCAACAAATGATGATGCCCAAGTAGCTGTTTTAGCTGCAGTCGCGGCTAATCCGCACATCAGTAGCAGACAAATTGCGCGAGAATCGGGAATCTCAAAAACGTGGGTGTTGAGAATGCTACATCAACATCGATTGCACCCGTACCATGTTTCTATGCACCAGGAATTGCATGGCGACGACTGGGCACAAGAGAAATTACAGGACGATGACAGATTTTTTGCACGCGTTCTATTTAGCGACGATGCGTCATTCACCAAGAGCGGTAACGTAAACCGGCATAATATGCGCTATTGGGCTACGGAAAATCCACGATGGCTGCGACAAGTGGAACATCAGCGACCTTGGCGGGTTAATGTACGGTGCGGCATTATGGGAGGAAGGATAATAGGCCCCTATTTTATCGATCGCAATCTAAATGGTGCAATGTGTGCTGATTTCCTACGTAATGTTCTACCGATTTTACTACAAGATGTTTCACTGCATGACAGAATGGATCTGCTGTCGTGATCCACCGACAACGCCTGACAACATGCGTCAGCGCATTATCAATGCATGTGCGAACATTACGGAAGGCGAACTACTCGCTGTTCAGAGGAATGTCGTTACACGTATTGCCAAATGCATTGAGGTTGACGGACATCATTTTCAGCATTTATTGCATTAATGCGGTATTTACAGATAATCACGCTGTAACAGCATGCGTTCTCAGACATGATAAGTTCACAAAGATACATGTATCACATTGGAACAACCGAAATAAAATGTTCAAACGTACCTACGTTGCGTATTTTAATTTAAAAACCTACCTGTTACCAACTGTTCGTCTAAAATTGTGCCCCATATTTTTGTGACTATTACAGCGCCATCTGTCACAAAGCGAAAAAAGTGGTCCAACTAAAACCATATTTCTTTACGTACTACACGAATATGTAATAAAGAATGGGGGGGGGGGGGTTCCTGTTTAAAAAGACGCAGTTCATATCCGTTTGACCTACGACAGCACCATCTAGCGGGCCAACCATAGCGCCATCTTGTTTCCCCCTTCAAGCTAGACAAGTTTCGTTCTTTGTAGTTTTTTCGTTTGACGCTTATTTCGTGAGATATTTGGCCCGGTCACGATCAATGGACCACCCTTTAAAGACAAGGTATAGGTGGAAAACGTACTCATGGTTCTTGACGTAAAAAAGGCTCTCAAAAATAACTTCTTGACGTCAGACTTTTGTGATTAACAGCGAGCCAATAAATACCATAAGTAATCCGCCAACAATCTTCCACATCCGAGGCATTATTACTCAGTTTTTTTTTTTTCATTGTCTCCTTCAACTTACATGATGTGAACAGTTCGCATGCTAGCTGCCGACTGTCTGTACTAGAAGGACTCCTCGCGCTTCTGCCGCCAAAGCGACCTTCTTTTCTATTCCCGTCATGCGGAACTCGTAGTGGAGGGACTTCCATCCAGGTTTTACGTAATTACAAACTTACCTGCGCTATACATGATTCACTCCTACAAATACTAGTTTAACGGAACAGCATTTACACGGAACATAAATTACGAAATTACGGGAACATTAATTATGATGAGACAAATTAACAAGAAATATGAATTAGCATATACATAGATGTTTAACCAAAGAACACGGTTACGCACATGTAACATTAAGCGTCAGAAGACAAATACATCGTGTGATACAGGTATAGTCGATACTGGACAAAAGTGTTACAGGATATATCCACTGAGATGGCGACACACGCGGACGGCATCCTTAATTCACAGACTGAGCTACGCAATAAGAAGTATATACAGAACTTCAACAACGGTTTAACCAGGTAAGCTCAGGTTGGAGTTTTCTCAGTATCCTGGATACAATTTGACTAAACACTGATACCGATATGTCAGTAAATCCTTAGCTCTGGTTCTGGGTTTCAGCCTCATTACGCAGTCGATTTCATTAACATCCATCTTGATCAGTGTTGTACAGTAGACACAGGTTTTATTTAAATTTACATCCATCTTGCTCAGTGTTGTTCGTAAGATATTTCATCACTTTTTGTCTTTTTATATATTCTATCCAGGTACTCTATTGGTCCAAATTCGGTATTTGATGTAAATTGTGAGTGCATGCCAGAGATCTTTTCAGGTATGCTCTTAGAGGTAATCGTACTGTGAGACTCTTTGCTTGACCAACAGCCCCATGTTTACGTGCTGCGACAGTAGTTTTCGATACGACCAGGTAATCTCGCTAGTACTTCGCACAAAAAAATGGTTCAAATGGCTCTGAGCACTATGGGACTTGAATGTGGGGTCGTCAGTCCCCTAGAACTTAGTTCTACTTAAATCTAATTAACCTAAGGTGAAACGTCCCCTTAGAAAAAATAGTGAATTACTGTGCTGGTAAATCCCTTACGTTATTTGATTTTCAAACAGCTGAGCAGAACTGAACGTACTCAGACATTTCGCTCTTTACCTATTCTGATCGACACTAAACTGACACACAATATTTTTAGCGCAACGCAATCTGACTTTCAAAAATCCGTACAAAAGATTGGCCCTGCCTAACATTAACCTATACCTTTCACAAATCACTTACCTCACAAAATCTTCGTTACTCGAACTACTGCAATACAGCGAGCGCCACTACTGCCAGCTACATAAAAGATTCAAACTACTGAAGGCACTAACTACTGATAGGCATAGTTAGCAAAAAAAAGATTTTAATAGAGAACAAACAATGTATTTTCCTTAATAGTGTTCAAAAATCATAATATATATAGCAGTTCATGACATCCATTCTTACAAATGTACTGTTTCTGATGGACACACGTCCAGATCATCCGCTCTCAAAAGTCCGCCATCTCACTTCGCCACATCCACCGCTGCTTGCGGCTCACCTCCAACTGCGCAACGCTACACGCTGTTGACATCCAGCTGCCCAACACTACAATAGCAAACAACAATGCAAACCAGCCACAGACTGCACACAGTGATTTTCATACAGAGCGCTACATGTCGTTACCAATATAAAAACCTAAACAGCCTACTTACAAAGGACATCACACACATCAATGCCCGTGGCAGGATTCGAACCTGTCTCGCGGTTCCAGACTGAAGCGCCTAGAACCGCTCGGCCAAACCGCCCGGCGAGTTCGCACACGTCTCACGCAGCTGATAGATGAAACTGTATGATGACGGTGTTTACGTGAATGTTAAAGATTTGGTCATTATCATTTCCTTAAGCGTTTCACAGTTTTAATTAGCAACACGTGCACGCGGCGACCTGTATGCTGCAGAGGTAAGACACTTTGTTCTTATAGTGAGATAATGGAACATACCGTAGTCATGTAGGCGTGATTATGTATTAGGTTATAATTAGTTCGCCGCACTGTCCTGGCGGATACGTTCGTCATGCGTCCACCATTGATTTCTGCGGTTATTTCATGAAGTGTTGCCTTTCTGATAGCGCTGACAAGTCCACGCAAACGCCGCTGCTCTGGTTCTACATCTACATCTACATCGACATCTACATCTATACTCCGCAAGCCACCTGACGGTGTGTGGCGAAGGGTACCTTGAGTACCTCTATCGGTTCTCCCTTCTATTCCAGTTTCGTATTGTTCGTGGAAAGAAGGATTGTCGGTATGCCTTTGTGTGGGCTCTAATCTCTCTGATTTTATCCTCATGGTCTCTTCGCGAGATATACGTAGGAGGGAGCAATATACTGCTTGACTCCTCGGTGAAGGTATGTTCTCGAAGCTTCAACAAAAGCCCGTACCGAGCTACTGAGCGTCTCTTATGCAGAGTCTTCCACTGGAGTTTATCTGTCATCTCCGTAACGCTTTCGCGATTACTTAATAATCCTGTAACGAAACGCGCTGTTCTCCGTTGGATCTTCTCTATATCTTCTATCACCCCTATCTGGTACGGATCCCACACTGATGAGCAATATTCAAGCAGTGGGCGAACAAGTGTATTGTAACCTACTTCCTTTGTTTTCGGATTGTATTTCCTTAGGATTCTTCCAATGAATCTCAGTCTGGGATCTGCTTTACCGACGATTAATTTTATATGATCATTCTATTTTAAATCACTCGTAATGCCTACTCAAAAAATGGTTCAAATGGCTCTGAGCACTATGGGACTCAACTTCTGAGGTCATCAGTCCCCTAGAACTTAGAACTACTTAAACCTAACTAACCTAAGGACATCACACACATCCATGCCCGAGGCAGGATTCGAACCTGCGACCGTACCGGTCGCGCGGTTCCAGACTGTAGCGCCTAGAACCGCTCGGCCACTCGGCTGTCAATGCCTACTCCTAGATAATTTATGGAATTAACTGCTTCCAGTTGCTGAACTGCTATATTGTAGCTAAATGGTAAGGGATCTTTCTTTCTACGTATTCACAGCACATTACACTTGTCTACATTGAGATTCAATTGCCATTCCCTGCACCATGCGTCAATTCGCTGCAGATCCTCCTGCATTTCAGTACAATTTTCCATTGTTACAACCTCTCGATATGCCATAGCATCATCCGCAAAAAGCCTCAGTGAACTTCCGATGTCATCCACAAGGTCATTTATGTATATTGTGAACAGCAACGGTGCTGCGACGCTCCCCTGCGGCACACCTGAAATCACTCTTACTTCGGAAGACTTCTCTGCATTGAGAATGACATGCTGCGTTCTGTTATCTAGGAACTCTTCAGTCCAATCACACAAATGGTCTGATAGTCCATATGCTCCTACTTTGTTCATTAAACGACTGTGGGGAACCGTATCAAACGCCTTGCGGAAGTCAAGAAACACAGCATCTACCTGGGAACACGTGTCTATGGCCCTCTGAGTCTCGTCGACGAATAGCGCGAGCTGGGTTTCACACGACCGTCTTTTTCGAAACTCATGCTGATTCCCACAGAGTAGATTTCTAGTCTCCAGAAAAGTCATTATACTCGAACATAATACGTGTTCCAAAATTCTACCACTGATAGACGTTAGAGATATAGGTTTATAGTTCTGTACATCTGTTCGACGTCCCTTCTTGAAAACGGGGATGACCTGTGCCATTTTCCAATCCTTTGGAACGCTACGCTCTTCTAGAGACCTACGGTACACCACTACAAGAAGGGTGGCAAGTGCCTTCGCGTACTCTGTGTAAAATCGAACTGGTATCCCATCAGGTCTAGCGGCCTTTCCTCTTTTGAGCGATTTTAATTGTTTCTCTATCCCTCTGTCGTCTATTTCGATATCTACCATTTTGTCAAGTCATCACTTTGTTAAGTGATGGTCGCCGGCGTCGTCCGTGGCGAGAGGTAATGCCCGAAATTTGGTATTCTCGGCACATTCCTTGCAATGGGGATGTTTGAGCATTGAATCCCCTAGCGATTTCCGAAATGGAGTGTACTATGCGTCTAGCTCCAGCTGCCATTCCGCGTTCAAAGTCGGTTACTTCCAGTCGTGCGTCTATAATCACATTGGAAACCTTTTCACGTGACTCACCTGAGTACAAATGACAGCTCCGCCAATTTACAGCCCTTTCATACCTTCAGTACCCGATATTACCGCTATACATGACTTGTTACGTGAGTGTAAGGTATTTACGTACTCAGTCGTAATATGTCATATCTGGGAAACCATTGGTCCGGGACCTATGTTTATTATGACTGTTTGCTCGTTTCGTTTCGTTTTCTTCTCTTCCCCCCCGATCACATCCCCTTCTCACCACCTCATCCCTTTCGTTTATACCAAAAATAATCAAAAATCGTGTATGCACATTGAGTAAAACAGTAAGTTGCAATCCTTCCGAGTGTATTAGTTTTACTGTTCAACAGTATAATAAAAGTGGTTCCGTCAGAAAGGTGTTATAAGACGATGTTCATATTGTTTGGTTAGGTGGTCCTTTGGAACAAAAATTATTGTACTCGGCCGCATACGTCGTTGTTGTAGTTTCCTAGCAGTCAAATGTACAAGTCAAACGGCGGAAAACCTTGGCTACGGGAACCTGTTTAATGTGTTCCCCAATGTCATTTCGGAATTATGTACCTCACAGTTTTCGAAACGCCAGTGTTGCGAGATATAAACCACACCTGATGTTAGGGTACCAGGTTCTTGTTTTCCAGTTTGACAAATTTCTTAATTACTACGATCATTCTGGAAGTAATAAATTTTGAATATAATTATGTATCGATTGACCCATTCTTGCTTGACTGACTTTAATACTACTTTTCACGCCCGATGCGGGAGAAACTTTTTTCAAATTAAGTTGTGGGTGCTGCTATCCCATGTACTGCGACGTGTTGCGTAAGTGCTTTCTTGCACCATTATATTGTTTTCAGCTTGCCTTACCGGGGATATTTATCAAAGTTGTCCGTAAGCACTCAGTTTCACTTAAAATAGAGGATCTTAATTTCGGGTGAAACAGAGTTTTTGTTTTTATTTTGACATCAAAGAGCGATTTATTATCGATCGCAGCTAAGTTGCCCTAGTGCAGTCGTTCCCACCATTTTTGAGACCACTACCTCCGAGCGCAATTAGACATTAGATAGTGCATGCCCCCCCCCCCCCCCCCCCTTCCTCCATCACCAGGATTTCCAACATAAGCCCCTAATTAAACTTACGAATAAAAAAGAATTTTCTTTGAACAGTGTCATATTTAAAATAACGTAAGATAAATATGTAAGTAGGCTGTTTATGTTTTCTTATTGGTAACGCCACGTAGCGCTCTGTATGAAAATTACTGGCTGTGCTGTGTGCAGTCTGTGGCTAGTTTGCATTGTTGCCTGCCATTGTAGTGTTGGACAACTGGATGTGAACAGCACGTAGCGTTGCGCAGTTGGAGGTGAGCCGCCAGCAGTGGTGGAGGTGGGGAGAGAGATGGCGGAATTTTGAAATTTGTGATACTGGATATTATGAAATGCTATGTACACTCCTGGAAATGGAAAAAAGAACACATTGACACCGGTGTGTCAGACCCACCATACTTGCTCCGGACACTGCGAGAGGGCTGTACAAGCAATGATCACACGCACGGCACAGCGGACACACCAGGAACCGCGATGTTGGCCGTCGAATGGCGCTAGCTGCGCAGCATTTGTGCACCGCCGCCGTCAGTGTCAGCCAGTTTGCCGTGGCATACGGAGCTCCATCGCAGTCTTTAACACTGGCAGCATGCCGCGACAGCGTGGACGTGAACCGTATGTGCAGTTGACGGACTTTGAGCGAGGGCGTATAGTGGGCATGCGGGAGGCCGGGTGGACGTACCGCCGAATTGCTCAACACGTGGGGCGTGAGGTCTCCACAGTACATCGATGTTGTCGCCAGTGGTCAGCGGAAGGTGCACGTGCCCGTCGACCTGGGACCGGACCGCAGCGACGCACGGATGCACGCCAAGACCGTAGGATCCTACGCAGTGCCGTAGGGGACCGCACCGCCACTTCCCAGCAAATTAGGGACACTGTTGATCCTGGGGTATCGGCGAGGACCATTCGCAACCGACTCCATGAAGCTGGGCTACGGTCCCGCACATCGTTAGGCCGTCTTCCGCTCACGCCCCAACATCGTGTAGCCCGCCTCCAGTGGTGTCGCGACAGGCGTGAATGGAGAGACGAATGGAGACGTGTCGTCTTCAGCGATGAGAGTCGCTTCTGACTTGGTGCCAATGATGGTCGTATGCGTGTTTGGCGCCGTGCAGGTGAGCGCCACAATCAGGACTGCATACGACCGAGGCACACAGGGCCAACACCCGGCGTCATGGTGTGGGGAGCGATCTCCTACACTGGCCGTACACCACTGGTGATCGTCGAGGGGACACTGAATAGTGCACGGTACATCCAAACCGTCATCGAACCCATCGTTCTACCATTCCTAGACCGGCAAGGGAACTTGCTGTTCCAACAGGACAATGCACGTCCGCATGTATCCCGTGCCACCCAACGTGCTCTAGAAGGTGTAAGTCAACTACCCTGGCCAGCAAGATCTCCGGATCTGTCCCCCATTGAGCATGTTTGGGACTGGATGAAGCGTCGTCTCACGCGGTCTGCACGTCCAGCACGAACGCTAGTCCAACTGAGGCGCCAGGTGGAAATGGCATGGCAAGCCGTTCCACAGGACTACATCCAGCATCTCTACGATCGTCTCCATGGGAGAATAGCAACCTGCATTGCTGCGAAAGGTGGATATACACTGTACTAGTGCCGACATTGTGCATGCTCTGTTGCCTGTGTCTATGTGCCTGTGGTTCTGTCAGTGTGATCATGTGATGTATCTGACCCCAGGAATGTGTCAATAAAGTTTCCCCTTCCTGGGACAATGAATTCACGGTGTTCTTATTTCAATTTCCAGGAGTGTATATTATGATTTTTCAACACTATTAAGGTAAATACATTGTTTGTTCTCTATCAAAATCTTTCATTTGCTAACTATGCCTATCAATAGTTAGTGCCTTCCGTAGTTTGAATCTTTTATTTAGCTGGCAGTAGTGGCGCTCGCTGTATTGCAGTAGTTCGAGTAACCAAGATTTTTGTGAGGTAAGCGATTTGTGAAACGCATAGGTTAAAGTTAGTCAGGGCCATTCTTTTGTAGGGATTTCTGAAAGTCAGATTGCGTTGTGCTAAAAATATTGTGTGTCAGTTTAAGCACAGTCATGTATAATTGTTCTAAGGGGACGTGTCATATGTCAGCCCTTAGCCGAGGATACCTCACTGGAATCTTCTGATTTTTTCTTGTAGTTTGTGTAATTAGTGTAGATTTTGTTTATTGCTAGCGCGTAAATGTAGAGAGAATCTCCTTTGTAGTTGCAGTCTTTCATGGTTGTACAGTAAAACAGTTGTGGCATGCATGTAGATTTGCACCAAGTATTTCGCAGCTGCAATTAACTAGACGTTATTTTCAGTGCTATGTTAATATGTTCTCTTATTTTTGCTCTTCAAATTGTGTTTTTCTGTGTTGTCGTGTGAAATATTGTGACAATAATGGCGTGTGAAAAACGTAATACGAGGCTCCAAAGTAAACTGAGAAATAACAGTGAAGACGAAAGCAGTGTGTTAACGCCACCATGTAATGAATTAACAAATATTCAAAATAGTAATTTGGTAACTGTGCATAGGGAAATGGAGCGGGCGTCAAATAATGGTGTAGGCAGTGAAACAATTAGTGAACAGGGAAGCATTATCGATCGATCGGTCGGCAACAGCTCGCCTCAGGATTCCGAAATGACAGGACACAATCTTGCAAATACTGTAGATTCAGGTTTTGCGTCCTCACCGTTTTCTCAAATAAATCAAGACACATTTTCTGCTTTTCAAAATGCGCATATTGCCGGTTCAAATGCACTGCCGAATAGCACTGAGGAACATGTTTCAGACACCAGTGCACTGTTATTACAGTTAATGCAACAAATGGGACAAAGGCTACAAAAGTTAGACACAACGCTTGAACAAAATCAGAAACAAATGGGACAAAATCTTCAAAAGTTAGACACAATGGAACAAAATCTTCGGAAGTTAGACACCACACTTGAACAAACACGTGAAGATTTAACTACTGAGTTACATAACATTGAATCGAAATGTCAAGAAGTCTGTAATGACGTAAAAACACAAATTTGCGAGCATTTTCAACCTATTTTTTCGCGGCATGAAAATGCATTACAGAATCACGAAGCAGCCATAAAACAACTGCAAACCATTGTTCATGAAAATCATGAGACCTTGTGGGCTAA